>NC_133411.1:181354318-181666136 GCF_049350105.2 Macaca mulatta
CTTGGAAAGATGGTGCCCAGAAACATGGGGCAGGGTGTCAGGAGGTGACGAGAGTGCTCTCCCGGGAGCAGAGTCCTCCCACATCCATGTCCTCAGCTGTGCATTGCCATAACTACTCCAAGTCTACTGAAGACCTACTATGTGCCAATCTATTGGCTGAGCACTTTCCACTCAGCTGTGGTCCATAAGCCTCTCAAGGGCGGGAGCTGTGTCTGTCTTGCCAATAACACAACGCCAGGCACATAGAAGGTGCATAATACATACTTTGTGAATGAGTGAATGAATGAATGAATGAATGAAATGAGTGAGCCAGTGACTCTGGCTGATGCCTCACATAAAAGATAAAAGGAGGTTAGCCTTGGAAAAGTTAGGCAAAGGGAGGATAGGCAGAAGGGTGACTAGGATGGGAAGAATGTTCCAGGCACAGGAAGCCGCATATGCAAAGGCCCTGGGGTGAGAAGAAGCTTGCAGTTGGAACCCAGGCTCCATAAATGGCACTTTCACCATAGCCCATGGTCCTCTGAGATAAGTCCTTTTATTGGCACCACTCTTAATTTGAAAAGTCCTTCCCATCCCCTCCAAAGGGTCATGGAGAACATATAGAATTGGAGTGCAGGCTCCCTGGACCTGGCTCTGTCCCTAAATAGGTGTGTTTACCTGGGGTTCTTGTTTCAGTGTTTTTATCTGCCCAGTAGGGGCAACAGCAGAACCTACCCCATGGGCTTTTTGTGTCACTAAATGGGCTCATAGAATATATTATTATCTCATAGGAAGCAGAGCTGTGCTGAGTCAAGCGCAAACTCAGTGCCTTGGTTAGACAACCCTCTTAGCAGGCAGAAGGACAAGAGCATTGGCCATCCCCTGCTGGAGGTGGAGCGTGCAGTCAGGCCTGTTCCAGCCTCTCTCTTCTGCCTGAGTCCCCCACCCCTTGGCATTGATCAGAAAGGACATTGGGGCAGAAGATTTGTCCTTTGCATGAGGCCTCCATGTTCTGAGAGTTGGTGACGGTGACGGTGTACTGGGCCCATTGTCTCCATTTCCAGACAGTTCCAGACAGGACCAAGCATGGCTGCGTCAGAAAAGCATGGAGTGAGACAAAGCTGCTATTTTAAGGCAGCTGCAAGAGCTCCGAGCAGCGCCTGTGTTCTCCTGTCACAGGCTTGTCAGAGTTGCTGGAGTGAGCCTGGAAGTCAGGGCAGAGGGGGCAGGACAAGGAGAGGAAGGGCCCTCGGCTGACTCACAGACAGACCTGGGAAAGCCAGGGTCCCAGAGGAAACCAGACGCAGCAGGGGGACCCTCAAAAGGGGCATCTGTATATGGGGGTGGGGCAGAGAAAATGTTTATAATCACAGGCTGTGCAAATGGCCATAGAGATTTTTCGGCAAATGCCCCCATTTTACAGGTGAGAAAACTGAGGTGAGAGACGCAAGTGTGGTGGAGGGGCAGAGGCTTCTTTGTCAATTGGTGAAAGCACTTTGTTTTAAATAATCACTGTATTAAATAGTTAAATAATTATGGCACATTAATACTATAGTCTTTTGTCATATTTTAAAAAACAAAAAAGATCTGTGTGAACCAACTTAGATTTCTAAGACTTGTTAAGAGAAAAAGAAGTTGTAAGAGAAGGTGTACAGCATACACTTATTAAAAAAACAGAAACAAAGCAAGATTTCCTATTTCAGTAGGTCCAGGTATGTCTATCAAGGCTTTGAGAAAGTTCTGGAAGGATGTTAGCCAAATGGAGTAGGATGGTCAAACTTCAGAGGGGACTGGGTGGGGAGTGTGGGACAGGGGACCTTCACTTCATCAGGATTGTTGCAATCGTTAAGAGAAACTTTTCATGTGTTACTTGTGTCATTAAAACACAGGATACATAATTTTTTTTAAAAATTGTTTTCCAAAGGCTTGTTTGGCTTTGAGGCTGGATTTGTCCAGAAAAAATTTCTCTCGTGGGTATCAAACCCCCTGAAACCCTGGCCTCTCCTCTCTGAAGCCTCACCCTGCTCCCGCTCCCCCACCACACATTGGATTTTATAAAATACAGAAAAATGATAAAAATGCTAATTAAAAGACATCCACTCAACTCCTTCTGCCCAAAGGAAGGCCGTGAGAAGATGCTTTTTCTCATGGTGCCTCAGGCTTCCAGGAAATTCCCGAGCCCTGGGGGCAAGGCCTGCGGGGGTGCACCACCTCCCAGAGGTAGGGATGGAGCCCCTGCGTCCCTCTTCAGAATGTGGGGTGCTTCCCCTCCATCACTTCCCACACTTTGTCTCGAGATAAGCAGTCAGCACCCTGGACACGCTCTTCCCAGAAAAACGCACAGTTTTCATTATTTAACAATGTTTGTATATTTGCTATTTTTTCAAAATGAATTTTTAGGAGCATGAATAAAATAAGAATACATTCTCCATGATGGGAAAGGGAGTTCAGGAAGAAAAGCAAGCACTGTAGATGAGGCTTCAAACAGCCCCCCTCTCCAGGGGTAACCACTGTTAACAGTTTGGTGCAGATCCTTCCAAACCTTTTCCTAGGCGTTTATGTGGAGTTACTTGGACTCATAGAACTCTATGACGTTGGCGTGTGTGCAAGATGGTTAAACACGACCTCAGCCTGCAGTATGCATGGGGTAATGACAGTTTCCGGTTGCTGGGCTGTGAGCCCCGCATGGTGATTCCATCTTTGTCCTGTTCCTCATGGTTTCCCCCTGCCTGGTGCATGGCAGGTGTCTGCGAGGTCCCCTCTCTGCCTGGCATCCATCTCCAGGCAAGGCCTTGTGACTGGCACTCTGTTGCAGTGTCAGACCCTGAACGAGCCTCTGTTCCTAACAGTGCCTCAGACGGGAGGCTTGGGGGTATGACCAAGAGGGAAGTGACCAATCAGAGGCACTCCTGGATGGGACAGCCCTGGAGATCGGAACCTTATTGGGTGGCCATATGGCCCCAGAGAGAAGAGAAGTGTGAGGAGAAGGTTTTGTGGAAATCCGGAGGGGAGAGGGCAGGGCTGGGACTCCTCAGAGCTTCCCTGGGGAAGAAATGGCGAGTTTTGATGTGGGAGTGGGCCCTCGAGGGTCCTCAGTGGGGAGGCCCATGTTGGGGGCTTGGGTCACAGCCACTGGGAGGCTGCTGGTGCCCTCCCCAGCAGAAGTCTATCAGACATCCCAAACATGTGGAGAAAGTAGACCTGGTGACTGGTCTGGAAGGGAAAAAGAGACCGTCTTTAGATATGAATAAGCCTCTTGACCAAACGAAATAGGAAAACCCACTTCCCGTGCTTCTGTGGAATTATGCTCGGATCAGCCTGGGCCCTAGTCTGGGCTCAACACTTCCTGACTCTCAGCACTTCATGTTTCCTACCTGGCAGTAGCAGGCTGTGTCCTGGGCACACTGTAGGATCTTAACCAACTTCAACTCACCTGCTCTTCAAGGGCCCTACCACTTGTGAGATGATGGCATTGACTTCTGGAATAGACTTCACTGATTCATATGTGTTGATCATCTGTGTGTGTCTCAGTCTGTTTTGCTATAAAGAAATGCCTGAAACTGGGTAATTTATGAAGAAAAGAGGTTTAATTGGCTCACGGTTCTGCAGGCTGTACAGGAAGCATGGCTAGGGCGGCCTCCAGAGACTTAGAATCACGGCAGAAGGTGAAGAGGAAGAAGCATCATCCCAGGGCCGGAGCAGGAGGAAGAGAGGGAAGCGGGAGGTGCCACACACTTGTAAACAACCAGATCTCATGAGCACTCACTCACTATCATGAGAACAGCAAGGGAAAATCCACTCCCATGATCCAATCACCTCCCATCGGGCCCCTCCTCCAACATTGGGGATTACAGTTTAACATGAGATTTGGGCGGGGACACAAATCCAAACCATATCAGTCAGTATCAGGGTTCCTGGGTTGCAAGTGACAGAGTAAAAGCTCCTGTGCTCTGCTATCCAAGGCAGCATCCTCCAGGACTTCTAGGTTTCTCTCCATTTCAGGGGTTGGCTTCTTCAGCAAGGCCTCTGTAGTTGGGCTGACCTTCCTTCTGTGGTCTGAAGACAGCTGCTAGCAGCACCCGTAGCTACATCTTCCTTCATTCACATCGAGTGGGAAGAACAAGCACCTCTCTGCAGCCTTCCCAGCACAGTCTTGAGTTTCCTTCTGATGGGTCATCTAGGGTCACAGGGCCTCTCTGGAGCAGGTCAGCTCAGCTGGGGCGTAGGCACTTGAGGTGGCCAGGCCAGTCACAAGTCCACCGTGGAGTGGGGTCAGTCAATTTCCTAGACTGCCTCGAGGACAGTGGGCAGCAAAAGCCCTGCACCCCTGAAGCAACAGGAGCATGGAGCCTTCTCCCTGTGCCCGCGGGTTTGGAAGATGAAGTGGGTGTCAGATCATAGGTGAGGATGGAGGCTCCTGCATCCACACACACCCCCCAGAGCCGGGCTACCTAACCTGGGAGGAGAGGTGCAACTACCCCAGTGCCTTAAATATCACCCTGTGGTGGCCAGGCGTGGTGGCTCATGGCTGTAGTCCAAGCACTTTGGGAGGCTGAGGCAGGTGGATCACCTGAGGTCGGGAGTTCATGGTGGCCAGGTGTGGTGGCTCACGGCTGTATTGCAAGCACTTTGGGAGGCCAAGGTGGGTGGATCACCTGAGGTCAGGAGTTCAAGACCAGCCTGGCCAATATGGTGAAACCCCATCTCTACTAAAAATAAAAAAATCAGCTAGGCAAGGTGGCGGGCACCTGTAATCCCAGCTACTTGGGAGGCTGAGGCAGGAGAATCACTTGAACCCAGGAGGCGGGGGTTGCAGTGAGCCAAGATTGTGCCATTGCACTCCAGCCTGGGGAAAGAGAGCAAGACTCCATCTCAACAACAAAAACGAACAACAACAAAAAAGATAAAAATAAAATTACCCCATGGGGATCGCTGCTTTTAGAACCTAGATTCCCCAAGAGAGAATATCAAAATCTATCATTTTATGAGCGAGGAAACAGGAAAGTTATGACTTGCCCGGGTCACACAGCAGCTCAGGGCCAGAGCTGACAGCAGAATTCAGGGGTTCTGACTCCCAGGGGAGTGCTCAGCTTATGGGAGTGGTCAGCCAGGCGTGTGATTCATTGCACCAGAGGCGGGGGTAAATACATGCTCCTAAGTGGTGGGGGGTCACTCCTGCAATGTCTCTTCTATGTCCTGGGGTGGGTGGTGGGGGCTGCCAGGGAGCCAGCTGGGCCCTCGCTAGTCGAGCATGAGTCTAGGCTCTGGCCTGACACAGTGGGCAATCCCAGAAGCTCTCCCAGAATGTGTGGCGTGTCTCCCTGCTGATGTTGAGCTGGTCTGCCACTCTCTAGCTGTGTGACTTTAGGCAAGTTACTTCACCTCTCTGTTGCCTCCTCAGCTGTGTAATGAGACCAACCACCCTGCTTCTCTAGGGGGCTGGGAGGAAGGAATGAGACAAGATGTGTGAAGCGTCCAGCACAGTTACTGTCCATAGTCAGTACTCAGGAACAGTGCGTGGCTCCCCACAGGGGCACAGATGGTCCATCCTTGGGCACATGTGTGCCCTCGGGTAGGTCCTGGCTTAGTCTCAGGACTGGGTCTGAGGGTACCTGGAAAGGAATGGGCATTCTGCCTGGTATCTGCAGGTAAGCAGGAATTGCTTCTAGAATGCCAGGCCAGCTTGGGCATGCTGCTCCCGAGACCTGACAGCCCACTGGCTGCCCACCCTCTGGGGAGCCTCTTTTCCTGGCCCTGCTTCTGGGGTTCCCAGGGGAGGCCTCGGGGCATCCACTGGGAGCAGCTGCAGGATGAAGACAGGGTGACTCACCTGCAGACAGGGAGGCCAAGTCAAGGGATCAAAACAAGACAGACAGACTCCTTTTCTTCCCTAGGGACAATGAGAAGATCCGAAAGGGCATCATCAGTTATTCATGAGGTCTGCAGGAACTCGTGCAAAAAGTCCAGCTGGGGAGCAGGGTGGGGTGATGGTGAGAAGCCCTTCTGGATAGGTTCCTGCCCCGAGCTAAGCAAAAGCGTTGAGGTGACGCTTGTCACCCATTCCTAGAGGATCTGCACTGAAGGCAGGTCAAGCAGGACCTGCTGTCCCCAGCACGGAGCCTTTCTTTCCACAGCTGCATGCTGCAGTGGTGACACTCTTGAGTATAAGGGCTGGCTAGCCACGTCGCATGAATGAGAACACAGAGAGGCAGGGAGAAGTGACTTTTCCAAGGTCTCACTGCTATGAAATGGCCAAACCAGGGATGAATGAAAGGAACGCGCTCATCTGAAGGGGAGTCAGTATTTGTTGGGCATCCACTGCCGCTCTGTGTGCTGTGGGTACCGCAGTGAACAAAGCAAAGCTTTTGCCCTTGTGGGGCTTGTAGTTTATTTGTGAGGTAACAGACAGTTAACAAGCACACAAATAGATGCGTGAAATAATTTTAGGGAAGGATAAGTGCTGACCGATGGGCTGAAGGAAAAGAGAGGATGAGAGGTGAGATGGCACGCAGGGCCATGTGCACTGTAAGTGGCTAGGCCTGTCACAGGCCATCCCCGAAGTGGGGTCTGCCAACTTACCTGACTGCTGTGTGGCCTGAGGGTTGGGGACCATGGGCAGAAAAACCCCTGTAGCAGGGACGGGCTGCTAGTTTAGATGGGGTGGCCAGGAAGGGCCTCTCTGAAGAGGTGACATTTGAACTGAGGCCTGAATGAAGCGAGGGACTGAACTCTAAAGGCCCAGGAAGAACATTCTAGGCAGGATCACAGCAAGTGCAGAGGCCCAGAGGCTGGAGGCTGCTTGGTGTGTTCAAAGTGTGACAAGGAGGCTGGTCTGGTGCAGGGCATGCAGAGTGGTAGGAGATGGGCTTACACTGGGGCTTGGGACCAGAGGTGGGGGCCCTTGGAGGCCACAGGATGGAAAGAGACTTTAGGAGGAATATGAGATGCTGAGGCCCCAGAGTACCCGAGATGGCCTCCTCCCCTTCCAGGTCAGATCATTCCGGGTTTCCTGGTTTCCTTCCCTCCTGAAGAACCACTGGAGGAGCCAGGACTCCTAGCCTGTGGAAGGAAAGGATGAGGGGCCCACAAGTCCGTCTTCACACACCTGAAGAGCTGCTGCCACTGCTCTCTGCCTCATCCCTGTCATTTCTTTCTCTTTTATTTTCTTGAGACTTTCACTCTATCACCCAGACTGGAGTGCAGTGGTGCAATCTCAGCTCACTGCAACCTCTGCCTCCTGGGTTCAAGCGATTCTCCTGCCTCAGCCTCCCGAGTAGCAGGGATTACAGGTGTGTGCCACCATGCCCGGCTAAGTTTTGTATTTTTAGTAGAGATGGGGGTTCACCATGTTGGCCAAGATGGACTCAAACTCCTGACCTCAGGTGATCCGCCCGCCTCAGCCTCCCAAAGTGCTGGGATTAGAGGCATGAGCCATTGCGCCTGGCCCCCTGTCATTCCTTCAGTGCGATGCCCTGTGCCTGGCCTGAGAAATATGCACATGATCTCGTTTACTGTATGCCCCTCCACAACCCTGGGAGGAGGCACACATACTGTCATCCCACATGACACATGAGAAAACTGAGGCTCAGCCAGGACAGGCTTACTCAAGGCCACACAGCTGGAAGTGGAGCAGATCTGAGCCCAGATGTTGAGACAATGCTCTCAGCCCAGGGCAGGTCTTTGAGGACTCTGACATGTCTGCAGCTGGGACTCCCTCCAGACCACGAGCCTCTCAACCCCTCCCTGAAGAGGTAGTGATGTGCTTTATCCATGGATGCTTGCGTCTCCAGCTTCCCTTCTTCTGCAGTCCAATGCCCTACCCCTGAGCTATACCCTCACACCTTCCCTTCTTCTGGCTTCCGGGTCTTCCAGGAACCTTGGATACCCTGTGAAGCCATTAGCATTATCAGCCTCTAATAGGGAACTATGAGCCCTGCTGACCAGGGAGTCTTTGGTGAGAAATTGCATTCTAGCGCCTTCTTGACTCCTTACTAGATGGGCACCCGTGAGAATGGCAAAGGGGCTTCTTTAAAGTGAGAATGAAGTTGGAGCCATTTAGAACGAGATGTCAGCTGGCTATCATGGCTGAAGTCCGTAATCCCAGCCGCTCGGAGGTGGAGGTGGGAGGATCACGTGAGCCCAGGAGCTCAAAGCTGCAGTGCATTATGATTGGGCCATTGCACTCCAGCCTGGGCAATAGAGTGACACCCTCTCTCTAAGAAAAAAAGAAAAAAAAGTAGATATCAAAAGTCTCAAAATGTTCCCTTATCTCTTGGGCCACTCGGCAATTCTACCTCTTAAAATCTATCCAGAGAAATCGCAAGATGTGTGCACAGATAAATGTCTGTGCAGTGGGAACACAGTATAGCCAAACCACTCATTTGTGACCCCTGTCCATTCCAACTGAGCCCAGAGCATACCAGTTGTTACATATTTTGAAAGTCATCTCTGCATAGAAGGATATTCATTGTATCCGTAATGTCAATAGAGGGGAACTGGAAACAACCTAAATGCACAGTGAGGAGATTGGATAAATAAATTATGGTGCATCCATTGATTGATTACTGAGTTGCTGAGGCGGGCAGATTGCTTGAGCTTAGGAGTTTGAGACCAACCTGGGCAACATGGTAAAACCCCGTCTCCACAGAAAAATTAAAAAATTAGCCAGCCTTAGTGGAGTATGCCTGTAGTCCCAGCTACTTGGAAGGCGGAGGTGGGAAGGTCACTTGAGCCTGGGAGGCAGAGGTTGCAGTGAGCCGAGATAGTGCCACTGTGCTCCAGCCTGGGTAATGGAGGGAGACCCTATCTCAAAAACCAAGACCAAAACGAAACAAAACAAAAATGATGCTTCTGAGGAATATACAGATTGGTAAATGAAAAAAGGTTACAAAACAGCATGTTCCCAATTTAAAGAAACAAGGTAAAGTTTTCTGATCCTGGCAGTATGACAAACTGAGCTGACACTTCTCCTTCCTCGCCATAACTGATGGAAACATCTAGAAGTGCTGGATAAAACAGAAGTATTAAAAACATGTAGCTGAACTGAAAGTAAATAAAGGGAAGCCCCCATTGGGACAGTCAGAGATGCGGCTGTGATGTGCTGTGGTAGCCAGGTAGAAGTGAGATGCCTGAAGGAAGCGAAGGTCTCAGCAAGGCCTGTTTCCTGACCAGACATTTCAGAGCATGTCAATGCCTGTGCAGGTTGTCCAGACTGGGAATGTTCAAGAGATTGGCTGCTTCCTCAGCTTTGGTCCCTGAAGGAGGACACAGGGTACAGATCTCAACTGATCCCTGGTAGACATGGAGTATAAGTAAGAAATAGATCTTGATTGCTGTATTAAGCCACTGAGAGCTTAGGCTTGTTTATTACCACAGCAGAACCTCACCTACTGTATTAGTCTATTTTCATACTACTATGAAGAAATACCTGAGACTGGGTAATTTATAAAGAAAAAGAGGTATACAGCTCCACATGCTGGGGAGGTCTCACAATCATGGTGGAAGGCGAAGGAGGAGCAAAGTCACATCTTACATGCGGTGGCAGGCAAGAGAGCGTGTGCAGGGGAACTGCCCTTTATAAAACCATCAGATCTTGTAAGACTTATTCACTATCACAAGAACAGCATGGGAAAAACCTGTCCCCGTGATTCAGTTACCTCCCACTGGGTTCCTCCCATGACATGTGGGGATTATGGGAGCTACAATTCAAGAGGAAATTTGGGTGGGGACATAGCCAGACCAAATCACATACCCTAACTGCCACAGCATGGAGGGCCTAGAGAAACCCCATCCAAAATATTATCTTAACTTTGGGCTCTGAATGGGAATTAAAAAATATACTTTGATAATTTGAAATCACAGGCCTGCACCATGTGAGTGAATGGAGTTTGAATATTCACTACCCAACTATTACAGGAAGACTGAATCAAAAAAATACTGTAAAAATTGGTCTTAACTAGTGAAAGCTCAGGACACCAGCAGGAGCAAATGGAAAGATGATTTTCAAAAACATTTCCCAACCCAGCATGCATGAAAGTCTCATAGAAGCCACAGCCTGGGGAAAAGATGAGGTTACAATAAAAAATAATAAACTACACAAGGAAAATGATCACCGTAAGGGAGAGTCAGAAAATAGAACAAATTAAAAGGATGTGTATCTCAATACCATGAGATAACAGTGCAATCAGAGGCTCAAACATACACACTTTTAAAATGATTTAGGATGGTTACTTTAAGAATACAAACAGAGCAACCATGAAAGAAAAAACAAGGCACTTGAAAAACACAGCTACCTGCATAGAAAAAAGACTGGAAGGAAATACATTCTAATTCCAACTGTATCTTTCGGTGATGAGAAAACCAGTGATTTGAATGTTTTTCTGTATTGTTCAAAATTTCTACTATGACTCTCACGTTTGTTTCAGTTCGCATTAAAATCTTTGTTTAACCATGCCGGTGCTACAAATATACAATTAAAAGAAGGTAATACAGGCCAGGTGCCGTGGCTCACACTTGTAATCTCAGCATTTTGGGAGGCCGAGGTGGGAGGATCATTTGAGTCCAGGAGTTCAAGACCAGCCTGGGCAACACAGAGAGATCTTGTCTCTACAAACAATAAAAAAACTAGCCAGGTGCAGTGGCCTGTGCCTGCAATTCTAGCTATTCAGAAAGCTGAGGTGGAAGGGTGGCTTGAACCCAGGAGGTGGAGGCTGCAGTGAGCCATGATTACGCCACTGCTGGACACTTAAACCAGGGCTGAGTTTCAAAATAGGGGTTCTAGTTTGCTTCAAGGTCTGGCCACTTCTTAGCTTTGGGAGCTCAGGCAAGTCATGTTTGCTCCTTGGGCCTCAGTTTTTGTGTCTAAAATTCAATGAAAATCTGCTTTGCTGCCTCACAGGGGGGCTGTGAGGATCCAAAGAAAAAAGCTTTGTAAATGGGACAAGATGGGATAGGGGTTGTATTGGCAGACAAGAAGGAGAAGGGCTGGGTGCATTGGCTCACGCCTGTGATACCAGCACTTTGGGAGACCAAGAAGGATGGATCACCTGAACTCAGGAGTTTGACACCAGCCTGGCCAACATGGCGAAACTAAAAATGGTCTCCACTAAAAATATAAAAATTATCCAGGCCTGGCGGTGGGTGCCTGTAATCCCAGCTACTTGGGAGGCTGAGGCAGGAGAATTGGTTGAACCCGGGAGGCAGAGGTTGCAGTGAGCCGAGATAGCACTGCTGCACACCATCCTGGGTGACATGAATGAGACTCTGTCTCAAACAAACAAACAAACAAAAACAAACAAAAAAGAAAACAAGGAGAAGGACATGCACCATCTGGACAGCAGGAGTAAGACAGAGAGGTGGACACACCACCTATTTCCCCCAGGCTGATGAGTACCAACATTCTAATGACAGGATCCATTTTGGGGCTCTGATCCTGTGCCAGGCTCTGGAGGCGGTGCTGGGGCCACAGGAGCAACAGAAGTGACATAACTGTGGGCTACTGGAGCTTAGGAGCAGGGACTGCAGTTTAAATTATCAAAGTGGTGTTCTGAAGGGGACACTTGTTTTCGGAGCAGTAACAGGGACCTGAGCCAGTCTGAAGTCAGGAAGGACTTCCTGGAGGAGGTGACCCTGAGCTGAGCGCCAAGAATGGGGGAGGTCACAGGGCCAGCCAGTGGAGGACAAGCACTCTGAGCAGAGAGGTCCCAGCTGGGGAAGCCAGCGCAGGCTGGAAAACCACGTGCTAACATTGCCAGAGGGATCACAGCTCATGGGAAGCAGGGACACTGCTGCCTAGGGACGTTCACTTGTTAGGGCCTCAGGAGGAGCCAGTGAAATAGGGGATCTTGCCCTCCTGGGGTTCTGGGATTCAGAGAGTTTGAGTGCTTCGCTTAAGGGCATTCAGCCTATAGGATGGTTAAGGGAAGGTTCAGATTTAGGGGAAGGTGGCTTGGGAATATACCCCGAGGACAATGAGGATGCAGTTGGAGGGCTGAGGTGGATTTGTTCCTCCAAGCAATGGGGAGCCAAAGATGTCTTAGAGCACAGCAGGTTCCCAGCACCCATGGCAGCCATTTAGCTCCAGTGTCAGAAGGCTCAGGACAGTTTCTGGGGACAACGTGCCACAGTCTGCCACACCACATGCCACGTTTAGTTATGGTCAGCAGTAAACCTCAGCCCTCTTTCAAGGCAGTAAGTGATGGTAGGGATGGCATCTGAGTGTAATTGGAGGTTGTTGCTGTGGCCGCTCTGCCCTGTGGAGGAGGAAGGCCAGCTTCTTCCCGTGAGTTGCCTGTTCTGGGAGAGACTGGGGTGGGAGAAGGGAGCTAACATTTCTATTTCTGAGCACCAACCAGGAGTCAGGAAGGGGTGGGAAGTGCACCCAGGGCAGGTAAGGTCAGCAGGTCAGTGAAATCAGGTCTTTAACACTTGTTTAACACTCTTTTGCAGCTGCAAAGCCCGACTTTTGGCTTCACTGTATTTATTTTCATGGTTACCTGTTATTTATGGTGAATGTGTTTGGTCTTCTTTTTATGGTAGTGATAGCAAGTTTCATTTCAATACATTTTCAATACATATACTTGAATAATAAATCTTAGGCTATTTAAAGAAGAAAAAAATCATTAGTAAATAACACAGGGAGCTGAAAACTGTGGCCTGCAATGCAGGAATGGTGGAGATCCAGGAAGCCTTACCGCCTGTGGTCCGCATGGCAGCTCTGAAGCAAGGACTGTCATCCCCATTTTACAGCTGGAAAAGCTGAGTCCCCAAGAAAGTAACTTGCCCTCTGCCCCAAGCCAAGTCCGGAACCCAAGTATCTTCCCCCCTCACCCTCCCACCTTCACTAGTGAATGAGCTTCCAGACACTCCTTGGCAGTTCAGAAATCTCCTGATGCCAGGGGTTCTAATCCAGGCCCTGGTGCCACCATTGACAAATTGTGGCTTTGTGCAGTTGTCTAACTCTTTGTCCTTGGTTACTGATATGGTTTGGCTGTGTCCCCACCCAAATCTTATTTTGAACTGTAGCTCCCATAATTCCTATGTATCATGGGAGGGACCCAGTGGGGGGTAATTGAATCATGGGGGTGGGTCTTTCTCGTGTTGTTCTCATGATAGTGAATAAGTCTCACAAGATCAGATGGCTTTATAAAGGGGAGTTCCCCTGCACAAGCTCTCTTGCCTGCCACCATGTAAGACATGACTGCTCCTCATTCGCCCTCCACCATGATTGTGAGGCCTCCCCAGCCATGTGGAACGTGAGTCAATTAAACCTTTTTCCTTTATAAATTACCCAGTCTCAGGTATGTATTTATTAGCAGCATGAGAACAGACTAATACAGTTACTCATCTTAAAATGGGAATAATATGTGTACCTCAGAGGACTGTTAAAAGGATTTAATGATATGATATGTTATTTTTCCTAATTTAAAATGAGACAATAGAATCCCAGAGCCTTGAAGCCACTTGACCAAGGTCACAGAGGTAGAAAAAGGAGGAGCTGGATACCAGTGTAGGTAGATCCAAAAGGCTTCCACGCTGCTGTTTTTAATGATCCCATGGCACTGCCTTCCTTCTACAGAAAGCTGCCTCATGCCTAGGTTGGGAGCTGAGAATGTCTCCAAAGCCCAGTGGATAGAAGAGAGACCTGAACAGTGTGCCCATGTGGAAGGGACTTGGTTTTCTTTAGGCTGGAGCCTGTAGACTCTGCCAAGGTCCCCAGAAGCAGCGAGTCGGGAGTGCGGGAGGACACTTTCCTGTGGGAAAATGTAGGGTGCTTCCACTTATAGCCTGATAATTGGGCCCAGCGAGGTCTGAGCTCAGATGATGTCATTCATTCTCTGTGGCCTTTGGGGCTGAGGAAGCCTCTAGGGAAAGAGGGGTGGGGGAGGAAGGGCTGGAGAACAGAGAACCTGGAAAGAATGACAGATAAAAACAGGAATCCGAATTTTGGGCATGCATGGAATGTGGCCAAGGGAGCTTTAGAGCTGTTGTGGCGGGACAGTCCATGGCAGGAAGTACTCATAGAATCAAGGGCAGACGGCCCGGGGGCCAGCCAGCCGGAACCCAGTGCTGGCAGGCAGTGCTGGGGGTGAAGGCATGAAAGAACCGGGATGCGTGAGTGAATGGTTGGCTTTAGTGCAAGATCTAGGAGTGGAGATCAGTTCCTGGAAGGCAGCTGAGTCGGGGGAAGGGGTGCGCAGACAACATTGGACAGAGTTTAAATCCTGGTAGAAATTTATCAGCTGCCTCACTTGGGCTGATATCTGACCCCTCTGAGCCTCCGTGGAGCAGATGCTGTCAATTTCCAACCCGATATCCGTTTCCCAAGTCATCCTTGCCCACAGAACCCTGATTCTACTGAGGGTGATGACGCAGACAGCCTGGGCCCTCTGCATTCCCAGCCTCCTTTATAGCCAGGGGTGGCTTGGCTGAGAGCCTCAGTCACTTCGTCTCGGAATGCAAATGATTATGCCCCTTCTGCAGGGATTTGGGGAGGAGTTAGGCTGGCGCGTGCTGGGTGGACATTGCTGAGAGCGTGGCCAACTTCTGCTGCTGGTGGAGGGTCTGAATTTCTGTCTCTGGCATTTGCATCTCCAAGTGCTCCTGACACCTCTACCTCGGTTGTTCCCATTGCCTGCAATTCAACAAACCAATCAAAACCCTGCCCAGCCATCCCAGCATCCCATGCTCACCCCCAGCCCCCTGTCACCCCCCTCATCTCTGGAGCCAGTGGTGTGGACTCGAAGCTCAGTCCACCACTTCTAGCTTTACATGGCTTTGCAATGACCTGACAGGGATGCTAACAGCACCTACCTCCTGTGAGAGCGAGGGTGAAAATCAGCAATTCCTGTGAGGCCTATTCAGTGCCATGCTTAGCACATAGTGAGTGCTTGTGCAAGCTGTGTTACTGTGAAGAGGAAGGCTGACTCCTTGGCCTGGCCCACCATGCCGGAGTGACCGGGTCCCTCAGCCCTCCCTCACACCTCCAAGGAGTGCTTGCTGGTCTGCCTGGAATGTTCCTCTATTCTTTTGCCCTTCCTTCTTTCTTCACTTGGCTAATTCTGCTTTATTTATTTATTTATTGAGACAGAGCCTCACTGTGTCACCCAGGCTGGAGTGCAGTGGTGCAATCTCGGCTCACTGCAACCTCTGCCTCCCAGGTTCAAGGGATTCTCCTGCCTCAGCTTCCCAAGTAGCTGGAATTACAGGCGCGTGCCACCACCCCTGGCTAATTTTTTGTATTTTTATTTTTTAGTAGGGACAGGGTTTCATTGTGTCAGTCAGGATGGTGTTGATCTCCTGACCTCATGATCCACCCACCTTGGCTTCCCAAAGTGCTGGGATTGCAGGTGTGAGCCACCAAGCTCCGCCTGCTTTATTTATTTTTAAAATAATTGAAAACAAGTCATTTTTGTCCCCTTCTCTGAGAAGCCGTCCCTCGCTCACCTCTTACTGGCTGGGGTTCCACAGGCTTCTGTACGCTGTCCAGTCAGAGGCATTCTCTTAGTGTTGCCACGGTCTGTGGTCTGAGTTTCGGCATTTCTGTCCCTCACAGCTCCTGCTCCGAGCTCTTCAAGGGCTCATACCCTGACCTCATCATCTCTGACCTTCCAGGGCCTGGCTCAGGGTGCCCGGTAACTGTTCTCATGCCTCCTCAAACACAGAAACACCACACAGTAGCGCATCGAACAATATAGCAGCTACCACTCAATTGCATTGACGGCATCCATTTCCATGTTGTGTGCCAACCCTCTTCTCACCACTTTCCTGTGGGGTATGACTGCTCTGATGGTTTGGTCATCTTGGTTAGTCTATTGAGCCCAGTGGTTTGGTCCACTGCTAGTCTAGATATTGCTGTAAAGCCAGGAGTTTGAGACTATAGTGAGCTATGATCGTGCTCCTGGACTCCAGCCTGGGTGACAGAGTGAGAACTGATTAACGTCTATAATCAGTTGACTTTAAGTAAAAAATATTACCCTTGATAATGTGGGTAGGCCTCACCTAGTCAGTTGAAGGCCTTAAGAGTAGACACCAAGGTTTCCTGAAGAAAGAACGATTTTCCCTCAACTGTAGTAAGGAAATCCTCCCTGAGTTTCCAGCCCGCTGGGCCACCCTGTGGATTTTGGACTTACCAGCCCCCATAGTCACATGAGCCAATTCCTTAAAATAAGTATACATTTCTATCCATTCCCTCCTGTTGGTTCTGTTTCTCTGGAAAACTGTAATACAACTGTCATTCCCATTTTACAGATGGGGAAGCTGAGGATCAGAGAAATTTGGTCTCATGGGCAGTGTCATACGCCACTCAGTGGCAGGGCTGGGACTGGAACCCAGGCAGCCTCTCTAGGACCAGCATTACAGATCACCTAGCTGATGCTGGGATCCAGGTCTTTTCACCTTCTTCAGGTGTTTCCAGGTGCCTAGAGCCGGCTTCCTTAGCCAAGGAAGCTAATGAGTGAAGCAGCCCCTCTTCAAAGTGCCCTCTTCTGTGCACCGTGTTTTCCAGAGAGACCTGGGGAAGCTTCTCTAGGTGTGAAAAGAAAAGAGAAGGGGAGGGCTGGGCGCTGTGGCTCCCACCTGTAATCCCAGCACTTCAGGAGGCCAATGCAGGAGGATTCCTTGAGCCCAGAAGTTCAAGACCAGCCTGGGAGATAGCAAAACCTTGTCTCCACAAAAAAAGTTTTTAAAAACTTAACCGGGTGTGGTGGCATATGCCTATTATAGTCCTGGCTACTGGGGAAACTGAGGTGGGAGGATCACTTGAAGCCAGGAGTTCGAGGTTATAGTGAGCTATGATCATGCCACTGCACTGTAGCCTGGGTGACAGAGTGAGACCCTGTTTCTACAGAGAGAGAGAGAGAGGGAAGGGGAGGACCTGGGGACCTGGGAGTAAGTCCTTCTTTTCACTTCCTGTCTGTGTGACCTTAAGCAAGTACCTTTGCCTCTCTGAGCTTTGGTTTCTACAGCCTAAAATTACCTCCAGACAGTGGGACAAAGTCAAGAGATTCTCTGTGTATTGATATAGAAAGGCCTTTAAGACAAAATGTAGAGGGAAAAGAGCAAAGTGTAGGACAATGTTTCTCTTTTGTATAAGTAAAGGGGGGACTTTTTTTTCGAGACAGGGTCTTGCTCTGTTGCCCAGGCTGGAGTGCAATGGCATGATCATAGGTCACTGTAGCCTTGATCTCCTGGGCTCAAGCAATCCGCTCACCTCAGACCCCCAAATAGTTGGGATTACAGGTGTGTGCCACCATGCCTGGCTGATTTTTAATTTTTTTTTGTAGAGACAAGGTCTCACTGTGTCACCCAAGCTGGCCTCAAACTCCTGGGCTCAAGCAATCCTCCTGCCTCTGCCTCCCAAAATGCTGGGATTACAGGTGTCAGCAACCACACCAAGCCAGGGGGGATTTAAGAATATATTCTGGTATTTACATAAACAGACTCTTGGGGAATATACTAGAAATTAATAAAAATTATCCTTTAAAGGAGGAGAATAGGAGCAGGATGAGACTTCTCACTGTGTTCCTTTGATTTTTGAAACGTGATTAAATTATGTAGCAGAAAATAAATATTAATAGTTTTAAAATGAGGATAATGAGAGTATCTCCTTCAAATTGTTGTATGGTTAAGCTTAAATGTAAAAATAAATGTAAAATGCAAAGCACGCAGTAGGTGCTTAAAAATGGGAGCTGGTCATCGTGCCACAGTGACCCTCCAGGATGTTTTTCCAGGAAAGAGCAAGATGATTATAATGATGCTTCGATGTCCCGCTTGAACCCAATACGTGCTTTCTGCTGAGCTGGGTCCCCTGGGTGACAGAGGAAATAGTCCCCATAGGCCCTTGCTCTCAGGTTTTAATAAGCCATCTGGGGATCCTGGACTAACAGTCATGGGCTATGCAGTGCTCACCATTCATTCACCAAAGATTTGAAGAGAAAGAAGGGTCGCTAATGGGCAAGGGGAGGGGCTTTATCGGATAGGAACAAACATTTGTTGGGCTGTACCGGGTGTTCCTACATACATTCCTCCCGTAATCCTCATATCAACTCTGGGAGGAGCAGTGATTGTGTTCATTTCACAGAGAAGGAAACTAAGGCCCAGAAACTTGAGCTAGTGTGTGCAAGAACACACAGCTAGGAATTGGCAGAGTTAGGCTCTGAGGCCACGTCTCTCCAGTTGCAGGTCTCCTTGTCTTCCTACTACACAACAATGCCTGGCCAGGGTCTAGAAGGATCCGGTGGGTTAAGTGAAGTGTGGGTAGGTGGTGGGATGGGAGTGTAGTTGTAGCAGCAGCTGAGAGCGATCCCATGATCCCCTCTGAGGACCATTTAAACTTGCCAACAACCCTACTACACAAGCAGAAGACATAGTGCTATCTTCCCCATTCCCTCAGGGATTCATTCATTCATTCATTCATTCATTCATTCATTCATTCCCTCAATTTAGCCAATCATTAACATTTTAGTGAGAACTAGTCCTTCCCAGGCCTTATGCTGAGAACTACGGACATCAAAATGAGTGGGTCACAGCGTCTGTACCCAAGGAGCTTACAGTCTAGCAAGAGAGAAAGACCCACAAACTGAGGTAGACAATTGAATGCTGGGATTGGAGATGAACATAGAGCCTAGAGCCTAGAGCCCAGAGGAGGTGACATTGCAGGGCAGGGGGTCTTGGAACATGTATGGGAATTTTCCATGTGTGGAGTGTGGCTCAAAGGGACAGCACATGGTAAGGACCAAGGGGAAGAAAGCACAGTGGGTTTGGGTAACAGCTAAGGCCTGGAGTGATCGGTGGGGTGCAGGTGTGGAGGGAAGAGGCTATGGATGAAGAGTTGGTTTGGGAAGAGTCAGACCATGAGGCATTGTGACAGAGACTGGACACCATCTTGTAAGCCACAGAGTTAAGCAGGGCAGCGGAGTAGCCAGGCCGATCTGGGCTTCGGAGCAACCACGCTGGGGCACCTGGGAGGAAGGGCAGGGACTGGAGAAAGAGGTCCTTCGTTCATCCTAGGGCACTCTCCAGTGCCTTGGGGTCCTCCAGGGTCTTATTTGTGCTACTTTCTCCAGCTTTTGTGTGTGTATGTGTGAGACAGAGTCTTGCACTGTCGGCCGGGCTGGAGTGCAGTGGTGCAATCTCAGCTCACTGCAACCTCCGTCTCCCGGGTTCAAGCGATTCTCCTGCCTCAGCCTCTTGACTAGCTGGAATTACAGATGCCCACCACCACGCCAGCTAATTTTTTGTATTTTTAGTAGAGATGGGGTTTCACCATGTTGGCCAGGATGGTCTCGAACTCCTGATTCGCCCGCCTCTGCCTCCCAAAGTGCTGGGATTACAGGCATGAGCCGTCGTCCCCGACCACTCCCTGACTTTTGTATTGATAAACTTTGAGATAATTGCAGATTCACAGTCATAAGAAATGACTCAGAGAGACTGTGCTTTGTGCCCATTTCTCCCCAGTGGTCACATTTTGATTCCTTTGCTGCTTTTGAGAAGGAGGTGGTGGTGGGGGGTTGGGGGTGGGGGGCGGCGGGCACCAGTATGTTGAAGGAGAAATGCCCAGAGAGCTCTGGTGAGAGTTGCCTCCTTCCCCATCACCCTCCCTCTCTGTGAGACAAGACTGTTTCATAGGTGTATCATGGAGCGAGTTTGGGAAGCCTGGTGTACGCAACTCACAAGTTCATCCTATCAACCCCTTACCAACCCCTTTGCCATCTTCTCACAAGAGCCCAGGCCACTTCCCTAGGGCACCACCCTTGACATGGCCCCACCCAACACACAGTGGATGTAGCTGAGAAGATCAACTGACCAACAGAGGATCAAGTTCCCTTTACACCATCTGTTTGGTTGTGGAGCTGGTTGGTAGGTTCCTGCCCAGCCGGGAACTACATTTCCCAGCACTCCTTGCTTCCCACATGACTAGTTTTCACCAATGCAGTGTGAGCAGAGGGATCCAGGTGCTGTCAGGACGCGGGGTTCAGTAGTGGCTATGCCATCTTCTCTTTCTTCTCCCAGTGGGCTGTTTGGATGACACCAGGACAACCTTGGGGCCACAAGATGGTAGAGGAGCCTCAAGATAGAAGTGGTCTGTGTCTCAGGGCAGCCATTGGAGGAAAACCACCCATGAGAGCCACGAGCCAGGGACACCAGCATTGGACTTTGTATGAGGGAGAAATAAACATGCATAAAAACTTCAAATATGCAAAAGAAGCAGAGAGCACACTAGAATAACTCATCCTAGCCATTTATCATTCCGTTTCCAGAAATTATCAACATTTTTCCAAGTCTTCTTTAATATACCACTCTGACCACTCCCTCCCTCCGCCCTTTTTATTTTATTTTGTTTTTTTGACCGAGTCTTGTTCTGTCGCCAGGCTGGAGTGCAGTGGTGCCATCTCGGCTCACTGCAACCTCCGCCTCTGGGATTCAAGCAGTTCTCCTGCCTCAGCCTCCCGAGTAGCTGGGATTACAGGCACACACCACCATGCCCAGCTAATTTTTGTAGTTTTAGTAGAGACAGGATTTCACCATGTTGGCCAGGATGGTCTCAATCTCTTGACCTCGTGATCCTCCCGCCTTAGCCTCTCAAAGTGCTGGGATTACAGGCATGAGCCACCGTGCCCGGCCTCTGACCCCATTTTAAATTGTTTGCTAGAGTATTTTAAAGTAATTACCAGACATCATGCACAAGGGCAAACAAAACCAAAAGGTAAACACCCTTTATCATGGTAAGCCACTGAGAGGAGGGGCCGTTCATCACGGCAGTTAGACAGCCCTGACTGATGTGGTGGAGACTCTCTGTACCCAGCTGTGGAATTGGACATAACGGGCCTGTTCTCCTGGGCTGTGCAGTGCGCAGAGGAATGTGTCTGGGCCCAAAGCAGCAAGGCTGCCAAGCCTTCCAGCCCTCCGAGAAGGAGTTCTCTTTGTTCTTCTGGCCCAGCTGCACCCAGCCCCTACCGCCCACTTCTTCTTCCTTCCAGGCTGGGGCTGCCCAGAGGAGAAGCAGACGAAAGGTGGGATGAGAAACAGAGTGTTTTGCAGACCGAGTCTGGCTTGGGCTGGGCTGGGTGTGGCGGGGTGAGGCTGTGCTAGAACAGAGAGAGCAGGCAGAAGGCATGGATATTGGAAAGCCAGGGCCTATAGCAGGGGCTGGAGCCAGGGGAGCAAAACCATTTTTTTGCCTTTTGGCTTGGCCTGTGTTCATGACCCTGAAGCTCAGAAGCTGGATGGAGCTTTGTGGTCAGAACCTCCAGAGAGCTTGAGTCCATGGAAGAAGGCATTACTGAGCACCAGTGGGGCAGCTCTGTGCAGTGGGCTGCATCCTGGCTTAGCTATTCTTCCCAGCCTCGTGACTTCAGAGAGGCCCCTTCAACCCTCTGAGCCACAGGCTCTCTGTATTGAAAGTGAGGATGGGAATATCAATTTTACCTGGTCCTGGGGAAATTAGACTTAATGTACATAGAAAGCCTGATACATAGCAGGTTCTCAATGACTCATAGCCATGGCTATTGATCTCTGTTAACAACATGACACAAGTATAGGAGTGCAAACTTGCATCCATCCACAGAATGGACCAGGGCCCCAGGATGCTGGGCCTCACCCTCTTGGGAGCTGTTTTCAGAGGAGGAGAAACAGAAAATGCAGGGAGCCAAAGGGCTTGCCCTGGGAGCGGCCAGGTCTGGTTTTGTATGTCAGAGGATCAAGGGTGGGTGGAATCCTACAGTTCAGGGACTCTTTCCTGGAAGGGGCTGGATTGGCAACAAAAGACTCCCTCCCTTGGAAAGTAGCCTCACAGCTGTCAGGAAAAAACAGCTGTGTGGCTTCCTGTCAAGGAGGTAAGACCTCAGTCCTGTGGGGAAGCAGAGCAAGACATGATGGAAAACAGGAACTCCCAGGCCGGTTATCTAGCAGCGATGGACTGGGTTCAAAGCCCAGCTCTGCTGCTTGCTGGCTGTGTGACCTTGGGCAAGTCACTTCACCTCTCTGAGCCTTAGTAACATCATGTTTTAAATGCGGATAATGATGCTCATCTCACAAGGCTACTGGGAGAAGAGGAAAAGATATTAAATCGAAAATGCCTTGCTCAGTGCCTGGTACCCTGGAAGCACTTAATAAATTGTCATTGTAAATCACTCATCCCTAGGGCTTAAAATGAACCCCTGTTTCTTCTCTTAAGAGACTTCTAAATATCGGAGGCTCCATCGTCTCTTGTTTTCCCTGCATCGACTCCCTGGATGGGCTTGTCCTCTTCCACAGCATTAAACACTGTTCCATGACATCAGCTCTGGAGATGGCACTTGAAACCAGACACCCTTGCTATTACCCTAAACGGCACCCCCACCCCCAGCCCTTCCCATTTTGGGAAGGGGCCTCCATTTGGTTGTAAGATCTTTTTTGTGTGTGTGAGTACATAGATAGATAGATAGATAGATAGATAGATAGATAGATATAGATGGGGTACAGGAGATGTTTTGATACAGGCACGCAATGTGAAGTAACCACATCATAGGGAATGGGGTATCCATCCCCTCAAGTGTTTATCCTTTGAGTTACAATTCAATTATATGCTAACTTATTCTAAAATGTACAATTAAGTTACTATGGCTATAGTCACCCTATTGTGCTATCAGATAGTAGGTTTTTTTTTTTTTTTTTTTTTTTTTTTTTTGAGGCGGAGTCTTCACTCTGTCGCCCAGGCTGGAGTGCAGTGGCACCATCTTGGCTCACTGCAAGCTCCGCCTCCCGGGTTCGCGCCATTCTCCTGCCTCAGCCTCCCGAGTAGCTGGGACTACAGGCGCCCGCCACCGCGCCCGGCTAATTTTTTGTATTTTAGTAGAGCCGGGGTTTCACCGTGTTAGCCAGGATGGTCTCGATCTCCTGACCTCGTGATCCGCCCGCCTCGGCCTCCCAAAGTGCAGGGATTACAGGCGTGACAGATAGTAGGTCTTATTCATCCTTTCTATTTTTATTGTACCCAGTTAAAGGATCTTGATTATTGTCTTTCCCCCAAGCCCTCAAGTCCAACCCACCAGGAGGTCCTGATGGCTCCATCATCAGCATGTATCTCTCATCTCACCCCTCCCCACCTCCACCGCCACTGCGACGGTCCCACCTGCCATGCTCCCAGCTCTCTGCTGCACAGACCCCTCCCCACGCTCCCTGCTCTCACTCTCGCCCCTTCTACAGTCAGCTCTCCACACAGCAGCCTCACCTTTTTCTTTTAACTTTTAACAGAAATCCTAGACTTACAGAAAAATGGCAATAGTACAAAGCCTTCCCACACAGCCTTCCCTCTACTCCCCACATTTGCTTGTCTCTTTCTATCTACAGAAGTATTTTTTCTAGAACATTAGAGTCAGTTGCAAACATGATGCCCCTTTGCCCCTAAATACTCTAGTGGGACATTCCGACACACAAGGACACTCACATGGCCGCAGCACGGTGATCAAAAGCTGCGCTTGTGACACGGTCCTGGCAGCGGATCTGCAGCCCTGTTCACTGCTGCCTGTCTCCCAGAAGGAGCGTCTGGCTCACGCATCACCTTCTGTCCTCCTGCCTCTTCAGTCTCCTTTACCTGGGAGCAGTACCTTTGTCTGTCTTCACCTGTCACGACCTTGGCATTTTGAGTACAGTCCAATTATTTTACAGCACATCCCTCAATTTGGGCTTGTCTAATATTTCCTCACACAGTGAGCTTTTAAAAGGAATAGGGAGCTGGGCATGGCGGCTCACACCTGTAATCCCAGAACTTTGGGAAACCGAGGTGGGTGGATCACTTGAGGTCAGGAGTTCGACACCAGCTTGGCTAACATGGTGAAACCTCGTCTCTATTAAAAATTAAAAAATTACCAGGCATGGTGGCATGTGCCTGGAATCCCAGCTACTCAGGAGGCTGAGGCAGGAGAATAGCTTAAACTCAGGAGGTAGAGGTTGCGGTGAGCCGAGATTGTGTCACTGCACTTTAGCCTGGGAGACAGAGTGAGACTCCATTATAAAAAAAAAAAAAAGTGAAATAAATAAATACACAAATAAGGTATAGGAGATCTCCTGACTTGCCGGCTCTCAACCCTGCAATGGCTGGCTGCCACATCCTGAGAAAATGCCAACTCCCCACCAGGCCCTTCACCAGAAGGGCTTTGCCCGACTCTCTCCCTCTGCTCTCTCGACACCAGCAATCTGACCTCTGTCCTCAGTGCCCTGGCCCTGCCACTCCTCTCTGGGGACTGATGGGAGGTTTGAGGGGGCTACCTGTCTTCTCACTTCTCACTGACCATTGGCTCACATGAGTGCCCCCTCTCTCCAAGAAATTATCTTAACCTATCCCATGTGATATTGTAGAATTTGTCTTGAGCCCTGGTGTGTGACAGGGAAGACCCAGAAGGGACTCCTTTGTATGACACAGGTAGACCTGGCGTGTCATGCCCTGGTGTTTCTTTTCAGCTGTGTGTCCTTAGACAAGTTACTTAACATCTCTGATCCTCTATTTCCTCATCTAGAAAGAGGGAATAGGAAGAAGAATTGAGATAGTAAAACGTAAAAGTACCTGACACGTAACAGGGTTGTCCTGTCTCCGGATGGTGAAATTAGACCCATTGCGTCTTCTGGAGAAACTGGAAGGGGCTTGTAGTGGGTTGAATGGTGGCCACCCCAGAAGATATGTCCCTGGAACCTGCTAATGAAACCTTACTTGAAAAAGGCACCTTTGGGCCGGGCACAGTGGCTCACACCTGTAATCCCAGCACTTTGCGAGGCTGAGGACAGTGGATCACCTGAAGTCAGGAGTTTAAGACCAGCCTGGCCAACATGGCTAAATCCCATCTCTACTAAAAATATAAAAATTAGCTGGGCGTCGTGGTGGGTGCCTGTAATCCCAGCTACTCGGGAGGCTGAGGCAGGAGAATCACTTGAACCTGGGAGGCGGAGGTTGCAGTGAGCCAAGATTGCTCCACTGCACTCCAGCCTGGGTGACAGAGTAAGACTCTGTCTCAAAAAAAAAAAAAAAAAGAAAAGAAAAAAAGAAAAAAGAAAGAGGCATCTTTGTCAATGTATTTAAGTTAAGGATCTTGAGATGAGATTATCCCGGGTTGTCCAGTGAACCCTGAATCCAGTGACAAGTGTCTTTAAAAGAGACACACAGAGGAGAAGACAGACACAAAGAGGAGACGGTGATGTGAAGATGGGGGCAGAGATTGGAGGGGCACATCTACAAGGCAAGAAAACCAAGGATGGCTGGCAGCCTCCAGAGGCTGGGAGAGAGACCCGGGCTGAGATGGCCTCAGAGCCTCTGGAGGGAGCCTGGCCCTGCCGACACCTCAGTTTTGGAGTTCTGACCTCCAGAACTATGAGAAAATAAATTTCTGTTGTTTGAAGCCACCGAGTTTGCGGTAACTTCTCATGGCAGACCTAGGAAATTAACATAGGAATGAATTTGGGCAAAACAACAGCGGAAGGTCCTTGTCCAGTGGAGCCCTTCCTGGATGGCACTGTCCGCACCCAGGGCTTCATTCCTTCTCCATAGAGGCAGGAGTGGAGGGGGCCCTGAGGACTGAGAGTAGGAAGTGGCCCAGTCAGAAGTCTTCTGAGCCAGGGGTCTCCCAGTGCCCCCTCCTTCTCTCCCTGGAGTGTCCCTTTGAAAGGGCAAACATGAGAGAGTGGCTCAGTCCCTGGAGCATCCCAGGCTGCTTGGATCCAGGCGGAGTGGAGTTGGGGAGATGGCTGTTTGCAGAGGTTGTTCGGGGGTGCTGACTGCGAGCACCCAGGGGTCTTGGGGATCTTGGGGGCCAGTGGGATGTTATAGTTCCCCTGCCGTTGTGGTGGGAAGAGGGGGCCATTAATCTGTGGAAACAGGGTGGTCCTCCTGTAGCTCACTGCTTAGACAACATGGGAAGACATTCTGGGGTCCTTTTCAGACAGTTCTGCTCATGATACCCATCTGTCTCCAAATCTTCACCGTTTCCACCACATTACACACTCTCCCAGACAACGCTTGCCCAGAGAACTCGGCATCCTTAGCTCGAATCTAACACTTGACTGCATGGCTCATGCCTGGGCTCAATAATTTCTGTGGAGCTCTAGGAAGCAGGTGCAGGCAGCATGGAGCCCATGGCCACAGGTCCTTGGTGTAATCTGTTGCCCAGGCTTAGGTTTACTCTCATACAGGGATGTCCCCCGAGTCTCTGCCGTCCTCTAAATGAAGGCTCCAAAGCTCTGTGTGAGTAGATCATAGGCGAGGTGGGGCTTGAGACCCCACTTCCTTTGCAATGTTCACTGCCTGAGCTTTTTTCCCCCTGGGAAAAGCCACTCCCCTCTTGGTGCAAGTCAGCTGCGTCAGAAGCAGGCTATGGCACCCACGGCAGACTCAGATTCTCCCCACCGCGCCCCCACCTCTGTCAGGGCCGGCTCAGGGGCTGCTGCTGAATTCCCATGCGAGGCTCACTCGGCGGTCAGGAAGAGGAAAGCTGCTCTGGGAATAGCAAACTCCAGGGAGCCAGGATTACAGGCACGTGGGGGAGGCAGCGGAGGTGGCTGTTTCACACTCTGTCACAATGGAGGTAGCAGTTTCCTTTTGAGGGACTGGAAATGTGACCTACTTCCTTGTAACAAGGATGCTGCGTCAGCACTTGGATGGAAAACACAGGTGAAGGATGTGCTCCTCCCCAGACAGAACAAGAAAGAAAAAGGTCTGTGCCCTCGTTTTCAGCATGCATTGTTCTCCCTGCCTGAAACACTCCTGCTCAGCTTTTCCATCTGCAAAACCCCTCTTTGTGCTTTGTAAGCCAGCTGGAGGAATTTCCCTAGGGAAGCCTGCCGTGACCTGTCCATGCTCTGCTGCCCATGCTGGGGGAAAAGTCAGAGCCTTTAGAGTTGGATACTGGGCTGTTTTGGCCATCTGAGAAAGGGGCCATGTTTGCTCTGAATGTGGCCCAGCCCCTAGCACTGTGGCCTGCACACAGCAGGTACTCAGTAATGTTTGCTTATCAGCTGTGGAAGGTGGGCAGGTGGATTAAACTCTCTGAGCCTTGGTGTTTTCATCTGACCATAGGACTAGTATATAATAGCTGCCTTTATCAAACCCTTTATATTGACGCATTTAGGAGGTAGGGGCTATGGTTAGTTGCATTGTGCAAAAATGTAAAAAACTTATCCAAGGTCTCACAGCTGGTAAGTGACCAGTATACCTCCTCATACCTTGTTTGAGGACCAAATGTGTGTGTGTGTGTGTGTGTGTGTGTGTGTGTATGTGTATCTAATTCAGAGCAGTCAGTGTTTGGTACATGGTAACTGCCCAATAAATGGTAGTTGTTTTGTTTATTACCACTGCTGTCCTACTACTGCTCCCAGCATCTCCCCAGGCACTGATCACATCATGTCATACAGTCTTGTCCAATTCTCCCTGAGGCAGGAGATCTCTGTGCACAGGTTTGCCCAGACTAGATGCTAATTACATGCTAAAGGCATGAATACAATGAATGAGGAGGTGACTTTAAACCCAATTTCAACTCCTTAACACAAAATGTAGTTCCCAGTGAGTATCGAAGACACTTCTATAAAAGCTCATTGTCATTGCTAAGTAAAATTTCATTGTAATCGTCTCTGCAGTGTGCAGAGAATTTTTCACATTGGAAAATTCTTTCAAAACTGTAATGTCAGTTGATCCACCCAGACATGTGGTACAGAAGGGCACTGTGACTGTTTTGCAAATATAGTTGGCACCTGTTTTGTGAAGGAGGTGGTTAATGGAACTTTTGCTAATTGATGTCCAATTCATGCTCTACAACATCCTCTGTGCAATCTGGGGCAAGTCATTTCTCCATTCTGAGCCTCAGTTTCTACATTAACAAAATGTAAGTAATCCTATGTACTCATGTTGACCTAAAGGAAGAAATTTAGGCAAAATTAATATAAGTAGAGAGTTTATTTGGGTTAAATTTGAGGACTGCAACCTGGAAAACACTTCACGTTACCTTGGGAGGTGCTCCAGAGAATAAAGGAGAGGCCCCAGCTTTAAAAGAAGACAGGGCGAATCAGGAGATGGGGTGATTCCAAAAGGTGTTTCTTGGGAATCCTCATAGGTTAGTAGAAATAACATTGATTAGTAATTGGCTATATATTAATATAGGCTATGAGTTATAATGTCAATGTGCAACATTGTTAGGTTAATTTATAGTTTCTTGGGGCATTAGTGAGTCTAGAGTCCAAATAACAAGTGGCTTCAGGAGATGATTATTTAGCTCAAGGGAGTGGGGTGGGATGTGACTACTGTCTCATTCCAATGCCTCCCTGGGCCTGATAATTTAAAGGGGGCTCACATTCCTCAGATAAAACAGTTTCTTTGCTTTCTCACCCAATAGAGCTGCTGTGAAGCTTGCATGAGACACTATATATATAGGAGGGCAGTTAATTAGGACCAAACCATCCAAAGAGGATGATGGGAAAAGCTATATGGAAAATAACATCTTAAATGTATCAAAGAGCTAATAAGAGAATAAAGAATTAGCTGACTAAAATCTAGTAAAAAATGAGAACCCAGAGAAGTAAGCTTAATAGGTAAAGCTGTATTTTCCCTAAGGACATTTACTAATCCAGAAGAAACAGTTATAGTCTTGATGGCCTCAGGAAAAAAATATAAGGTCCAGAGTCTACCAAAAGTGGGGCCTGTGATAACTGTTCCTCTTTCCTCCCTTTCAGCTGGGATCCCAAATGGCTACCTCTGAAAGTTATGATGAAGCATAAGTAAATGAACTCCCACAGACTTATAGGTTCTAGTCATCTGGGTCATCCAGAAAACCACAAACCTAGAACTTGAATTAAGGCGGTTCCATGCTGGTAGAGTTCCCAGACTCTTGGTAAAAGCAAACAAAAATCCTTTCTGCAGAAAAATAGTACCATTTTAGGTAACAAATCATTCTTACAAATAATTTTTCAAATCAAATGTCTGGCACACAGTGAAAAATAGTCAGGTACTTAAGGAAATAAGACACTTGAGTGAGAACAACAGAAACACAAAACTTTAGTTATTAGAATTGTTAGACACAGACTACAAGGAAAATGTGTATCATGCTTAAAGAAATACTGGGGGGCAAAAAACTATGAGAAACCATACTGTAAATTAAGAAAAATAAAATAAACTTTGAAGGCTAAATAATAAAAAATTAAGAACTTACAGTCTGTTTAATGGTACAATAGATACAGCTGAAGAGAAAATTAATTAACTGGAAGGCAGATCAGAAGAAAGTATCCAGAATGCATCCTGAGAGACAAAAAGACTAAATATATTTAAGAAAGAATGATAAAGCACAGTGAGAACATCTAACTATTGTAATTGGAGTGGAGTTCTAGAAAGAAAGAGAAATATAAAGAGATGATGGCTGAGAATTTTCAGGTCTGTAGAAAAAAACCAATTTGAATATTCATGAATTCAAGAAGCCCAAGTAGGATACAAAAAAAAAAAAAAAAACTATATCTAGGTATATCATAGTGAATCTGAAGAAAACCACAAAGAAAACAATCTTAAAAGAAGCTGGAGAAAAGGGATAGTATTTTCAAAGGAGTGACAGAGCAGCTGACTTTTCTCAATAGCAACAATGGAAGCCAGAAAACAGCAAAATAACATCTTTGATGTACTGGGAAAAGTACCCCAAACCCCTAACTTAGTATTCTATACCCAGGGAAATATCCTATAGAAATGGAAGTAAAATAAATGCAATTTTTGAACAAACACCCCCCAGATAATTGGTCACCAGTAGACATTCACTAAAGGTATTCTTCAGAGGAAATAATCCCAGACAGAAGATCAGAAATGAAAGATGAGCAACAAAAGAAAAAAATAGGTAAATTGGGTTTCATGAAATTGAAAATATTTTATGCTTCCAAGAACACTATAAAAAAGAAGACAACCCACAGGATAGGAGAAAATATTTGCAAATCATATATCTTATAAAAATGTATATTTAGAATATATTAAAAACTCTTACAACTCAATAATAATAATAATAATAAATAACCCAATTAAAAAATGAACAAAGGATCTGAACAGACATTTCTCCAAGGAAGACATATAAGTGGCCAATAAGCACATGAAAATATGTACAATTTTATCAGTCATCAGGGAAATACAAATCAAAACCCTTCAGATACCTCTTCATACCCACTAGAATGGCTAAAATAAAGTGAAAGAATAACATGTTGGTGAAGATGTAGAGAAACTGGCATTTTCATACACTGCTAGTAGGAAAGTAAAATGGCACAGCTACTTCAGAAAAAGTTTGGCAATTCCTCAATAATTAAACATAGAATTACCATATGACTCAGCAATTCCACTCCTAGGTATATGCCCAAGAAACGAAAATACATGTTCTCCCAAAAACACGTACACATATTTATAGCAGCATTATTCATAATAGCCAAAAGGTAGAAACAACCCATATGTCCAGCAATAGATGAATGGCTAAAAATGTGGTATATCCATACAATGGAATGTTGTTTGGCCATAAAAAGAAGGAGGGGGACTTCTAGTTTCTAGTCCATCATATAAGGAGCTTAGAAGTTGCCACTCTGTCTTAACAAGTAAAAAGCTGAACAAACTGAAAAATAACTCTTTGTGGATCTGTAAGAGAAGTGAGGTCACTGGGCAAACTGCTGCCCCCAAACTGGAGAGACAGATAGGTGAATATAGAGAATCACAACTTACCAGAGCAGAAACCCATGAGCAGAAACCCCCGTGAGAGTCAGTGCCAGGACAGGAAAAACTGTAACTGGTGAATTGCTGGAGGCTCAGTGTGGAGTCTTAGTTTGACAGTTAAAACTCCAAGGGAACCCAGTCATAGAGGGACCACCACACTTTTGGGAGTTTTATCTCCAGGAGCTCTACTAGGTCATCACAGTGAAAAATCAGAGAGAAAATCCCCTCATGCTTCCAGCAGGGGACGGAGAAATGAACCATTTTGAAATACCCCAGAGCAGGGGTCCCCAACCCCCGGACTGTGGACCGGTACTGGTCCATGGCCTGTTAGGAACTGGGCCATACAGCAGGAGGTGAGCGGCAGGTGACCAAGCATTATGGCCTGAGCTCTGTCACCTGTCAGATGGGTGGTGGCATTAGATTCCCATAAGAGTGTGAACTCTATGGTGAACTGCTCATGCAAGGGATTTAGGTTGCATGTTCCTTATGAGAATGAAGGCCTGATGATCTGAGGTGGAACAGTTTCATCCCAAAACTATCTCCTGCCCAACTCTGTCTGTGGAAAAATTGTCTTCCACGAAGCCTGTCCCAGGTGCCAAAAAGGTTGGGGACCACTGCCCCAGAGCATTATGCTCTTAACAGGGGTTACCTGCAGAAGAAACTATTTTACCAGACTCTAATCTGCTGGGCTATGTCAGAGCCTAATTGACCTGAGAAAGAGAAATACCCAGTTCCAGCCAGCTTTAGTCATCTTGTCACACATGGGGGAAAAAACAAAACTGAGAGGCATTGATGAAGTTCACAGTCCAGAGGTACACGTTCATTAAAAGACTGAGAACTAGGCCACATGTGGTGGATCGCTCCTGTAATCACAGCACTTCGGGAGGCCGAGGTGGGTGGATCACCCGAGGTCAGGAGTTCAAAACCAGCCTGGCTAACATGGTGAAACCCTGCCTCTACTAAAAATACAAAATTAGCTGGGCGTGGTGGTGCATGCCTGTAATCCCAGCTACTTGGGAGGCTGAGACAGGAGAATTGCTTGAACCTGGGAGGCAGAGGTTGCAGCGAGCCGAGATCACACCACTGTACTCCAGCCTGGGCACCAAAAGCAAAAAAAGTAAAAAAGAAGATTGAGACCTAATTATGGAACTATAGAATAGTTCCCCTCCCCCACACCTTATTGCTACATCATTAAAGGCTGATTTACTGCAGTTACTTTTACCTAGTACATCAATCACATCCACCTTTCAACAAGAAATTACAAGACATACTAAAAAGCAAAAACACATTTTGAAGAGACTGGACAAACATCAGGACAAGAGTCAGATAGGGCTGGAATGTTAAAATTATAAAACAAATAATTTTTTAAAAAATATGATTATGTTAAGGGCTGTAATGAAAAAGGTAGAAGGTATATAATAACAAATGGATAATGTAAGCAGGAGGATGGAAATTCTAAGAAAGAATAAAAAAGAAATTCTAGGCATCAAAAACTGTCACAGAAATGAAGAATGGTTTTGATGGGCTCATTAGTAGACTGGACATGGTTGAGGAAAGAATCTCTGAACTGAGGGTATGACAGTAGAGACTTCCAAAACTGAAAGGCAAAGATAAAAAAAAATACTGATTCCCACCCCCCACCCACCCAGAACACACTAACCAAGAACAGACTCTGAAGAACTTACAGAAAGGTGTAACATACATGTAATGGGAATATCAGGAGAAGAGACAGGAGCAGAAGCAATATTTGAAGCAGCAATGACTAAGAATTTCCCCCAAATTAATGCCAGACACTAAACAGATACATAAAGCTCACAGAATACCAAGTAAGATAAACTTCAGAAAAATGGCACCTAGGATATAATACTCAAGTTTCAGAAAACCAAAGATAAATAAAAAAAACTTTAAAAAAAGCCAGAAGGGGAAAAATGCCTTACCCAGAGAAGCAAAGATAAGAATTACATCTGACTTCTCCTCAGAAACCATGCAAACAAGAAGAGTATAATGAAATATTTAAAGTGTTAAGAGAAAAAACTCACCAACCTAGAATTTTTTACCCTATGAAGTTATTCTTCAAAAGTGAAAAAATAAAAATAAAAACTTTCTCAAAAAAAATTGAGGGAATTTGTTGCCAGTAGACCTGCCTTGCAGGAAATGTTAAAAGAAGTTCTTCAGAGAGAAAGAACATACATAGGTTGGAAGCTGGATCTACATAAAGGAAGAGCATCAGAGAACGAATAAGTGAAGGTAAAATGAAAACTTTGGTTTTTCTTAGTCATAACTGATCTAACAGATAAGTTTGTCCAAAATAATAATAGCAACAATGTACTCAGATATATATATGCTTATGTATGCTTATATGTAAATGACATGAATGACAGCAATGGTATCAGTGACAGGAAGACAGAATCAGGAATATTTTATTACTATATAGTACTTGCACTATCCACAAGGCAGTATATTTTTATTTGAAAGTGGACATGGATTAGCTGTAAATGTATATTGCAAACTCTAGGGCGACCACTAAAAGAGGTAAACCAAAAAGTATAAATGATATGCTAAGAAAGGAGAGAAAATGGAATTATATAAAATGGTCAATTAAAATCACAAAAGGCACTAGAGTAGGAACAAAGAACAAGGGCAACAAATAGAAAACAGAAACAAACACAGTAGATATAATTCAACCAGATCAATAATTACTTTAAACATAAAAATTGGTCTAAGTACACCAATTAAAAGACAGATTGTAAGAGCGAACTAAAAACAAGACCCAAATATATATTGTCTGTAAGAAAACTACTTTAAATATAAACACACATAGATTAAAAGTAAAGGGATGGAGAAATACATATCATGCTCACACTAATCAAAAGAAAGTGGGAGTAGGTATATTAATTTCAGACAGAGCAGACTTCAGAGCAAGGAAAATTATTAGGATAAAGAAGGGTATTACAGGCCCGGCGCAGTGGCTCATGCCTGTAATCCCAGCACTTTGGGAGGCCGAGGCGGGCAGATCACGAGGTCAGGAGATCGAGACCATCCTGGCTAATACGGTGAAACCCCGTCTCTACTAAAAATACAAAAAATTAGCCCAGCGAGGTGGCGGGCACCTGTAGTCCCAGCTACTCGGGAGGCTGAGGCAGGAGAATGGCATGAACCCGGGAGGCGGAGCTTTCAGTGAGCCAAGATCGCACCACCGCACTCCAGCCTGGACGACAGAGTGAGACTCTGTCTCAATAAATAAATAAATAAATAAATATTATAAAAAAAAGAAAGCTATTACATAACGACAAGAAGGCCAATAATCCAAGAAGACAGGAATCTGTAATGTGTATGTAACTAACAACAACAAAGTGTTAAAAGACATGAGACAAAAACTGATAGAGCTGCAAAGAGAAATAGATGAATATATTATTATAGTTGGAGATTTAAACACCAGAAATTGATAGATCCATCAGGTAGGAACATTCTTGAATTTGATAGCACTATCAATCAACTGGATATAATAGACATCTACAGACTACTTCATCCAACAACTGCAGATGATACATTCTTCTCAAGATCACATGAAACATTCGCCAAGATAGACCATATTCTGGGTCACAAAACACACTTGAACAAATTTGGAAGAATGAAAATCATACAATATCTTCTCTCAAACCACAGTGGAATTAAACTAGAAATGAATAACAAAAAAGATAACTAGAAAATTTCCCCCAAAACTTGGACATTAAACAACTTTTTTTTTTTTTTTTTTTTTTGAGACAGGGTCTCGCTCTGTTGCCCACACTCTGTTGTGTGGCACAATCTCGGCTCACTGCAACCTCCGCCTCCTGGGTTCAAGTGATTCTCCTGCCTTAGCCTCCTGGGTAGCTGGGATTACAGGCGCATGCCACCATGCCTGGCTAATTTTCATATTTTCAGTATAGGCATGTGCCCCCACGCCTCGGCTTCCCAGAGTGCTGGGATTACAGGCGTGAGGCCCTGCGCCCAGCCTAACAAACTTCTAAATAACATATGGGTCATCGAAAATATCATGAGAAATTGATTAATTGATTGATTGACTGATTGATAAAGTCTTACTCCATCAGGTTGAAGTGCAGTGGTACCATCATGGTTCACTACAACATCAGCTTCCTGGGCTCCATTGATCCTTCTGCCTCAGCCTCCTGAGTAGCTGGGACTACAGGGGCACACCACCACACCTGGCTAATTTTTGTGTTTTTTGTAGAGATGGGGTCTTGTCATGTTGCCCAGGCTGGTCTCAAGCTCCTGGGCTCAAGTGATATGCCCACTGTGGCCTCCCAAAATGCTGGGATTATAGGCATGAGCCACCATGCCTGGCTTTCATGAGAAATTTTAAAAATATTTGAATGGAATGAAAATGAACATACAACTTATCAAACCTTGTGGAATACAGTAAAAGCAAGGCTTAGAAGAAAATTTATCATATTGAATACATACGCTAGAAAAGAAGACCTAAAATCAATGATGAAAACTTCCACCTTAAAAAACTTGAAAAAGAGCATATTAAATCCAAAGTAAGCAGAAGAAATAACAAAAATTATAGTAGAAATCAGTGAAATTAAAAACAGAAAATCAATAGAGAAAATCAAAATCAAAAGCTGGTTATGTGAAAAGATCAATGAAGGTTATAGACCTCTAGCCAGGCTAACTAAGAAAAAAGATAGAAGATACTTGCTAATATCAGAAATACAGGAGGGGACATTACTCCAGATTTCATGGACATTTAAAAGATAATAAAAGATACTATGAAAAACTATGCCAACAAATTTGATAACCTGGATGAAATGACCAATTTCTTGAAAGACACAATCTGCCACAACTTACATGAGCAAAAAAGGACAATCTGAATAGGACTATATCTGTTAATGAAATTGAATCAATCATTAATAACCTCGCAAAACAGAAAGCACCAAGTCCAGATGGGTTCACTAGTGAATTCTACCAAGCATTTAATGAATAAATTATATAAATTATCTACCATCTTTTTCAGAAGATAAAACTAGACAGAATACTTCCTAACTCTTTCACTCACTCTAGGTGGTCAGCATGACCTTAATACCCAAACCAGACAAAGACATTACAAGAAAACTACAGACTAGTATATCTCATGAACATAAATGCGAAAATCCTCAACAAAACATTGGCAAATTGAATAAAAAATGTATAAAAATTAAATTTATAGCACACCACCAAGTGGAATTTACCCTAGGTATTCAAGGCTGGTTCAACATTCAAAAAAATCAATTAATGTAATAAACCACATCAACAGGCTAAAGAGGAATATCACATGATCATATCAATAGGTGCCGAAAAAGCGTTTGACAAAATTCAACACCCATTCATGATAAAAACTTTCAAAAAACTAGGAATAGAAATTTACTGAACTTGATAAAGAGCATTTACAAAAAAAACCTACAGCTAATATCATACTTAATGATGAGAAACTAGACACTTTTCTTCTAAGATGAGGAACAAGGCAAGAGTATCCCCTCTCCTTTTTAATATCATACTGGAAGTCCTATCTAATTCAATAAGACAAAAAAAGGAAATAAAAGGTATATGCACTGGGAAGGAAGAAATAAAATTATCTTAGTCCATAGATGATGTGATCATTTATACAGAAAATCCTCCCTCCCAAAATTGACAACAAAACTCTTGAAACTAATAAGCAATTATACCAAGGTTGCAAGATACAAAGTTAATATACAAAAGTCCATTTTTTTTATATTGAGCAAAAAACAAGTGGAATTTGAAATTTTAAAAATTACTCTCCAGCCTGGGTGACAGAGTGAGACTCCGTCTCAAAAAAAAAAAAAAAAAAAAAAATTACTATATGCATTAGCACCAAGAAAAATGAAATGCTTAGACATAAATCTAACAAAATATGTACAAGATCTATATGAGAAAAAATAGAAAACTCTGATGAAAGATATCAAAGAAGTAAATAAAGGGAAAGATATTCCAAGTTCATGGATAAAAAGACATAATATTGTCAAGATGTCAGTTCTCCCCAGTTTGATCTATAGATTCAATGCAATCCCAGTCAAAATCCCAGCAAATTATTTTGTGGATATTGACAAATTGATTCTCAAGTTTATATGGAGAGGCAAAAGACCCAGAATAGCCAACTCGATATTGAAAGAAAAGAACCCCATCAGAGGACTGACACTATTTGACTTTAAGACTTGTGATAAAGCTACAGAAATCAATATAGTGTGATATTGGTGAAAGATTAGGCAAATAGGTCAACGAAACAGGTTAGAGAGCCCAGAAATAGACCCACATAAATAGTGTCAACTGATATTTGACAAAGGAGCAAAAGCAATACACTGGCACAAAGATAGTCTTTTCCACAAATTGTGCTGGAACAACTGAACATCCACATGCTACAAAATGAATCTAGACATAAGTCTTAAATCTCCCACAACAACTAATTCAAAGGATCATAGAAGTAAATATAAAACACAAAACTACAAAACCCCTAGAGGGTAATATAGGAGAAAAATCTAGGTGATTTTGGGTATGGCAATGACTTTTAGGTCCAACACCAAAAACATAATTTATTAGAGAAATAATAAGTTGAACTGTATTAAAATTAAAAACTTCTACTCTCCAAAAAATAATGCCAAGAGAACGAGAAGACAAGCCACAGACTAGAAGAAAATATTTGCAAAACACATCTGATAAATGACTTATTCAAAATATACAAAGAACTCTTGAAGCCCAACAATAAAAATAAACAACCCAATTTAAAAACGGGCAAAAGACCTGAACAGACATCTCAACAGAGAAGATATATAGATAGCAAGTAAGCATGTGAAAAGGTGTTCCACATCATGTCATTACAAAAATGCAAATTAAGACAACAATACTACCATTACATCCCTAATAGTATGGTCAAAATGCAAAACACTGACAATACCAACCACTACATCCCTAATAGAATGGTCAAAATGCAAAACACTGACAATACCAAATGCTGATGAGGATGTGGAGCAACAGGAATGCTCATTCATCACTGGTGGGAAAACAAAATGGTACAGTCATTTTGGGAAGACAATTTGGCAGTTTCCTCACAGAACTAAATATACTCTTACTATACAATTCAGCAATCATACTTCTTGGTACATCCTCAAATGAATTGAAAAGTTATGTCCACCCAAAACCTGCACATAGAAGTTTATGGTAGCTCCTATACATGGAAGTTTATGGTAGTTTTATTCATAATTGCTAAAACTAGGAAGCAACCAAGATGTCCTTTGGGAGGTGAATGGATGTATAAACTGCTATATATCTAGACAGTGGGATACTTATTAAACACTAAAAAGAATTGAGCTATCAAGTCATTAAAAGACATGAAAGAAACTTAAATGTATATTACCAAGTAAAAGAAACCCATCTGAAAAGGCTATATGTTATATGGCTCCAACTACATGACATTCTGGAAAAGACAAGGTTATGGAGTCCCTAAAAAGATTAGTGACTGCCAAGGGTCTGTGTGGAGGGATGGATGAATAGCAGAGCACAAAGGATTTTTTTTAAGGCAGTTGAAACTACTATGTATACTACAATGGTGGATATATGTCATTTTACATTTGTCAAAACCTATAGAATGTACAACTTCAAGAGTGAATCCTAATATAAACTATGAACTTCGGGTGGTAATGATGTGCTAATGTAGGTTATTAAATTGTAAAAAATACACCATGGTGGTATGGGATGTCACTAGGAGGGGAAATTTTGCATGAGTGAGAACAGGCAGTGTATAGAAATCTGAGAACCGGGACTAAATGAGAATCTCTATACTTTCTGCTCCATTTTTCTGTGAACCCAAAACTGCTCTAAAAGTAAAGTTCATTTTTTTTTTAAAAAAAAGGAAATGAAGTCCTGATACATGCTACAACATGAATGTACCTTGAAATGGTTTTGCTAAGTGAAAGAAGTCCATCATCAAAGTTCACATATTATATGATTCCATTCATATGATAGTCCAGAGTAGGGAAGTCTATGGAAACAAAAGGGAGTGGTGGAGAGTAAGGGGTAATAGCTAATGGGTACAAAGGTTTTTTTTGTTTTTTGTTTTTTTTTTTTTTTTTTTTGAGGTGATTAAAGGTAATAAAATTGGCTGTAGTGATGGTTGCACACAGAAATCTATTGAACTTTACACTTTAAGCAGGTGAATTTTATGGTATGTAACTGAAACTCAATTAAGTTGTTTTAAAAAGGTAAACATAACCTTAACACTAGCATAACACAAAGGAAATGAAAGAAGGAATGAACAGCAAACAAAGTGGTAAATATAAATGAACACCAATGGAGCCTTAAAAATATGTGTAGAATTAAAATACACAGCAACTATAATACAAAAGTTAAGCAGGGGACAAATGGTGTTAACATGTTCTAAAGTCTTTCTACTATTTGTGAGGAAGATAAAAATACAAATCAATTAGACACTGATAAGTCAAGGATGCATGGGTAAGCACTAAAAAGGTATATGACTTCCAAATTAGAAGAGAAAAAAAATCCCAAAGAAGTCAATATATAAGAGAAAATGAAACAGTTATAGGCAGGAAAAAGAACTATTAGCAATTATATTAAATGTGAATGGACTAAACTATTCTCTTAAAAGATTAACACTATCCGACCAGGGAAAATACAAAACCTAACTATATGCTATTTATAAGGGTCACATCTAAAACATAAGAATACAGAATGGTTAAAAATAAAAAGATAGAAAATGAAATACTATAGAAGCGCTGAGCAAGGGAAAACTGATGTAGCTGTGTTAAATTCCTATAAAATAGGCTTTAAGAACACACAAGTGTTCATAGCATAATTTGTAACACCCAAATATGAAATCATCCAAATATTCACTGAGAGTACAATGGATAAATTGTAGTATATTCATACAATGCAAATCAATGAACTACAACTACTCACAACCTTGATTCTTAAAAATATAATGTTGAGCAAAATGGAGTAAGGCACAAAAGCATACATACAGTATGAATCCATTTTTAAAAGCATTAAAAAAACAGGCAAAACTAACGATTTTATTTAGGGAGGAATAACTAGGTGTTTATGAAGGCCCCATTCAACCTGTCCACATTAAGGGTTCTTCCTGCAGAAATACAAGGAGATTTGTGGCAGGCTCTATATCTGGATGGGCTCTGCCCATGGTAATGAAGGGCCAGGGTAAGGAGGGGAACTTTAAAGGCCAGGATGAGCCTAACAACCACATAAAAATTGAGGCTTCTTTGACCACTTATTGCTAAGGGCAGAGAAGGTCTCAAGGGAAGGGATGATAAGGGTGAAGCCAGAGAGGAGAGAACAGAGCCCTTCTTACCTTCCTGGCCTGTACTGTCTGGCCCCAAGGTGCCAGTACTGGGTGCCTTCTTGGGCCACCCTTTGGGCTGGTGTGGCCATATTTAGTATCATATGACTCTCATTCCCAGCTGACTCATCCACTGCAAGCTTGGGATCCTGGACTCCACAGCATGTAGAATTAAAGTTGCGTGGGCCAATTTACCTGCTAGTGCATTGAACAAGGGAGATCTCAATACCTGAATTGCAGGAGCAATTAGGATAATACAATCTCAGGCTATTTCTATAGTTAGGTTGGCTCAGAGTGGAGTTTCAGTAGGAACAGGATTTTCCAATAGTGGCTTCAGTTGAGTCCCCCAAAGCTGATCTTTTCCCTTATCTCCTGTGTCTGATTTTGGCTACATCTGCAGCTGGTTGGGGAGTGTGCCTAAGTGAGTGCTTCCACTCAGACCATCTGATGCTTCAAGTGGCAAAAGCAGAAACTGCTGGTGACATTTTATTTGACCTAGTGATTCTTACAGGGTGAAAGTGATGCATGGCTTCCCTCCCTCCTGCTCTCCTGCATTATCTCCTTTCTTCCTGCCCTCTCTTCTTTTTTAACTCTTGATTAGCATTAGGATCTTAGTTGCATATTTGCAACTGTTATTACAGAAATCAATCTGGACTTACTTGTGCAAAAAAAGGGTTTATTGCAAGGATCCTGGCTTGGCAGCTTGTAGAAGGACTGAGGGAAAGGCTGGTAGGTCAAGGACACACAGAGATGTCATCCTCAGATCTGTCCTGGCTGCCACTGGCCACTGGTCCACTGGACTTGCAACTCCATTCTGCTGCAGCCCAGTACTCAAGATCCCAGATGCCACCAACTTTGTGATAAAATAGGAAGGATTTCCGCTTCTCTCTGTCCCACATACGTGTTTGTGTCCCAGATGGAGTCACTGGACAGGCTGGCTGAATTGCAGGGGCCAGGAAAACATATGTCTGGCCCATTCGGCTTCTGCAGAGAGAGGTGAGGCTCAATAGGACTTACACAGTGGCTGTTTCTTCAAACCCAGGAAGGGGTTCTGTTGTTGGGCACACAAAAAAGTGATAAGCACAGACTACAGTGTGGTACTTCCAGTGCTGGGCACTGAGGGCGAGAGGAGAGTCAGGCACAGCCCCTGCCACCAGATGGGATACCGATGCATGATACATTGCAACATGGGGATCAAAGGGCCACCAAGTTAGCACAAAGGACAAGGAATCCAGCCTCAGTTTCCCCATCTGTAAAATGAGAGTAGTAGTCATAGTGCTTGTCTCATATCGCTGTTGTGAGGAATAAAAATAGTGTATGTAAAGCACCTTCTATTGTATGGGCATGTGTGGGGCCCTGGACTAATGGCAAGTGTTGGCATTAAAGAGGTCGTTCAGCACAGCGGTTGGGAATGTTGTCATTCTCGCTTTGGGGTCCCATGGCCCTTCTTCAGATACAGAATAGTGGAGTAGTAAAGACCATCGGCTCTGGAGCCAGATTGAAACCCAGTTCTCACTCATACTAGTTAGGGGGCTTTGGCTGACATACTTTAAGTGGCCATGCCTCAGTTTCCCTATCTGTAACGTGGGAGTGGTCATGATATCTCACACAGTTGCTGTGAGGATTGCACAAGTAGCAGCTTTAAAAGGTCTCTGAGGTCGGGCACGGTGGCTCACGCCTGTAATCCCAGCACTTTGGGAGGCAGAGGCGGGTGGATCACGAGGTCAGAAGTTCAAGACCAGCCTGACCAATATGGTGAAACCCCATCTCTACTAAAAATACAAAATTAGCTGGACCTGGTGGTGTATCCCTGTAGTCCCAGCTACTTGTGAGGCTGAGGCAGGAGAATCCCTTGAACCTGGGAAGTGGAGGTTGCAGTGAGCCGAGATTATACCACTGCACTCCAGCCTGGGCAACAGAACAAGACTCCTTTCCAAAAAAAAAAAAAAAGTCTGTGAATACTGCCTGGCATGTGGTTACAATCTTAAATAAATGTTAGTGATTTTTATTTTTCAGAGACCTATTATGGGCACAAAGCCCTGACAAACTCCAGACAGCCCTGTTTTGGATGCAGACAACAATCACACATGACAACTCAAGAGGAGTGAGGCATGGAGCTAGTGAAGGCTGAGCATGCTGTTCCGACTCTACGTCAGCAGCCTCAAGCCTCCGGGGCACAGCCCGTGTGTGCCTGCAACCCCACTGGATGCTGCCAGCTTCCACCAAGGTCCTACTGATCCCTACCGGCCTGTTCCGCACCCAAGCCTGCCATCTTGGTTTGGCCTTATCACAATTTTCACAGCACACCTGCCTTGCTCAGCATTTTGAATTCCAACAAAGACCTGAGGGGTAATAGATTCGAGTGCCAGCTAGCCCTCTGCCATCTCGCTCAGTCCTGTTCCCCAGACAGCCCTGGGCTCTTTCTTTGTTGGTTGCAGGGCAGTGTGGTCTAATCTTTCTTTCCAAGTCTTTTCTTGGGAGCAGCCTTGCCATCTAGTCTGCCTTCCCCTTACTCTAGGACAGTGCTTCTCAATCAGGGATGATCTGGTATTCCAGGGGACATTTGGCAGTGTCCAGAAACTTTTTTAATTGTCACAATGGGGGCTGGAGTTAGGGAAGTGCCACTGGTATTTGCAGGTAGAAATTGGGGATGCTGCTAAATATCCTATACTATGCACAGGGCAGTCTCCTACGAGGAAGAATTTTCCAATCCCAAGGCGAAGAAGCCCCATTCTAGGAACCGTACTGAATGAAATGGTCTATATCTTGTTACAGTACAAAAGTATAAAGAGGAAAGCAAAAATGCCCCCCAATCTTACTATCCAGAGACAACCAGTCTTCATTTTGGTATCATCCCTCCGATCTGCATATTTACATGTAGATTTATGGATGTGTATAATTTGACAGAAACATGCTCATGCTATATGTGCTGTTTTGCAACCCATTTTTTTTTTCACTCAGCAACATATGATGGGTGTCTTTCCACTGTAAACAAATGTAAATTTGCAACATCTTTTTTAGAAGGCTGCACGGCATTCCATAGTAGGGATGTAACACTTTATTTAGACAATCCATTATTGATGGATATTTAGATCGCTTCCAGTATTTTGCTGTTATAAACAACACTGTGATGAATATCCTTGTATATACATCCTAGTGCACTTGTCTGAGTAAATCCTTAAGATAAATTCTAAGAGTGGAATTGCTGGCCAAAGAATAACATGCCCTTTTTGGACTTTTGATACTTAATGCAGAACTGCCACTTTAAGGCATATTAACTTACACGACTTCCAGCAGGGCACTGGAGTACCTATCTCTCTGCTCCTTCCTCCACACTGGATATTATAAATAGTCTTAATCTGCAAAAGCAATTGTTTAAAGCATTAGCAGAGAAGAGCCAGGAATGCTCAAAGCACAGTGTCTGCGTTTCTCTTTGGCTGTTGAATCCTGGGATTTGAGGTATCCCTTCTGGAGCCTGATTTTATTTTCTCTCCCTGAGCCCCCCTCCCTTTGTGGACTCCTCAGCCAGGCCAGAGCAGAAAGAGGAATTTGGAGAACAGACTGGGGGCCCCACTTTGGGGCTGCTGCTTCCTGGTCCTGTGGACCTCTCTGTGTGGCTGAGAACTCTCCTCTCTTCCTCGGTGGCTGCTCTGCTCCCTGGCAGTGAAGCAATCAGGGGTGTGTTCCCGCTGGGGCCTCCTCTGTCTATGGTCTTAACCATCTCTATCTATGGGGCCACCTCTATCTATGGCCTTAACCATCTCTATCTACGGGGCCATCTCAATCTATGGCCTTAACCATAACCACCTCTGTCTATGGGGCCATCTCTGTCCATGGCCTTAACCAACTCTATGGGGCCATCTCAACCTATGGCCTTAACCATCTCTATCTATGGGGCCATCTCCATCTATGGCCTTAACACGAAGCCTCCCCTATTCTTTGTGCTCAGTGGGACTGCTCCCTATTCCTGGTGAAGTCTTACATAATACTAGCTCATATGGACACAGCGGTTTCAAGCTTAGAGTGTGTGGGGTTTCTTTTGTTCCTGGTTTCCATGATTCCTCCCAAAGAGCCACACGAAGTGGTTATAATTCTTGCCCTTAATTTTCTCAATGCAGTAACTGAAGCTCAGAGAGAGGAAATGCTTGACCTAATCCCACTGCAGGTGAGCAGTAGAGCAGGTGGGATTTGAACTTGCACCTTCTGTTTTAACACATACCCAGGATTTGTTTAAATGAGGTACGGTAAGACCGACAGCTGTCACGAAGGACGAAGTGTTTACACTCACACAGCTTCCAGCAGGGCGCCGGAGTACCTGTCTCTCCGCCCCTTCCTCCACACCGGATAGTATAAATTGTCTTAATCTGCAAAAGCAATTGTTTAAAGCATTCTAGGTCCCTAGAAACAGGAGGCATCGCACGCCAGGCAAGGCCACATGGGGAAGAGCCAAGGTCCAGCAGGAGGTAGAAGGAGTGAGGGAAGGAGTTGTCCAAAAGTCTTGATTGTGGTTTCCATGGGAAAAAATGGGTGAGACAGGTTAAGAAGGTTTAGGACTGGCCGGTTTGAATAATTTCAGTGGGCTCCAGGGTGTAGGGACTGCCCCTTGTAGTCTGATACTTGGCCCTGGATTGATTAGGGCAGGAGGATATGGGAAGAGGGGGCTTGATATGGGAAGAGTTTGATGGGTAGCTGGAAAAAAATAAAGCCCAGTTGGGCTAAATTGATTGATATGCATATGGAAGGGACACTTGCAAAGAAGGCACACTTGTTTGCTATTTCCAAAAACTGGCTAGCCCTGGGAAGGGCAGCCTCTCCCCACTCAGTGGGGCCACAGATGCCAGAGCATCACGCATACAGAAAATAAGAAAGCACGCACCTCCCAACTCCGTGGTGCTGGGCTGAACCAATCTCGGCTCAGCCTGCGCACTTTTCTGCTCCCCACACCCATTCTGTGGGTCTGGGATAGCTTTCCTAGAGAGAAACCTTCTCTCCAAATGACCTCCACATATTGAGAGTCTCCTGGGGTGGAACGCTATCAGTGTACTATTTTGCTTCATGCTGGTAATGACCCTGGAAGGAAGCAGTCATTATTCCTGTTTTTCCGGTGAGTCCTGAAGAGGGGAAGTGGTTGGATCCAGGGCACGCAACTGAGCTGGACCAGGTGTCCTCACTCCAGGGCTTTCGCTCAAAGAGAAGGAGCTTGCAACGAATGCCTGTTTCACATAGAATAGGAAAGAGGGGAAGGTATTTAAGAAAGTTACCTTGCACATTTATCACAGCTGCTGATAGAGGAGCTAGCTTTAGCTGACGGAACTTCTTGCTGTTTGGCTTTGAGGCTGTCACCAACAAAAGCCTGTAGAGAGGCTGCTTGGTTTGTCCCTGGTCTTGTCCACACCTCCAGCCCTGTCTCCCTCAAGTCCACGCCTGATATCTTCCCTCTCCCCTAAACTTATCTGTCCAATGCTCTGCCATTTCAGGAGCTTGTGTCAGGAGGAGCCAACTGATGTGAGGTTGTTTGCAGGGAACAGAAACCAAACTCAAATGGGATTATGCCAAAAAGACGGACATTATTGGCTCCTCATAGCCAGTCTGAGGAAAGGTCGGGAATGCAGCTGGCCTTAGGGCCTCATGTGCCACTCGCTACTCCCAACTTTGCCTTTCTCTCTGGCTCTGGCTCCAGCTCTGGGCTCTGTGGCTTCACATCCTTCCAGGTCCATGGCCCAAGGGACAAGAAGAGTTTCTCCAGCAAATCTTGTGAGAAAAAAAATCCCAGAGAAGACCTCTGATTGGCCCACTTTGGGTCACATGTCCTTCTCTGGACCAGTCAGTGGCCAGGGGAATGGAATGCTATGATTGGTCCAGACTGAATCACAGTGCTACCTTTATGGGGAGCAGGGCTAAGATTTGTTGCCAAGAGAAGAAGTTCCTGGGGGTATATTTTGGATAATTGAAGACAATATGCTTTTGACTGTCTTACCAAGTAACATATTCACACTTTCACAAGGGACTTCTGAGGATAGAATGCCTTAATGCAAGGAAATGGAATGGTGGGAATTTCAGGCACTATGACAGGAATTTAATGGAAATATTTTTGGCTTGGGAGAAACTTGGCTTCTAAGCTTGAAAATGACTCCATCCTTTTTTTTTTTTTTTTTTTTTTTTTTTTTCCAGCAGTGCCCCACCAGCAAATTACCAGAGTGAAAACTAGTATGTATATACTGTATTTTAGAATGGTGTGGGAGTTTATGTTTCTGAAATTAGAATGCATCTTATAATTGAAGTGCATATTTAATGTGTTACCAGGCAATAGACTGTATTAGTTAAAAATGAGAGATCTTTCATTGGATGAATTTAGTTCAAATCTTGGTTCTACCAGTTCCAAGCTGTAGAAAAGTTAAATCAAATGACTTAACTCTGCAGCAACCTCCATTTTGTGTATGCAAAACGATGCTGGTAACAATATCTACCTCGCCTAGTTATTGTGAGGAGTAAATTAAAAAACAGTATGATTGAGCATAATGCCAGACACACAGAAAAGCCTCAGCAAATATTAGCTATTATTTTATTTATCTAATATTTGTAAACTTGCAAGCTAAAATTGTAAACCTATAAGCTAAACTCAGATTAATGGTTTAGCATAAGGGTTCTTGATTGGAAGCTGCAGAAATGGACTTTTAAAGAGAAAGGGGACTTTTAGAAGGCATATCAGGGCTCATGGAATTGATGGGAGGCTGTAGACTCAGGCTTGATAAATGGGCAGAACAAAATAGATCTGGGGGAGATAAAGAATCAGGAAACACAGTAACAGTCAGAATCAGAAACCACTCTAGATATTTCAAACAGTAGGTATTTACTACAGGGAATTCATTACAAAGACGTTGGAAGGGCTGACAAGCGAAAGAGAAGACTCACAAGGAAGAATAAGGCTGTTTACTACAGGACAGGAAGCTGCCACCACTCCCTGGGCTGGAGCCTGAGAGCCCACATGCCCCACTGAGCTGCTGGAGGTGCCACTGTTCCTGCTGTTAAAACCTCCTTACTGTAACTGGGTTGGAATCCCAGGGCCATACTCCTGCAGATACAGCTGAAACTACATCGATGCTACTGGAAGTCCCCTGCAGTTATGCTCAGTTGTTTGCTGCTGCTGCTGAAAGCCATTGCCAGAAACCTGAAAGAAATGGCTTCTCCCTTCTTCTACCTTCCAGCTGCCTGTGAATGTGTCCCATTGGCAGACCCTAATAAAAGGTCATTGCAAGGGAAACTGGGAGAGAAAGTTTGCAGATTCCCAAACCTGATGGTACAGAGGAGGTAGCATGGGAGAGTGAGGAGGTGAGAGGCATGGACACCACTTAGTTTTTGTCCTTATCAGGCATAGGGTGGCCGAGGCACTTTTGTCCTGACCATGGGTGTCCCTCTGGCACTTGGCACTTTGAATGCCAAGCTCTACATAGGAGCACTTCACACACCCTGGTCAACAGGGAGTGGTGAGAAGGAGAGTAGATCTCCATTTAGATTTGGGGGAGGCGTGGGGGCCCTGAATCTTCCAGGAGCATACACAGTGTCGGGGGGTTCCCAAACTGAGGTGGTGGGCAAGGTTCTGAGAAGCCTCCCAAAGGACAAATATTCAACTTGATGAAGCACCTCACAATCAACAGAGATTAATGAAAACACTAGGGATGGTGCTGCCATCTTTACTAGAAGGACAAAGTAGTGACAAGACATTGGGTGAATGTCAAGAGGCAGGAGCTGGCTAGTGACCCCCTAGGAAAGTGGCGAGGGTTAGAACTGCCACTACACAAGTCCTTCAAACCTGCGTCTGGCTTCACTGTGTGTGCAGAGGGCTGAAGGAGGGGCCAGAGGAGCTGGGTCTGCTGATGCCCACTCCAGAGGCAGGCTCAGGGCAGGCCCATCGGCACCACAGCAGGAACCAATAGCAAGCCCTCGGCGGGCACCAGGCCAGTGCTTGCCACGTACTCCTCAGGTAATCTTTGTAGAACACGTCAAGCACACACTATTACCATCTCATTTTATAGAAGTGGAAACTGAGGCACAGAGCTGTGAGATAAGTTATCTAAAATCACACAACCGTTAAGAGGAGAAGCCAGAAGTCACCTATAAATCTGGAATCTGTTTGATTCCAGAGCCTGCTTACTGATTTTAAGGGTTGGGAAGGTTCAGTAACTCCTTTAGGGTTTTCTGACGTATGGGTGGAGAAACGTGGACATCTTGGTGGGGGTGGGGAAATTCAGCCTACCGATCCTCAAAAATGCGTTTGAGTCCTTTATTCATTCAAGTAATAAGAAGTGAAACTGAAAATTTCAGATGAAACTCCATGACACAATAAATATCAGAAACTAAATTACATGGCGAGATGAGTTCCCCTGGGCACTTATGAAATGATTCATCCAGCTCTGGTGACCTGACTCTTCAGCCCCTCACTCACATGGAGGCTGTAAAAAGGGAGGGAATGAAGCTTGAGAGAGGAGCTGGGGCCAGAAGCCCCACTCTATCCCAAGAGTACCTTTTCTTTTACTTCAGGTCAAGAGAGAGGAATTTCAATAGACCACTTGGAGGGCTTCATCCCTGTCCCTTGCAGTCAGGGGATACAGTAGTGGGCAGTGTCTGGCTCTCGCTTGGAAAATCTACAAGTTAAGACTATCTTAGTGATTTCACTGACTGCCCTGACAGCAGACGTGAAGAGAGGTTGTGGGTGCATTGGGATTGGCCACCGTCTCGAGTTTCTTGGGGAAGGCATACATGGACATTTCCCATGGATTAGATGGGGGCCACGGGGCAAAAGGGCTGGAAGGCGACCATCCGAGGTCTGTCCAAAAGGCCCCCTCCCCAGGAGGTGGTGAGCTCTCAGCAGTTGGAAGCTGGAGGGGGCAGCTGATTCCGAAAGGCTATCGATAGAGGAAGCCATGAGACTCAAGAGATGACATCACCCACATTGAGGGCCTAGCACTGGGGGGGTCTCTGAAGAACTCACAAAAGCACTCACACGAGTCAGCTTTAAGCTTGCGAGCAGAGGACAGCGTCAGGCAGTCCGCATCAAGTGGAACCTCTCCTGCCCCTGTTTACCTCCCCTCCCTTCTCCCTGCCATCCCCATCCTAGTGCAGAACAGTCACAGCAGCTGGCGAGGGAGATGGGGGTGAGCGGGAAGGAAGAAACGGGCCTACCTTACCCTCTTCACAGAAGCCAGGCAGTGTTCCTGCAGCGGGAGGCGGCTTTCAGCCAGGCATCCTGTAAGCATTTCCAGGGCACCTGGTTGACACCAGGCCCAGCTTGGGCGTGAAGTAGGGTCATGGGTGAAAGTGAAACGAAGCTGTAACTCCAGCAGAGCCCCTGCCATCTAGAAGCTCCCATTCTAGCCTAAGAGGCTGGCATAGACAAGGCACTTACAGAATGGTGGGATGCACAATAACAAAGGCTCATCTTCACTGAGTACCTACTCTATGTGTCGGCACTTTGCCTGAATGCTAACTCAATCCTCCTAACACAACCAATCAATAGTGCTGTGCCCGTTTTACAAAAGAAAACCTTGGAGCTCAAAGAGGTGATGTGGATTTGAACTCAGTGCTGGCTGACTCCAAATGTGTGGTTTTTTTGTTTTGTTTTGTTTTGTTTTGTTGTTTTGAGGCAGTCTCACTCTTTCGCCCAGGCTGGAGTACAGTGGTGTAACCTCTGCCTCCCCGGGTTCAAGCAATTCTCTTTCCTCAGCCTCCCAAGTAGCTGGGATTATAGGTGCCCACCACCACCCCTAGCTAGTTTTTTGTATTTTTAGTAGAGACAGGGTTTTGCCATGTTGGCCAGGCTGGTCTCAAACTCCTGACCTCAGGTGATCCACCCACCTTGGCCTCCCAAAGCGCTGGGATTACAGGCGTGAGCCACTGTGCCCGGTCCAAATGGCACGTTTTTAACCACTCTGCTATAACAGCGCACAGAGGAGGCACCCAGGGTGGGTGGGGTGTGGAAGAATGGGGTTTGGGAGGATGTGCTGATAACAGAGAGAAGTGCATTCCAGAAAAGTGAATCAGCATTTTCAAACGCTGTGTAATTGTGTGGGTGCAAGACACTGTTTGTGTAGCTGCTAATTAGCATTGATTGAGCACTTACTGCATTTCAGGCACTTTCCCTGCATTTAATCCTCACAGCTTGCTGTGTATTCTCACCGACATTTTTTATAAAGGAGGGATCTTAGGCTCGGGGAGTTGTAGCCCAGAGACCCACAGACAGTAGAGGAGAGAAACCAGAACTAGCAGTCAGGTCTGTCTCAGACTAGCCGTGTTCTCTCCACTACACCAGCCATGTGGCTGGAAATTAGCATCAATAGGAAAGGACGGGGATAGCTGACTTTTGAGGGAGTTCTGGCTGACCCATTCAACCCCTTTTTTGGAACTAGCCCCGTAATTTGTTTTTAGGAAACCATAGCTCCCCAATCGTCCATCCTCTTGCTTTGAGGGGGACCCACCTGGGGACCCACCCTACTCTCTGCCAGTCAATACACTGACTGCCCCTGGCCACACGACTGATTGGGTCAGAGATGGGCACGTGACCCCAGCTGGTCCAATCACAGGGAGTTCTGGGGCTTGAAAAGGTGCTTCTGGGCGGAGGATTTCTTCCTGCCTGCCCTGGGGGGGCTGGGCATGAGGTTCTTTCTTTCTTCTTCTTTTTAGCTTGCAAGCATTTATTTTATTCTATTCACACTGTACTGTTGTTATACAACCTGCAAACAGTACAAAAGACTAATCCATGTTTCAATGCCAGGTCAGAGCCAAGTTGCAACAAAGGAAGACAGCACGGACAGATACAAGAAGAGCTTAGGTGTCCCGTACAAGCCACAAGCCTCACTGTCACGTGAAGTATTTAAAGCTGTAAATATCACCACAGGAGAATCTCTGGTCTTTGCAGCAACCACACAGAGATAGGGGTGGGAGGAGGCCTAGGCTACAGCTCAACTGGTGTGCAGAGTGGGGGAGGGGGGCCCATGAGTGGGGGCAGAATCCTGGGTCCTAACGTGGGCATCTGGTGGGCAGCAGGGTCCCTGACCGAACCCGGCAGGCAGAGCCACTGTGGGGGGATCACGTGTTCTCTTTAAGCCGACAGACCATGCTATAAATGAAACTAGACAGAGTCAGGGACTACTTGTACTTTCTCTAATAACCGCCCACCAGACTCACAGACAGAGTGTCCCAGGTGGGTCATCAGGCAACTGCACTTCATGTCACAGTAATAAACAGGAGGCTGATATTACAGTGAAAAATTCAGCGTGGACGTTTCTGTGGGATGGCACAGTGCTTATCACTCGGAATAATGAGGCATTCCTTTCAGTATCTCGAAATGCCAAGTCCTTTCCAGCCTGGGGCTTTGGCACACCCAATTTTTGCCTGGACTGTTTGTTCTTGCCCCATATCTTCACCCAGATCCCCTTATCCAGATCCCCCATGAATTCTGCTTTTCCCTGGAGCCTCCCTGGACCCCTGAGGCTGGGCTGGCAGCCCCTGCCCCTCGGCTCCCATTGTTCCTGGCTACCAAGCAGAGGTCAGCCTGCCTTGTAGCCAGGCTGTGAGCTTTCCAAGAGTAGGGACACCTTCCCTCGTGGTCTCTCCTCTGTCTTCGGTGCCTAGCCTAAGTGCCTGACACATGCTTGTTGCCTGATTACATAAACACAGGGCAGGAATTGTGGCTGATTCATCACTGGGTGGGCATCACCCAGGGCTGGCTTCACGGGCTTGTGACCAGTGCCATCACATAAGGCCCTAGAAAGATGGGGCCTTGGTCACCACGTGTGATGTCACCATCGTTGTCTTGAAATTTTTAATAATTTTTTTTGAATTTGTGTTTTGTAAGTGAAGTCTGATGGGACCCCTGAGCGTGCTTTAGGGACTTGGAGCCTCAGCTCTAGCACAGTCCTGCCTTCCATCACCTCCCCAGGGTGGGTCAGATACCCATCCCTCCACCTCCACCCGCCTGCCCCTGCCCATGACTGCAGCTGTCCTCCACTCAGCAGGCACGCAGAGGATTAGGGGCAGGCATGCACACTTGGTGGCATCTTTCAGTGGGGCATGGCCCGGGGTTAAGCACCACAGTGCATCTGGTGAGCGGCCAGCTGGAGGCTGTGTCTCAACAAGGTCCAGCCTTTGGCCCACCCCGATCCAGGTCCCCAGGGCATGTTGGCCTGGAGCATTAAAGATTCCCAAGGATCCCTGTCTGCGGTGGGTTGGAGAATAGGCTGTGGGAAGAGGCAGGCTTGGCTCAGCTTCCCCAGACCCCGCCCTAGCCAGGGCAGGTCTTGTCAGTCCAGTCACTGGCTGAGGGTGAACCCAGCTGCCCTCAGACTCAAACAAGCCTGTGTGTCCCATGCGGCAGGGTAAGGCCCCAGGCACTTGTGAACTTCTGTCCTCTCCCCGCTAGTATCCCCCATACCAGAGAGAGTATCCCTGTACCCAGGAATGCTCCAGCAGCTGGCTCTGTGTCAGGTGTGTTTGTGTGTGTGTGTGTGTGGGTGTATGTATGGGTATGTGTGTGTGTGTGTGTTCCGCTTCTCCTTTCAGCCTTCTTGTGTCTGGCTCGTTTGTCTCTTGTGGCCACTTAAGGCACCCCCATAGGGTTGAGCCACATAATACAAACTGTTAATTTCAGTGATTTTGATAAGGCATTAAATGCTTGCTCTTTTGCATTGAAAACTGGAATTTCACAATATAAAGCTGAACAATAAATTCATGCCAGTAAAAAAAAAATTTTATTCTTTTCTTTACTTAGAACATCAAATAGCAGATGAATAGCATCATAAGAAGTCAAGAGAAAGACCATGGAAGAAAGAAGAACCTTTAACAGCGCTTTTTTCATGATCTTTGAACAAGGAGCTCTAAATTGTCATTTTGCACTGGCCCTGTCCCAGCTCATGTTTGTTGAGTGAAATAATAAATAAATAAATGCATACATGCATATTTATTAAAATGTGGAACACACTGATTATCTTCCATTTCCTAACAACACTGTGTGTAATCAGGATTGCAGGCATGTTATGAAATACTAAAAGAGCTGAATATTAAAATTACTCTGGAATCATATATGCTTATTGTTGGGGTTATTTGTCACATCTCCAAAGTCATCACAGTTTTCTCAGCATCAATGTCCTCATCTCACCCCAGTCCTAGTTCTAGTCTTAGTGGAATAGATTGTATCAGACTAATCCTCTGACAGACAACAATGGTCAACTGTGGATGAAATTTTAAAACAACTATTTAAAGATGCCAGAGAGCAAACAAAAGCAGACAAGTTAGGGAGATTTCAACCCATGAAATCAATAAACATACTGACTGAGACTCATGCACACAGACATTACAGAGGGACCGAAGCTCTATGGGAGGAGGACCCTTGTCCATTTTGTTGATGGCACATAGTAGATGCTCAATAAATTTTTGTTGTCAAATGAATGTTTTGTTTGGCTGACCACATTTGTTGTTTTTTCAGTTTTACTGAGGGATGATTTATGTAAAATAAAATTCACACTTTTTAATTGTACCATTTTATGAGTTTCACAAACATATACAGTTGTGTCTGCCACTATGATCAAGACGTAGAGTATTTCCAACACCATAGAAAGTTCCTTTACACCCCTTTGCAGTTTATCTTTTCCCAGCCCCAGCACCTGGCAATCGCTGACCTGATTTCTATAGCTTTGCCTTTTCCAGAAAGTTGAATAAATGGAATCACACTAAATGTAGCCTTTTGTGTCTGGCTTCTTTCTTTCTTTTTCTTTTTTTAAAGTTATTATTTTTTGAGATAGAGTCTCGCCCTGTCACCCAGGCTGGAGTGCAGTGGTGTGATCTCGGCTCACTGCAACCTCCATCTCATGAGTTCAAGCAATTCTCGTGCCTCAACCACCTCAGTAGCTGGGATTACAGGCGTGCGCCACCACACCTGGCTAATCTTTGTACTTTTAGTAGAGACGGGTTTTCTCCATGTTGCCCAGGCTGGTCTCGAACTCCTGGCCTCAAGTGATCCACCCACCTTGGCCTCCTAAAGTGCTGGGATTTCAGGCATGAGCCACTGTGCCTGGCCTGTGCCTGGCTTCTTTCTTTCACTTGTATAATACCTTTGAGATCCATCCATGTTGTTTGTGTGTATTAATACGTTATTTCTATCATGGCTGAGCAGCATTCCATTGTGTGGCTGTATCTCAAATCGTGGATTTTTGGGTTGTTTCTAGTTTCAGCAATGATGGATTAGGCTGCTATATTTGCCTGTGGGTCTTTGTGTGGATAGATTTTATTTTCTAGCAGTGGCATTGCTGGGTCATATGGGTAAGTGCATATTAACTTGGTAAGACACTGCCAAACTGCTTTCAAAACTGCTTTCAAAACGGCTATACCAGCCATGTAATGAGAGTTCCAGTTGCTCCACATCTTCACCAACACTTAGCATTGTCAGCATTTAAAGAATTTTTTAGCCATTCTAATAGTATGTAGTGTTATCTCATTGTGGTTTTAATGTGCATTTATCTAATGATTAATGATGTCAAGCATTTTTTTTATGTCCTTATTCACATCTCTTTTTTGATGAAGTATGTGTTCAACTCTTTTGCCCATTTTAAAACTTGGATTGTTAATTTTCTTATTACTGAACTGTGAGAGTACTTTATATATTTGGGCTACAAGTCTTCTATCAAATCTGTATTTTGCAAATATTTTCTCCAGCCTGTGACTTGTCTTTTCATTCCCTTAATAATGTGTTTTGTTGGCCGGGCGCGGTGGCTTACGCCTGGAATCCCAGCACTTTGGGAGGCGGAGGTGGGCAGATCATGAGGTCAGGAGATCAAGACCATCCTGGCCAACACGGTGAAACCTCGTCTCTACTAAAAACATAAAAATTAGCCAGGCTTGGTGGCAGGCGCCTGTAGTCCCAGCTACTCAGGAGGCTGAGGCAGGAGAATTGCTTGAACCTGGGAGTCAGAGGTTGCAGTGAGCCAAGATCGCCACTGTACTCCAGCCTGCCGACAGAGCGAGACTCAGTCTCAAAAATAAATAAATAAATAAATAATAATAATGTGTTTCGTTTTGTTTTGTTTTTTTGAGACCAGGTTTCACTCCATTGCCCAGGCTGGAGTGCAGTGGAGCAATTGGCTCACTGCAGCCTTGATTTCCTGGGCTCCTGCAACCCTCCCACCTCAGCCTCCTGAGTAGTTGGAACTAAGGCACTTGCCACCACACCCGGCTACATTTGTGTAGAAAAGGTGTTTCACCAGGTTGCCCACGCGGGTCTCGAACTCCTGGGCTCAAGTGGTTCATCAGCCTTGGCCTCCCAGAGTGCTGGGATTACAGGCACCTTAAAAACATCTTTTGAAAAGCAAAATTTTAAAATTTGATGAAGTCCTATTTATCAATTTTTTTTCTTTTCTAGTTTGTGCTTTTTGCGCCCTAAGAAATCTTTGCCTAACCCAAAGTCACAAAGAATGCTCTCCTGTGTTTTCTTCAAGAAGTTTTAGAGTTTTAGGTTTTATATATTTAGGTCTATGGTTAACTTCAAGTGTTTTTTAATATATAGTATGAGATGGGGTTGAGGTACTTTTTTTTTTTTTTTTTTTTTTTTTTTTTTGCATTTGTATGTGTAACTGTTTCAACACCATTTGCTGAAAAGACTGTTCTTTCTCCATTGAATTGCCTTTGGAACTTTGTCAAAAATCAATTGGTCAGCTGGGCGTGGTGGCTCACATCTGTAATCTCAGCACTTTGGGAGGTGGATCATCTGAGGTCAGGAGTTCGAGACCAGCCTGGCCAACATAGTGAAACCCCGTCTCTACTAAAAATACAAAAATTAGCCAGGTGTGGTGGCAGTTGCCAGATACTCAGGAAACTGAGGTAGGAGAATTTCTTGAACCTGGGAGGCAGAGGTTGCAGTGAGCCAAGATCGTGCTACTGCACGCACTCCAGCCTGGGTGACAGAGCTAGACTCCATCTCGAAAAACAAAACAAAACAAAACAAAAAACAAAAAAACATAATTGGCCATATATCTGTGGATCTGCTTCTACAGATTCTAATCTGTTCCATTGATCTGTGGGTCTACCCTTTTGCTAGTCCCACATTATCTTGATTACTGCAGCCTTATAAGAAGTCCTAAAATCAAGTAACACAGTCCTCCAGTTTGTTCTTCTTTTTCAAAATTGTTTTGGCTATTCTAGTTCCTTGGCCTTTTTATATGAATCTTAATTTATCAATTTCTAGGCTGATTTGGATTTTAAATGCTATTGCATTGAATTTTTGGATCAATTCAAGGAGAACTGACATCTCAAGTATATTGAGTCTTCCAATCCATGAACACAGTATATTTTTCTGTTTAGGTTTTCTTTGATATCTCTCAGTGATTTATAGTTTGATAGTTTTCAGTATGCAGCTCTTGCACATATTTTACTAGATTTATCTCTAAGTATTTCATGTGTTTTTGATACTTTGTAAATTGCGCTTTAAAAATTTTTTAAGTTCCAATCGTTCATTTTTGGAGTATAGAAGTTAAATCGATGTTTATGTATTGACTTTGTATGCTGTGACCTCGCTAAATTCATCTGTTAGTTCAAGTTGCTTTTTCATGGATACTTTGGAATTTTCCAAGAGCAACTGTGGCACTGCACATCAGGATGTCGAACTCTTATACTTCTGTATATCCTTATATTTGCAGGACTGTCCTCATAAAGTGTAACTGTGGAGAGCACAGCTTTGCAGTCAGATGTGGTTGGATTCTGGTCCTTCCATTTCCCAGCTGTGTGACTGTGGCCTAGTTATTTGGCCTCTCTGAGCCTCCATCCCATCACTTGTAAAATGGGGAAAAAAATCACCCCTCTCTGAGATTATCATTAGAGAATTGTTAGTTTCCAGAAGTGGGATTGTAGGTTAGCAGGCAGTCACAATTTTAAGGCTCTTGGTATCTACTGCCAAATGTTTGAATTGAAGTGCAACTCTTCACCAAGCCCAGCAACGTTGCCACTGCTGTAGTCTGAAGTTTTGTGTCCCCCAAAACTCATATGTTGAAATCATAACCCCCTAAGATGATGGTATTTGGAGGTGGGGACTTTGGGAGGTGATTAGATGATGAGGGTGGAGCCCTCGTGAATAAGCTTAGTGTCCGTATAAAAGAAGCCCCAGAGAGCTCCCTTGCCCTTTCTGCCATGTGACGACACAGGGAAAAGGCAGCCATCCACGAACCAGGAACCCTCATAGAACACTGAATCTCATAAAACACAAACCTTCAGACTATAGCAGTGGCAGTGTTGCTGGGGATGGTGAAGAGTTGCACTCCAATTCAAGCATTTTGGCAATAGATACCAAAGGTCTTAAATTGTGACTGCCTGCTCACCTGCAATCCACTCTGAACACTAACGATTCTCTAAAGATAATTTTAGAGAGGGGTGATTTTTTCCCATTTTACAAGTGATGGGACGGAGGCTCAGAGAGACTGAATAACTAAGCCACAGTCACACGGCTGGGAAATGGAAGGACCAGAATCCAATTCACCTTGATTTTGGACTTCCCAGCCTCCACAACTGAGAGAAATAAATTTCCGTTGTTTATAAACCACCCAGTCTATGATATTTTGTTCCAGCAGCCCAAATGGACTAAGATAGACATTTATAATTATGTGTGCTTTAAAAGATTTGGAGAATAATGTATACATATATCAAAACATCATGTTATACACCATAAGTATATACATGTTTTTAACTGTCAACTTTAAAATTAATTAACCAATTAATTTTAAAAAGAGAGAAAGACTTGGAGAGACAGTCTTACCCTGTTTGCTCATAATTGTCATCCAGTTGATCTTCTTATATTTCCTGTCTGTTGTTTCTGGCCCATAGATGGCCATCACTGTTGGTTTACATATCTTATTCTTTGATGTTTGAAGTGTTTTCTGATAACCACAAGGGCAAAAAGAATTGACCTTCAGGGAGCACTTCCTCCACGCCAGGGAGCACTTCCTCCGCGCCAGGCTGTGCTTCTCAGATATTAACGAATCCCCATGACAACCCTATGGAGTCTCTTTTCTCTATTTTGTAGGGGAGAAACTTGAGGTGAGAAGTCACTTGCTCCAGAGCACAGCTAGAAAGCAGCAGAGTTGGGATTTTTGCCCCCTCCCCGCCCACCCCCTCATTCAGTAAACCTAGATCTGAGCAAACTGGCCAGGGCTGAGACCCATTCCTGTCCTCATGAGCTGGGTACCCGTGAGCTAAGCGCTCAGTCCCTCTGACCCAGCTAGCCCTGTGCTCACAAAATTGTGATGAGTCTTCTGTGTCAGGCTCTCTGTTAAGTTCTAAGCCTCAGTTTCCTCATCTATAAAATGGGCCAAATGATTACGTCTATGGCACCTGCCTGTTGTGAAGAGGGGATAAGATGCTGGGGCCACGAAGGCTTGTTGATGAGCTTATGAAGGTTGGAATCTCGGAAGTTCCTGGCCATGAGTGGGGACCTTTGAGGCATGATCAGGCTCCTTGACCTTGGTCTGTGCCTGACTTGTCTCTCCACCATCTCTTAGTATAAAAATGCCAACTCCGTTCTTTCCAATTCTCACCTTGGGTGGGGAGAAAAGAAAAGTAGTCCAAGTTTCTCTTCCTTGTCCTGAACTGGGAGGGCAGGAGGGTTACCTCAAGCAAGAGGCCGCAGTCAGGAGGACCAGGTTCTCATCCTTGCCCCACCCTTCAAAATCTGCCTGGCTTCAATCAAGTGACTGCCTTTCTCTGAACTTCCCGTTTCCTCTGCCGCAAACTGGGGAAGATTCTTCTGTCCCCCGCACCAGGGCTGAGTGAGTTAAATGAGATAATGAGTGGGAACACTCATTGTAAACTACAGGCTAAATGCGTTTTTATCATGGGTCTGCTTTGTGTCTCAGAGGCTACGTGTGGTCGGAAGACGACGGGGCTCTCGGCTGGTTTGGCTCTGGGCTCTGTTACTTATCAGCTGGGAGCGTGGCTTTCACCTCCCACAGAGCGGGGATAATACTGGGGTAGTCTGCCTGTGCGGCTCTCTGCCTCCTGTGTACCTGGTAGGATTACACGTGCTGGCCTCCCTGCGATTGAGTGGGGCCATATGACTAGCTGTGGCCGATGAGCTGTGAGCAAAAGTGCCATGTGTCACTTCCAGGGGGAACATTTAACTGCTTGAAATGAATCTTCTCTTTGTGTGTCCTGGTAAATCTGCACATAAATGGGGCCTCAATCTGGACCTCTGAGTGAAGCCCCTTAGGTAAAATATGTATCATCAGCAAAAGAGTAAATAAGCAAACGAACGCAAGCTTTAAAATTTGAAGCTGTTAAAATTGCGGAGGGTTATGGGTTATCATAGCATCGCTGTGCCTATCCTGGCTGAAACAATCTCTCCTTCCCGAGGTGGCTGTGAAACTTCAGTGTGAGGATACATGTAACACTCTTGGTTAAGAACCTGACAGGTAGTAAGCGCCCGTTGAACGGGAACGGTAATTATTACTGTGGTAAGAATACAGCAAGAAATGGTTGGATTCCAATCCCAGCTTTGCTCTTAGCCCTCTGGGTGACCTTGGACCGAGAACTTAACTCTACACAATCTGGGGCTCAGTGGGGGGATCACAGGAGCTGAGCTGACAGCCAGCGTTGCCTTGTAGTTTTAGGGCGCTGGGGCCAGACTGCCTGGCTTCAAATCCTGCTATGACCATTCATTAGCTGCTGTATGACCTTGGGCAAGTCACTTAATCTCTTTGTACCTCAGTTTCCTCATCTATGAAATGGTGATAATAGAAGTACCTACTTTAAAGGGCTATGGGGAGAATTAAATAGGCTAATGAATGCAAAATGCTCAAAAGATTTCCTGACACATGGAAGCACTCCAGAAATTTGAGATCTTATTTATTGTTGTCCATTGGACAATATAGAACTGTGTTTGGGAGCCCTGGCTGGATCCCAAACCTGTGTTTCATCAACTGTGTGATCTTGGGACCGTCATATTACTTCTCTGAGTCTCACTTTCCTCATTCATAGAACAAGGGTAGTAATACCTACTCATAGCTATTTTGTGAGGGTTAAGTGAGATAATGTATGGCACTGGTAATGTATGCAGTGCCTGGTCCTGCGAGAGCTCAGTTGGTACCAACTGTGATGATTAACACAGGAATGAACACCCAGCACCAAGTAGGTACCTGGTCAATATTTGTCCCTCCACCATCCCTCATCTCGGACCTTCTCTCCAAGGGAAAAACAAGGCTCACCCAGGCAAAGCAACAGCCTCCTGACTCAGGTGTGCTGGTGACCATGCTGGGGCAGAGCTCCATTCTTTGCACCCCCACATCCCCCACCCCAGCTGGAGAGGCCACCATCCTGCTGGCGCTCCGGCAGGCCGCTGCTGCCCACCTGTGCTTTGCAGTGGGATGGTGAGTGGCAGCTGGACTCCGAGGGCCAGGTGGCAGAGGGGCGGGTCTCTCCCCTGGGCATTGCAGACACTCTAGTTACCCTCTTGGATTTCCTCACTCTCCAGGCTGCATGCTGGGTGGGCCTTTGGGGGCTGGTGAAGTGTTCAGCGTCTTCCCTGCACCTTGCTGTTTCTGAGCCCCAGGGGTGCTGCCGGAGCTGGGCCCTTTACCAGGGCCACCATGCAGCGAGCAGGCCCCCAGAGAACCTCTCCCCACAGGCCATGTGGGGGTTGCGAGACCCTGTCCCTGCGGAGTGAGCTGAAAGCTGGGAGCTGCCAGCGTCTGCAAGGTAGGGAAAGCCTCCCAGGCCCAGCAGACAGCTGTCCCCAACATACATGCCTGGGTGCTCCCATCTTGGGGGGAGACTTGGGGGGAATGAGAGGGACCACTTGTTTCTCTCAACCTACCCAAAAATGCACATGGATTGAACCCTGACTCGGACCTGGCCTGATACTGAAGCTTGAGCCCAGCTCAGAGCACAGCTACAAACCCAGGGTCCCCACAAACCCAGGGTCCCCACAAACCCAGGGTCCCTGCAAACTCAGGGTGGGGGAATGAGGGATGGTGAGGAGGAAGGGCTGTTGGAACCTTCGAAATCCTCTTTAAAATTTCTTTATTGGCATATAATAGTTGTGCATATTTTGGGGGTTCATGTGATATTTTGATACAGTTATACAACATGTAATGATCACATCAGGGTATTAAGGATAGCCATCATCTCCAACATTGATCTTTTCTTTGTGTTGGAATATTATAACTCTTCTTTTCTAGCTACAAAAATTCTCTTTTTAAAAATAGTGTGCACCAAACTAGATCTGTGCAGCACAACAAAAATGTATTGAGCACTGTATTAGTCAGCTCCGGCTGTCACCACCAATTACCACGGACTGGGTGGCTTAAACAACAGAAATGTATTTTTTCACAGTTCTGAAGGCTGGAAGTCTCAGGTCAAGGTCCGGGCTGGGTTCCGGTGAGGGCTCCCTTCCTGGCTTGCAAACAGCCACCTTCTGGCTGTGTCCTCACTTGGACTCTTCTCTGTGCATGCATGGAGGGAGGGCAGTGAGCTCTCTGGTGTCTCTGCTGATGAAGACACTAATCCTATTGGATCAGGACCCCATCCTCATGACCTCATTCAACCTTACCTACTTACTAAAGGTCCTGTCTCCAAATACACTCACCACAGGGGTTAGGGCTTCAGTATGAGTTTGGGGGAGGGGCATAGGCATTCCGTCGGTAACGAGCATGTATTTGAGTCATGTGCCAGCAACAAGACATGCGAAGTTCTCATTAGCATGGAGCTTACGCTCCTGAGGGATGTGTGTGTAGGTGTGTGCACACAGCATGCATGTGTGGACCACTACCAACCAGATAAATAAGCACATGAGTTCATGGGCAAGCTGTGGCCAGGCCTCTGGTTTGCAGTGCCTGAGCGGAGTGGTGAACAGGGCAACATCTTGAGCTGGAAGGACCAGGCTGACTCATCTCCTGGGTCTGACACTTCAAAGTGGCGTGTCCTTGGACTTTCCCTCTCTTTATGTCAGCTTCTTTATCTGTGAAGTAAAATTAGCAATACCCACCACAGAAGGCTGTTGACATGACTGAGAATACTGACTAGTAAATCCTCAGTAAAGGGTTTGGGAGGTGGGTTATGAATAATAGATGGTTGTTATCATCATAAACAAGGAGATTACCTCTAATTGAGGTGGAGGCTTTGAGCTAGAGGCAAACTAATCTTTGAGATCATATGTTGGAAGGTCTTAGCCACAGAGTGGAGTATATCAGGGAGAATAGGCACTATTTGGGTCTGATACGTGATGCTTTTATTGGGTATGCATCATTCATTCATTCACTCATTCATCATATTTTCATCAAATTTATCCACTACCCCCACAAAGCCATTTACCCACTACCCTCCCAAAGCCACCAAAATCAGCTGAGACCTTGTCCACTTTGCAACCTCTGCTTTGTCACACTGATCTGGCTCAGATTCTTAGAGGTCAGGCAGGGGCTGAGAAGTTTTATTAGTGCAGCTGGCTGCCCACCAGATGCAGACAGATGGAACCTACTTGACACCCATAGCATTGTCCTTGGCAACGCCAGGAGGCTCTGAAGAAGATGCCAACTGCCTGATGGGGCGACTGAGCCCACTCTGAATTCAGGGTTAGCATGCAGATGTCTGGGCAGGAGACGACTTGTCATGCCTTCCAACCCAAACTCTTTAAATATCCATTCAACATATTGAGCAGACTGTGTTCCCTGTGGCGTGGAAGGCAGGGCCCTTCTGGTGGCTGCCATAGCGTCTCCTGTACTGCGGTTGGCATTTGGGCTCCAGCTCCCACTTGGACACTCAGCCACAAAACAAAGCCCCATTGTTCACCTGCTGTCCCTGGTCCCTTCAGAAAGCCTCTCTGTGGTTACAGAGGCTCTCATCTTGAGGACCCAGGCTGGGCGGGGGTCTAACCTCCAACCAGAGGAGTCTGTAGAAGGATCTCTCCCAACCCTTCCAGTCCCTGCCTGAGAAGAGGTCTGTGCTCCCCTGTCCCCATCTTATCATATCCTCAGGGCTGCCTGAGCACCCCTTGGAGACCAGCACCTCAGGGCCCAGCCTCTCAACCTTTCCTTCCTGACCTGGGGCCCCTGAGCATTTGCAGGGCAGCCTGGTGCCTGGGAGGGGTGGTTGGGCTGGATGGACCTACAAGTTCCTTTCCTCTCGGCTGTTCTGAGGTTCTGAACACCCACCCCCTGCCCTTTCCTGGGCTTCTCCCTGGAATTCAGGGAGGGACCAGGCTTGAGCCTGCCCCTGGGAAAAGCACAGCATTGTGTGCCCTTAGCCCACAGCGGAAGCTTCCATTTTCCTCATCTGTAACATGAGGATGACCACAACAGTGCCTGCCTTCCAGAGCTGTGCTGAGGATTAAATGAGTTAACTCACGTGCAGGGCATAGACTAGTCTTGGCACGTGGGGCCAGGATGTAGAGCTAATACAGCTGTTAGCTCTACACCTGGTCTGGGATTGAGCCCATCCAGGAACCAAGCGGCGGAGCAAGAAGGGCGCGGTAACATTCCAAATTCTATTGGCGACTGCATTTTCACCTTTGGATTGAGATCTTCCAGCCAAAGTGCTGGGGGAGTTTTGGATCAACACAGTATACAATGGCTAGAGTTCAATCCTTTCAGAGCTTGAGAGTCTGGGTGACACAGATGCACCATCTACAAGTATTTATTGGCATACCTACTACATGTCAGGCACTGATTTCAGCACTGGGAATACAGCAACGAAAAACATTCCTGCTCTTTTAAAACTTACAACCTAGTAGGGAGGCAAATAGCCAATAAATCTATCTCAGAAGGTGACGAAGATTAAAAACAAAAGTAAAGCAGAATGAGGGCACAGAGAGGGATGGGGGCTACATGGGGCTTTATTTTTTACAGAGAGGCCTAGGAAGTCCTCTCTGTGATGATGTCACTTGAGTAGAGGCTGGAGTGATAGGGCCACTGAGCGATGAGGGCATTGGGGGGAAGGGCATTCTGGGCAGAGGGGACAGTCAGTGCACAGGTCCTGTGGCAGGAGTGTATCTGGCATGGATGAGGCACAGCAAAGAGGCTGGCGTGACCCGAGCAGAGTGAGCGAGGGCAGGGAGACAGGATTTAAAGTTAGAAAGGTGTGGGATTCAGATTGCAGAGGGCTTTGAGGGCTGTTACAAGATCCTAGCTTTTATTTTGAGATGGAGGGCTTCTGGGGTGGCGGATGAACAGAGGAGAGACAAGATCCAACGTACATTTTAGGTAGGCTGAAAAATGCACCCCTAAGACGTCTACAGCCGATCTCCAAACCGTCAGTATGGTTAAAAGAACTTTGCAGATGTGATGAAGGTCAAAGTCCCTGAGATGGAGAGATTACCCACTGGCATAACCACAGGTGTCCTTATTAGAGGGAAGCAAAGGAGATGCTGGTCCAGAGGAGGAGGGGAGGTGATGGCAGAAGCAAGATGTGGAGAGACGCGAGCCGAGGTGGGCAGTCTCCAGAAGCTTAGACAGGGCAAGGACTGGATTCTCTCTGAAGCCACTAGAAGAAACCAACCCTGCTGATGTCTTGACCTTATTCAGTGAATCTGATTTTGGGCTTTGAGCCTCCGAAGCTGTAAGAGAATAAATGTATGTTGTTTTAGACCATCAGGTTTGCCTTAATTTGTTACAGCAGCCATAAGAAACTAATACAGATCCCTCCAGCTCCTCTGCAGAAAATAAGCTAAAATTAGTCTTGGGAAGAAGCAGAAAGACCAGTCGGGAGGCTTTTCAACCATCCCCCAGAAAGGCAAGGGGGAGGGTGTGAAAAGGCAGCACGGAGGGTGTGAAAAGGTGGTGGAAAATAGCTGGATTCTGACTCCATGTTGAAGGTAGAGCCGAGGAGAATCAGATACAGGGGGGCCAAGGAAAATCAAAGATGGTCTTAAGGTTTTTGGCCAGAGTAACTGGCAGAGCAGGTGCTGTTTCCTGAGATGGGGAGGGGCAGGTTTGAAGAGGGTGGGGGCAAAATCAAGAAATCAGCCTTGTGCGTATCAAGTGTGAGCTGCTAATTAAACCACCAAGCAGGACATCCAGGAGATCATCAAATACGTGAGTCCATTTCTGGGGCGAGGTCCAGGATAGCGACATAAATGTGGGGGTCTTCAATCCAAGTTCTTGCTCTCTGCCTGAGACAAGGGTGCACTTTTCACTGAAGATGGGCTTTGGGCAGTGGTCCTAAAGAGCTTCATTCATCCGATGACTGCCCTGCTCCAGGCCCTTTGCACATGATGTCATCTGTCCCCACCAAGCCTTTGAGGCACTGTTATCACAATCCGTGTGCTACAGATGCAGACATGGAGGCTCAGCAATGCGACGTGAACTACGTGAATGGCCCACAGTCATCAGGGAGGAAGGGGCAGAGCTGAGATTTGAACCCAGGTCTGCAGGGACACCAGGGAATCTTCAAGGGTTAAGCTGGAGACTGGCCGCTTAAATTCCTCCCACTACAGTCTGGGAAGGTGAATGCCATTATTTCCAAACTGTGTTGGCAGCATGATACCCCTTGCAAAGGGAGCCAGGCTTGGAGTGTTTGCCAGGAACCACCAGGAGGAAAAGAGAAGTTGCATGGCCAAAAAACCTTGAACTTGCTGAAGCCCTGATATTTCTGTAACTTTTGCCTTAGGCATCCCAAAAATTGATCACTCAGGAGAAACTGAGGCAGCATATCAGCCTTGTGCTCCCCGAAAGCTGGGCCCAGGTCAGCTCCATCTCTGCCGTCCTCCTGGCACTTAACATGCAGTCCCTTACCTGCAGGAGGTGAAGGGCTTGGTTCTATGGAGCCGCTTGTACTATATTTGGGAAGGGGAGTTGGTCCTCCAGCCCTTCTCTTCTTTGTCCCCTGGTACCCTCAGTCTTTGGGCCTTGCCAACTGTCAGGCTGCTGCACACACCGGCACTCTGATGTCCTCACACCTGAGCAGAGTAAGCCAACAGCATGTGCGAGTAGCTTCAGGCAGAGTGGTGGGTGGGAAGTACAACGAGAACTTCACTATCCAGATCCCGTGTCTTGGACAGATGCATGAGCCGCGGCTATCCACTGAGGATGCCTGTCATCTCCTCCAAGAGCTGAGCTGCCGCCCAGCCTCTGACAGCTAGAAAGAACCTTTTGTTTCTTCTGTGCCTGGAGGAAGGCCTTGTGTTGTCTGTTTGTTCAACGAATAGACTCTGCCTGATTGTGGGCCATTAATAAATGCATCTGTTTGGATTTCACAAGTATATTTGAATTCCCAAGTCTTCCATGGCATACTAGGAAGCAAACACAGCCAACACTTTCAGAACTAATACCCAGCAGGAGATGTGAAGGATTAAACTGGAAACCACCAGAATGGAAGTATGCAGAGAAAGCACCTGGCACATAGCGAGGACCTGTTGTGTGTTGGGTGAGGTGGGTAGAGCTGGGCTGCGGACTCAGACAGATTGTGGTTCCAAACCTGTATCTGCCATTGACCAGCGGTGTGACTGTGCAAGGGACTGGCCTGCCTAAGCCTCGGTTTCTTTGTGTGCAGCTGAGAATTTCAACCCCTAATTGCATGGATTGTGTGGTATAACATGTGTAGAGTGGCCACACCATTGCCTCATTTATTCCTTACTCTCTAAGGCCAGTATTAGGCATCACCATTTTGCAGATGAGAACACTGAGTCTCGGAGAGGAAATCAACTGCCCCAAGTCCTACAGCCAGGAATGCTCTGTTGGGTTACAAAGTCACTGCTGACTGCTAGTCTCTGCCTTGGACTAGCCGGTTAGCTCTTCAGTCCTCGTCAACCTACACAGGGACTGGAGCTGTGGGATGATCTTGCCTAGGCCTTGTTATGGGCCAGGCGGGTGGCTGCTGGTGGGCTGGGTTAGGGACTGCGTGGCCTTCCCCTGGAACCCAGGACTTTCCCAAAGGGCGGCTTTGAGCCTGACGGCAGCTCGGCCAATTGTTTCAACACGGCCTGTCTGCTCTCAGCTTCCTGGTCGCAGTTTGAATGGCTCGGTTCCTCCTGATACTGGGCGCCTGCTGGGGGCTTCTCGCCTGCCTCTGGGACGGCCCATCCTGGTGGATGTGGATTTCCATGTATGGACTCAATACGGCTCTTCCCTGACCCTGGGCTGACTGCACACGATGTCTTTTTTTTTTTCTTCCTCTCCTGTAGCTTCCTGGGAGATGGCCTGTTTGATTTTTACAGGAGCTGTCACTGTAATGAAACTTCCTTGAGTTCTGTGTGGAGCCTGACTCAGGCTTTGTCCCGGAAGGAAGGTGAAGTAGTGTCTCATTTCTGCCTCTCACTTGCTGAATGAGCAACTTACACGAGGGGGTTTTGCACTTGCCCCCCCACCGCCTCAGTTTCCTCCTCTGCAACACAAGCACAAGGAAACTCAAAGGAGCCAATGAGATAACATTAACTTCATGTTTGCTAGGAGGACAGAGATGGCCTGCACACAGGCCGGCACGGCGAAGGGCACATCCGTGGGTGAGCGTGAACCCCAGGAGGGCAGGGCCTGGGTTGGCCTTGCTCTCGGCTGTGTCCACAGTGCCCAGGACACTTCTGAGCTCCTCATGCGGCTCGGGGAATGTGTGCTGAATGAATAGTTCTTGCCGTCACCTGTCTCTAGGGGCTTCCACTTAGAGCTTCATAGTCTCAGGAGAGCGCCATGAGAGAAGGCGGCTGGAACAGTTCACAGGCAGAGATGCTGCGAGGAGGAAAGGGTGTAATTAAATCGCTGTTTAAGGAGCAGCTTGTCTGCATGCTGGCAGCATCCCTGCCTGGGTCTGGGTGCACATGGCAGGGAGCGGGGCAAAGACCTGGTGCCCCCTCCGTGCCGGGTGCCGCGCGAGGCAATTCGTACAACTTAACTCATTGAACGCTTTCAAGCATTCCTCACAGGTGGGAGGTCATCCGAGTTTTGCTAATTAAGAAATTGAGGTTCAGGACGGGAAGTGACTGGTCCAAGGTCACACAGCAAAGAGGAGGGGGGCCACGAAGCCCGATAAAGTCCCCGAAGAGTGTGTCTTTACGTTTCTTCCCATTGGCCTCTCCTCCCTTTGGGGAAACACCTTCCTCTGCTCCATGACCCAGGCTTGGCCACTCAGAGGGCCACCTCTCTGGAGGCTGGGGAAGAGGGCTCTATCTGCCGGGGTGGCTGAGCTGGCACAGTGGGGTCTGGGGTGCTGCTGCCAGCCATCTTGCCCCTGTGGGGAGGGCCTCCTGAGACTGGAGCCACACAGAGGCACAGCCACACGCAGAGAGACCCTTCCCGACAACGTGGTAGAGGCTCTGAGGCCAGCTCTGCCCTTGGGCTTTTCGGTCTTGGGAGCCAATAAAGACCCATTTGGGCTAAAGCTAGCTGGAGTTGGGCTTCTGCCACTGGCAACCAAAACAGTCCTGGCTTGTGTCATCTGGGGTGGGAGACCGGATAAGCTCTGTGAGCTGAAAAACGTGGAGGCCATGGCCTCATGTGCTGGACTGGAGAGGGGCTTCCTCGGTGGGAAAGGATTTGAACCGTGCCTCCAAGATCTAGGGGAATCCAACCAACACAAATGGCGCTGGCTTTGGTTCTCTCTCTCATTGGGGCAGAATCTGTCATGGACAGTTGGGTGAGAGTCTTTTCCTTGACTGACCGTCAAGCCCACCAAGGTAACACCCTATGAGTAGACTCACTCAGAGCTTTGGGATATAAAATTACGTCTTTCTTCTCGGCATGAGCTGAGGACTCCGTCAACCTGCCGGCTTCCTCCTGCCTCTGCCTGCCCGGCACTGCCTTGCTCTTTGAGAAGAGACTGGGCAAGCTGACTTCCCTTGTGACTGGGCCCCCGAGTCCCCAACAGGGAGATCTGATATCCGGGAAGACCCTGCATTCCCGGCCTTTCCTTCCCAGGGTCCCCAGCCAAGAGCAGGGAGAGTGAGTAACAGCTCGGAACACCCCGGCCAATACCAGGGCTCACTCCTGCCAGGGAGAGCTTGCTCCCTGGAGCCCAGGAAACGCCAGGGCAGCATTCTTGGCCAGCAACCTTCCCCTCTACCCCTCCAGGCTTCCCTCATTCTTCAGCCCCTCCTTCCCCCTCACTCAGAGGCCAGAGCAGCGGTTCTCAGAGTGTGGTCCCTGCACCAGCGGCATCAGTGTCATCCACATACTTGTCAGAAATGCAACATTCCAGCCCCCATGCCAGACCCAGTGTAATAATTTGCTAGGGCTGCCGTAACAAAGCCCTGTAGTTCGGGCGGCTTAAACAGCAGAGACTTATTTTCTCTTTGTTCTGGAGGTTACAAGTATGAGACCAAGGTGCTGCCCGGGTTGGTTTCTCCCTCCCTCCCTCCCTCCCTCCCTTCCTCCCTCCCTCCCTTCCTTCCTTCCTTCCTTCCTTCCTTCCTTTCTTTCTTTCTTCCTCTCTCTCTGTTTCCTTCCTTCCTTCCTTCCTTCCTTCCTTCTTTCTTTCGAGACAGAGTCTCGCTCTGCCACCAGGCTGGAGTGTAGTGGCACGATCTTGGCTCACTACAACCTCTGCTTCCTGGGTTCAAGAGATTCCCTTGCCTCAGCCTCCCAAGTAGCTGGGACTACAGGTGTGAGCCACCATGCCCGGCTAATTTTTTGTGTGTGTATTTAGTAGAGACGGGGTTTCACCGTGTTGGCCAGGATGGTCTCGATATCCTGACCTTGTGATCCGCCCACCTTGTCCTTCCAAAGTGCTGGGATTACAGGCGTGAGCCACCGCACCCAGCCTAGGTTGGTTTCTTCTGAGGCCTCTCTGCTTGGCCTGCAGATGGCCACCTTCCTGCTGTGTCTCAGGTGGTCATCCCTCTGTGTCTTGTGGCTGTGTCCTGATCTCCTCTTCTTATAAGGACACCAGTCATACTGGATTAGGACCCACCCCAGGGCTTTCATTATACCTCATTTACTTCTTTAAAGGCCCTATCTCCAAATACAATCACATTCTGAGGTACTGGAGGTTAGGGCTTCAACAAGTGAATTTTTTAGGGGGGATGCAATTCAGCCCATAACACCTACTGAATCAGAAACCCTGGGGTGGGACCTGGCAGTCTGTGTTGTAAGGAACCTCTGGTGATTTTACTACCTGCTCAAGTATGAAAACCACTGGACTGGAGTTTAGATCACCGATGAGGTAACGCCCTGTGCTAGTCACCGAATCAGTCAACAAATGGTGTTAGCTCCTGATTGATGGGTGCTGGGTCACACATAAAACTGCCCCCAGCCTCGTCCTCCTGGAGGGCACACACAGTTTGGACAGGGGGACAGAGGCAACAATTGATTTTAAACATTCCGTTAAATGATTACAAGAGAGACCAGGGCTGGAAGATGCTCAGGGTGCCCTGGAGCAGAGGAGGCTTCTTGGAAGAAGCGAGGTGACTGCCTGGATCTGAAGGAAGAACGATGGTTACCAAGGTCGGAAGCAGTGGCTTCAGACAGCTGCCCCAGCCTAGGGATAGCATAGATCAGGAGCCTTGAATGTGACCCTGGGCACCCCAGGGAATGTGCACAGTAATTCCTTGGGGTGCAGGAAGAAATCATTACATTTTAAAAAATCTTGATACACATTCAATAAAAGGATCAAAATGAGGATCCACCGATGAGGATCAGTGGCTCTCGCTGGGTTCCTTGGGACCCTGGAATTCTGTGGAGATGCCCCACGGGGAGTGGTGGACTGAGCCTTTTTGTTTTCGTTTGCCTTATATGTCTATGTTTCACCTTGCCTTTCATTCATTTCAACTATTGAAGTATACTTTAAGTTTATGCAAGAAATATGTTAGCACAGAAGTACAGGTAGATACTTTTGAAGATAAAAAGCATACCAGTATTGGGGGTGTGCTGAAAATAGTTCTATGAATGTGGTGCTCGTCAACAAAATGTGGAGACCACTGCTATATATACACAAAGGCGAGGAGGCTGGAAAGAACCAGGAAGGCTGGTATGGCTGGAATCCACAATGGAGTGGGGCAGTACATTGACATGAGGCTGGAGGGGTATCTTAAGGGACAGTGGGGAGCCACTGAAGGTGCTTGAGCAGGAGAGGTGCTCCATATCAGATTTGTGGTTTTATTTCCATTTTTTTATTTTTGAGATGGAATTTTGCTCTTGTTGTCCAGGTTGGAGTGCAATGGCATGATCTTGGCTGACTGCAACCTCCACCTTCCGGGTTCAAGTGATTCTCCTGCCTCAGCTTACTGAGTAGCTGGGATTACAGGCATGCACCACCACACCTGGCTAATTTTCTGTATTTTTAGTAGAGACAGGGTTTCACCATGTTGGCCAGGCTGGTCTCGAACTCCTAACCTCAGGTGATCCACTCGCCTCGGCCTCCCAAAATGCTGGAATTACAGGTGTGAACCACTGTGCCCAGCCAGACTTGTGTTTTAAAAACAACAGTCTGGCTTCCCTGGGGAGGATGATGTGAAGGAGGCAAGGGCAGCTCCAACTTAGAACCTCTGTGCTCTTAGGGGTAGCAGTCTGGAGGGGTGGAGAAAGGATGTGTTCCGGAGCCCCTCGGCCTTGTTTCCAATTCCCTCTCTACTTCTTTTAGTTGTGTGACCTCATTTACAGTGTCCAACCTCTCTGTGCTTTGTTTCCTCCCCCTAAAAACAGGAGTTACTGCAGGGCTATAGTGAGGATGAAGCCACATCGTGCAAATCAAGGACTAAAAACAGAGCCCAGCACAGAGAAGGCGCTCTGTGTGTGTTCGCTGTTTTTACTGTTGTTATTGTTACTTCCGCAATTTGCCTGGGCCCTCCTCCAAGGCAGGAGACTTATCTGTCCATCCCGTGCCCTCAGCAGCCCAGGCTGCTCCTGGTAATGCTACCAACTCTCTGTGTGCCTTGGGGCAAGTCCCATCTCTATTTGGAGCCTCAGTTTCTCCTTATGCAAAATGAGGACCAAAATGAGGATCCACCAGTGAGGATCAGTGGCTCTCGCTGGGTTCCTTGGGGCCCTGGAGTTCTGTGGAGATGCCCCGGGGGAGTGGGGGACTGAGCATTTTCATTTTCATTTGTCTTATCTGTTTGGATCATGTATAAAATTTCATTTGAACAAAGAAATCCGTTGCTTCTAACAACCTTTTAAAAGCTTGAACACAAATGGATGAGCTGTTCCGTAAAGGTCGTCCAGGCCCAGAGTTGATGAATCTTGATGCAAAATCATAATGGGGTAGCGGCTTAAGTCGCCTGTTATAAATGTCTCCCTGGCACAGAGTTCGAGTTTCTCACGTATAATCCCTGCCCCCATTAGGCCCCGTAATGCCTGTGCACCAGGATGTATAATGCTTCTCCCCCTTCGACTGCCAGCTGGCCCTCAAGATTTATGTGTGGCTCCTGTTTATCCTCATGCAAACGCTGCCCGTCGGTTCCTTCCATCTTTCCTAATAAGTCATCTTCCTCGCCCTTGGTAATCTCTCTCACTTTTCCCTGGACCACCTCCAGCTGGCCTTCGTTTATGTAGCCGGCAGATGCCAGTCGGCAGCATCCAGGGGCTCCGTGTGAAAGGGGCCGCAGTTTAGTGGGGATATTTGAGCCGAGCTTAGGGCTGCAGATCTCAAACTTTGGTGAACATCAGAATCTCCTGGCGATGCAGTTTTCTAGGCTTCGGGTCTTCTGACCAGAGGCTGCCATGGAGTCCAGGAACCTGAATATTTAACGAACCGCATGTGGGCTTCTGAGGCAGCGTTCCTGAGAGTGTTCTGGGGCTAGGCCTCAGTGTTCTAGAGACAATGTCTTTAGATTAAGTTGCAAATCACTCCCCCTTTCACTCACATCCCTCCTCCATTCATTCATCCGGCCAGTCCGCAAGCCCTCACTGAGCACCCACCTATAGCCAGCGTTGCACTGAGAATAAAAAGATAAGCCAGACCCCGACTCTCCCCTTGCCAAATGCATGGTACAGTTTGGGAGCTTACAACTTTATGTCTAATAGAACGAGGCATGAAAGCAGCAGGTTAAAGAGGAGATGACCCAGGCTTTGGAATGAGACGGGCTGCTCACCAACTTACCGGCTGTGATGGTTAATACTGAGTGTCAACTTGATTGGATTGAAGAATACAAAGTATTATCCTCGGTGTGTCTGTAAGGGTGTTACCAGAGGAGATTAACATCTGAGTCAGTGGGCTGGGAAAGGCAGAGCCACCCTTAATCTGGGTGGGCACCATCTCATCAGCTGCCAGCATGGCTAGAATATAAGCAGGCAGAAAAATGTGAAAAGAGAGACTGGCTTAGCCTCCCAGCCTACACCTTTCTCCCATGCTGAATGCTTCCTGCCCTCGAACATCGGATGCCAAGTTCTTCAGTTTTGGAACTTGGACTGGCTCTCAGCCTGCAGACGGCCTACTGTGGGACCTTGTGATCATGTGAGTTAATACCTAATAAACTCCCCTTTATATGTGTATCTATTCCATTAGCTCTGTCCCTCTGGAGAACCCTGACTAATAAAGCGACCCTAGGAAAAAAAACCCTGACTAATAAGGCTTCCTCTGCCATGCTATTATTACAATGGTAATAATAACAGAATGCGCCGCTGGGGGTTATCAGGAAGATTAAACAGGGTCACGGATGGGAAGCTCTCGGCAGATGCCTGGCACATGGCAGTTTTCAATAAACAGTAGTAATTCCATTTTAGGTGGAATTTGCTTTCTTTCTTATTTTTATTTTTATTTTTATTTTTTTTCTTGAGATGGAGGCACGCTCTGTCGCCAGGCTGGAGTGCGGTGACGCGATCTCGGCTCACTGCAACCTCTGCCTCCCGGATTTTCCTGCCTCAGTCTCCCGAGCAGCTGGGACTACAGGTGTGTGCCATCATGCCTGGCTAGTTTTTGTATTTTTAGTAGACATGGAGTTTCAGGCTGGTCTTGATCTCCTGACCTCGTGATCCGCCTGCCTCGGCCTCCCAAAGTGCTGGATTACAGGCATGACCACTGCGCCTGGCTGGAATTTGCTTCGGTATTTAGTTTCCTCTTTAATCATCCAAGTCATCTCACTGTTAGAAAAAAAATTTCTATACTTTTTGCTTTTTGTATTTCTTTTCAGATCAAGGGTTCCTTTTCCTAGTATGTCTTGGGCTGGGGCGTGACTAATCCTTCTCTAAACAAGTCCATGGCCATGTCCTCTCTTGGGAGAGTGGCTGAGAGCTCAGGCCCTGGTGCCAGGTGGGTTTGAATCTGGTTTCAGCTGTGTGGCCATGGGCAAGCCACTTCACCTCTCTGAGCCTAAGGACAGTACCTACAGCACAGTACTGTTGAGATCTACAAAGCTTATCTAGGTACATATTCAGCAGTCGTAAACTATTAGCAACAACTCGTCATTCACTGAATAGGTATTTATTGAACACCTACAATCTGCCACACGTTGGACTTTACACCAGAGACAGCAGTTCATTCAAAAACACGCCCAACAACAGGTAAACAAATACAGACATAGATATGTCACAGTGCTGAGTACCATGAAGAAAAATAAAGCAGGGGAAGGGATAGAGTGCGATGGGGGCATGGGTGGGGGTATTTAACCAGGACGCTGTAGGAAGTCCTATTGCAAATGGGCTGTTTGAGCAGAGCCCTGAATGAAGGTGGGGAGAAGGCAAGCCTCTCTGTGATGTCTCCCGACCAGGGTCTGGTGGCGGGAGAGACTGGGACTGCAGCCCCGCATTGGCAGCGGGTCTTCCATGATGGGGTGCTCCTCCCAGTTCCCAGCCTCCCTCCTCCTGCTTCTGCTCCCTTTTGGCAACCTAAGAGGCTGTCCTTGGCCACGCTGCTCCCTGGGGCCAGGGTTGTCTCCCCAAGAAGGAACCCAGTCCCTGTGAAGCTCATGACAGTATTCCCTGGGAACACAAGCCGTGGAGACGCCCCAGGAGTTAACAAAGGCACTGAACTATTTAGCTTAATCTCTGACTTCTCTCTCTTGACCTCTCCTCCAACCAAGTAGATAAATGGCTGCGCTCTGTTCAGTGCTTGGCTCGGGTCACAATAAATCAGCTGGCTGCGTATGCGTGCATCCTCACCCTCCCGAGCCGAGACCAGCCTTCCTGTGATAAACCACCAGTATTTATTCCAGCCTGTCCTGCGTGTGTCCTGGAAACAGAAATAATTTGGGGTTGGGGTGTGTTTTCAGGTTCATGCTCTGCTCTTCTTATCCCCCAGAGTTTGACAGAGCTAAGCCAAGCCAGAGTTACGCTGACAGACAAAAATGACACAGGCTAAACCACAAACCCTGCAAAGGCTGCTGAGTTTCATCATCCCCGTCCCAAAGGCAAGCCCCTCTTCCCCTGAGTAAGGATACCTGATGTGCATCAGGGGACTCTCCAGACGCAGACAGGAACCAAGCCCCATCCTGCCCTAGAAGAGCCTGCAGGCCGGTGGGGAGGGCAGACAACTTTCACCCAGGACAGAAGTTGCTAAGGGAATAAAGAGACATCACATTTTCCTGAGTACTCACTATGCACCAGGAGTTGTTCCAAGCTCCCAATTAGCAGGAACGCATTTAAACCTCAGAGCAGCTCCACATGGTAGAGGTGTGTTCCCGTCCATAATACTGCACTGACACCACGCAGCCTGGGAAGGCCGTGGGAGCCAGACTGGGTATGACCCTGTGGCCTGGGGTCAGATGTCTGCAGCTTCCCAAAGAAGAACACACTTGATTGAGCCTTGTTGGGGTGAAGAAGCACCTGACAAGTGGAAAATTCTTCCAGGCAGAAGGATAAGTGTAGGCCACGAAAGGCACGTGTGGTCCTGTGGTGTACTCTCAACCACCCCAGGTCCTATTATCGTGCCCATTTTCAGAGATCAGTGAGGTTTAGCAAGTTGCCCAGGGACACACAGGAGACACTGTTCAGATTTCCACTCCTGGTCACCAACCACTGGGTCTACTGCCTCCAGACAATGCGGGTCACAGCGGCACATCATATGGGGCCTCCTGGTTCTCATCTCAGATGTCGAAGGCATGGCCCAGAACGTGCAGGGCCCTGAGATCTGTGCTCAACGGCTTGCACTGGAGGCTGAGTGGACCAGTTGTAAGCAGGCTCTGGAGGCTATGGCCCCAGTAGCCCTAGTGGCTTAGCAGGAAGACCACAGGCTGCACCAGCCACTCACTTCCAGACCCCACACCAGGAGCCCCTGAAAGGGGGCAGGATGTGCCTCTGGACTCCCAGACACCCATCCCCTAAGATAGTCCTCCAGAGGCCCGTCCATCCCCACAGCCTTTCCTTCTTCCTCAGGGCCTTTGCCCTCCAGAGGGACTTTTTCGTGAGAACACAGCTGCCTTACCCCACCCAGTTCCCCTTCCACAACGGGAAAGCGGGACTCAGAGTGCAGGGAGGGATGGAGAAGCCGGAGCTTGAAGGCTGTTGGCATGAACTGGGCTGGGGGTGGGGGGCATTCCTGTAAAGGAGGACTCGAGGCCTCCAGGGGCTGGGGCAGGAGGCAGTCAGGCTGCTCGAGATTCTGGCCACTTGGCGCAGTCATGTTTCAGAGCCTCGGCTTCCTCACCTGTAACTTGGGGACAGTTGTTCCTTGAGTCACGCCAGGAGGGGAGAATGAAGCGGAATACAGAAAGGGCCTGCCGCTGTTCCTGGCACAAGGGGGTTGCGTGCTGGGTCCCCCCGAGGACCTATTTACTGTTAGTATGAGCCATGATAGCAGTCATGTAGCAATGCCTCCTGCGGCACGAGACCAGAATGGCGGACACGGTGGAGGAAGGCAGCCCCGGTTGTACTCAGCCGCACCGGGCTGTTTTCCTTCTGCTTGTGGCTGCGGCTGGGGGTGGAGGGGGCGGGTGGGGGCTGAGCTCAGCTCTTAGCTGGAGATGTCTCAGCATCTGATGTGACACTGCTGTTGTTTTTGGCTTCACATCCAAGACTCTTTCGCGGCTAATTACTCACTGTCTTGGGAGACTGGCCCAGGAGCCTGAGAAAGGAGAGAGGAGAGAGAGCGCCGGTTTCTGTTTTGCAACTGGTTAAGGAGGCAGCAGTGCTGGGACCCATGGACCTGGCTGGAAGGAATAAAGTCTTTTGCATGCTCTCAGCTTTACTGAGATATAATCTATGTACAATAAAATTCACAGTTTGGATAAACCTACTAAAAACCTACAAACCCATAAAACCAAAAAACCACCATCCCCATCAAGATTTAGGATCTCTCCAATAACATTTCCTCTTGACCCATCTGTCAGTACCCACTCTGCCTAACCAATTACTAATCTGCCTTCTGTCACTATGTGTTGGTTTCACCTTTTCTAAAATTTCATATAAATGAAATCACCTAGGATGGACTCTTTTGCATCAGACTACTTTCAGGCGACGAAATGTTTCTGAGATTCACCTACATTGTTGAGTGAATCGCAGGTCCATTCCTTTTTTTTTTCTTTTGAGATGGAGACTTGCTTTGTCGCCCAGTCTGGAGTGCTTTGGCACGATCTCGCCTCACTGCAATCTCTGCCTCCCAGGTTCAAGCAATTCTCCTGCCTCAGCCTCCCGAATAGCTGGGATTATAGGAACCCACCACCATGTCTGGCTAATTTTTGTATTTTTAGTAGCTGGGACGACAGGGGTGTGCCACCACACGCAGTTAATTTTTGTATTCTTAGTAAAGACAGGGTTTCACCATATTGGCCAGGCTGGTCTCAAACTCCCTACCTCAGGTGATCCACCCCCTGGGCCTCCCAAAGTGCTGAGATTACAGGCGTGAGCCATCGTGCCCGGCTGAGTCCATTCCTTTTTAGTGCCAAGTTGTATTGCATTTATGTGGACATGACACAATTAATTTATCCATTCATTTACTAATAACCATTTTAGGTTGTTTCCAGTCTTTGGGTGAACATATGCTCTCATTTCTCTTGAGTAAATACCAGGAGAGTAAATATCAGTGGAGTTATTGGCGCATATTATAAATGTAGGTTTAGTTTTATAAGGAACTTCCAGACCTTTTCCCAAAGAGGTTGTACCATTTTACATTCCCATCAGCAATGTCTAAGAGTTATAGTTACTCCATTTCCTTGCCACCACTTGATATTGGAAATCTTTTAAATCTTAGCCATGTGGTTAGTAGGGGGTGGGATCTTACTGTGGTTTCAATTTGCATTTCTCTGGTGATTGATGATGTTATGTATCTTTTCACAGGCTTGCATCTCTTAGGGGATTTTGAAAATGAAATGTGGGGAGTCTTGAACCAAGGCCTTGACACTCCCATGAGAAGACCTTAGAAATTTGGCAGGGGATTAGAGGATCATGTGCCGTTATCCCTACCTCTCCTAACCTAACTTTTAAAACTGGAATGGTTTATCACATGAGTAATACACACAAATGCATTCATCTTGCAAGAATAGAAAAAATGCCTACTGTCAGACTGGAGACTCCCATGACTGCACAGGGAGATCCCTTCATGACCCCCTATTTCTTCTCAAACGTCCTTCTTTATTTTTATTTTTTTGAGACAGGGTCTTGCTCTACAGCCCAAGATGGAGTGCAGTGGTGTGATCACAGCTCACTGCAACTTCCAGCTCCCAGGCTCAAGCGATCCTTCCACCTCAGCCTCCCAAGTAGTTGGGACCACAAACGCATGCCACCATGTCCAACTAATTTTTGTATTTTGTGTGTGTGTGTGTGTGTGTATGTGTGTGTGTGTGGAGACAGGGTTTTGCCATGTTGCCCAGGCTAGTCTTGAACTCCTGAGCTCAAGCAATCTGCCTGCCTCAGCCTCCCAAAGTGCTGGGGTTACAGGCGTGAGCTACCATGCCTGGCCCCTTCTTTATATTTGCAGACACTTCCCCCCCACCACAAATATCCGGTATGTGTTTTTATGGGTATGTTCTTACATGTATGATAAAATGCTGTACAAATGATTCTTCAGCTTGCTTTTCTCAACCATCAAACTCTCTTAGAGGTCTTGTCATGTCAGTACATGTTGATCTGCCTTGTTCTTTGTGTTGGTTAGAACTCCATTGTAAGGATGAATCATAGTTTATGAATCAATTTTCCTACTGCTGTATACTCAGGTTTGCTTGTGGTGTTTTGTTGTTGCAATGGTGCAGCAAACATCCTTGTCCTTGCTTCCTTTGCTGATATGTGTGTGTTTCTCAAGGCAGATTCCAAGGAGTGGAACCATCAAGTTTTTATATCAGTCATCTATTGCCACAACAATGCTGTGCAACAAACAACTCAAGATTTAGTGGCTTAAAACAACAATCATTTATTCTCATCAGTCAACTGTTGGTTGGGTAGTTCTGCTGATCTGACCTCAGCTTAACTGATCATAGCTGAGTGTTACTTATGTATTCAGGGCTGGCTGGTGCGTCAGCTGGAGGCTGGCTGGTCTTGGAGGGCCTTAGCTGGGAAACTCATCTCTGCTTTATGTGACCTCTCTTCCTCAGTCAGACTGGCTTGGGTTCATTCTCATGGTGGAGATAGGGGCCTGAGAGAGAGTGGAATTACTGAGGGCTTCTTGAAGTCTGGGCTTAGGACTGGCTCACCACCACTCATGTTCCATTCTATCAGCCAGAGCAGGTCAGGAGACCACACAGATTCAACAGATGGGAAAATAAAATCCACTACAGTCTGTCTCCTGGGCTCAAGTGATCCTCCCACACCAGCCTCCCGAGTGGCTGGGACTACAGGTGCTCATCACCACACTTGGCTAATTTTTAAATTTTTTGTAGAGTAGAGGTCTCACTATATTGCTCAGGCTGGAAAACTTGCTTCTTGATAGGAAGAATGGCAAGTCACATTGCAAAGGGTATGGACACAGGGAGGGGAGGAATGGGGCCATTTTTTGCAGTCTACCATGGTTTTGAATATGTACATTTTCCATTTTATTGGATGCTGCCAAATTGCTCTCCTAAACGGTTGGTTCAGTCTATACCCCACGGGCAGTGGGCGGGAAGGACCGTTTCCCTATAATGTGTCATGCATAGAGTCTGTGCACTTTGCCAGCATGTGAGCCAGATCTGTGATTCTCCAATATAGTGCAAGAGTTTACAAGGCTACAAGAGACGTGAACTGCACCGTCCAAGAGCCTTCGTTTTACTCATCTTTATGGAGGCAAAAATCCATTTCAAAAAATTAAAACAAACATGGAGATAATGCATGACCATGCAAAATTCATGTGACGTTTAAAGATAAACCATAAAATTTCAAAGAAACATCTTGCTAGCAAGGCCAGCTACTTCAGACTTGACACTATACACTCAGAACTTCTACATTTGTTCATTTGTGTGCCCAGTTAATACTCAGAGATTGCCTCCGGCATACCATGCATGGTTCCTCGTATGGGGTCATAGCAGTAGATGTGAGAGTCAAGGCCTCCGTCATATTGGAGCTAAACATATAGGGGGAGGAAAGAGATTCTAAACATTAACAATTTCAGAAAGTAATAAATGCCATGAAGAAAATAAAACAGGGTGATACGATAGAGAGCCACCAGGGCTGGCGGCTGTGGGTCAGGGAAGGTGATTTGAGTAGGTGACATTTAAGCTGAGCCCTAAGTGACAAGAAGGAGACAGCAGACTTGAAGAACTGAGTTTGGAAGTGTGTACCAGGCTGGGGAAACACAGTGCAAAGGCCCTGGGGTAGGAACAAGCTTGGTGTTGCCTAACAACAGTGGGGAGGCCAGCGAGGCGGAAGCCCGGGGAACCCAGAAGAGAAAGGCGGGAGAAGAAGACATAGAGGGTGGCAGAGGCCAGATGGCTATTGAGCACGCACTTGTGCCAAGCACTGTGTTAGCTACCTTCACCCTCTTCTGCCCTTGGGGTAGAGAATAAGTCAGCAGACCCTCTGCAGGTCTGCTGTGAGCTGGTTAAAGTGGATTTACATCACAGGCAGCAAGCACCAGGGGATGGCTGGCAGTGCTCACACTGACAAGATGGTGGTGATCTCCTGCCAGCATTGACAGGGGAGAGGGTGGACTTCAGGTCATGGTTTGCTCCATGGAACTGGAAAGAAAAGGGATAGGTTCAAAAGCAAGCAAGCGGGTTCCAGGAACAGCATCAAAGGCCACTGGGAAGGGGCTGGCTGTGGAGACCCAATGTCAGGTGAACCTGGGAGTGAGGCCAACTCACCCGGACTCCACCAGCCAAGCACACATGCCCACACTTGACCACTTGGGGAACGGAAAGGAGAGCCCTGGCCAGCATAGGCCACTCCCAGCAGTGGCACATCCCAGGCAAGCCCACACTCCCAGCTGCTGTCCAGGAGAGATCTGCCTTCTGAGACTCTGCTACCTCAGTCCAGTGGCTCTGGGACCCAGGGCAAGCTGCCTCAACTCCCAGCTTTGGTTTTCTTAGTATTCTCAGCCTCAGTGAGAAGACTGTCTCCAACCACAAAGGTATCCTACTGCAACTCCCCTAGAGGTCTCTGTTCAAGTTTTGCCTCGGGTCAGTCAGTAAGCCCTTCTTTCTGTTCAGCCATGGTCTCTCTTGTGGGATCAGAAGCCCTGGGCTTGCATGCTGCCTTGGTTTCTCATTAGCTGTGACTGCCTTTCATGGGCCTCAGTATCCCATCTATCAACTAAGGAAACTTCCGACTCCTAGATCCCATCATATAGGAGACCAGCTACCCTCCCAAGGAGATTCCGGAGGAGTGGGGACAGATATGAGCTGATGACATCCTCCTCCCCTGTCCCTCCCATCATGCACAAGGTGGAGTGGGGGGAACAGAGCCAGCAGATGAACATCCTAGAAGCTTATAAGCCAAGTAAACAAGCAAAGAAAACGCCGCAAGCTTTGCATACCCAGCCCAGAACCACTCCAAAGGGCTCCTTTGAGGTTTGTACTGGGACTGCTGCTGCCAGGTAGGTCTTGCTCCGGCAAGACACTGCCTGGGAGGCCCCTCACCATTCCTGAGAGATAAAATCCTTTCCTAATCGATTGCCTGAGTAAATGCACGCTAAGCAGCCTGGGTGGGTGAACCGACACGAGCAGCGCTCACATAGGCACACACGGTCTTAGGCAAACACTCGACTTGTTTGTTCAGGCTCAGACGCTGGCTGGGTACCTGCCATGCGCCGGGGGCTTTCCCCTGCATTGTTTCATTTGATCCGCTCTGTGAAAGCTGGGGAGCAGCTTGGCAGCAGGATATACTCTTGGTTTGTTTGTAAATTCCAGCCAGTGACCAGGCAGCAACATATGCGTTTCCTCATTCAAGTCTTCCAACAGCTCTTGGAGGTGAGGATTCCGTTTCCACCGTACAGATGAGGACGTGATGTGCTGTGCTGAGCACAATATGTGCATCCTTTCATTTGCTCCCCCTCAACGGCCCTGTGAAGTGGGTGCTCTATTTACCCCTGTTGTACCAATAAGGGAATGAGGACTCAGAGTGACAATGACTTAGCCGGGGCCACCCAGCTAGCAGAAGCAAAACCAGGATTTGAACCCAGCTCTATGGACATCAGACTTGGTGGCCGACTCCCCAACTGGGGCTGGGTTTGGGGAAGGAGCTGGCAAGAGCAAACTGGGAGAAATAAAGAGTACGGAGCCCACGGAAGACACAGCATTTCTCTTAAGGCCTCTCTCTCTGCAGAGGAATAGAGGCATGTCGCTTGTGGCCCAGGGGCTTTGCAGGAAGTGAAATCCAGGGATGAGGCAGACAGCCAGTCTGAGCCCAGTGGGCCCTGCTACACTGATGGCAGCTGGTGGCTTTTCCCAGGCAGCGCCTGGCTCCAGGAGGGCTTTAGGAGGACTCAGTGCACCAGCTGTAGGCAACTTCCCGGGGAACAAGGACAGCTCTGCCTGGATTGCCACTGTCATGCCCCCTGGATAACAGGAGAGCGTGGTGGTTCTATCTTTGGCCCGGAAGAGGAGGGAATTGGATCTGAATCCCAGCTCTGCCACACCTGAGACAGAGACCTGTTTTCCTGTTTTCCCATCTGTAAAACGGGGCAATCACCAACCCCTCTAAGGTTGGCAGGAAGATTGAATGAGGACTGAATGAGGATGCTGGGGACTGTCACAGGCTCTGTCTGGCCTGGAAGACTTGCTCTCTCTGGGACCGCCTTGTCTCCTGTGGTCTGCCAGGGAACATTCCAGAAATGGGGTGGGAAAACCCAGATTGCTGGCAAAGAAGGCCTGCCCCTCGCAGAGAAGGCCGTTCTCTCCTGCTGAGGGCTTGCGGAGAAGTACGAGTTTATGAGGGCTGCTGTAGCAACGTGTGACACGCTGGGGACCCTAAACTGCACAAGCGCATTGTCTCACTGCTCTGGAGGCCAGAAGCCTGGGATCAGGTGCTGCCAGGGTCGGTTCCTTCTGAGGCTGTGAGGCAGGACCTGTTCCATGCCTCTCCCCGAGCTTCTGGCGGTTTGCTGGCACTTGGCGTTCCTTGGCTTATGGACATGTCACCTGATCTTGGCCTTTATCTTCACATCTCCCTGTATCTGTCTCTCTGTGTCTGCGTTTTGTGTTTTTATAAGGACACCAGTCATATTGGAGTATAGCCCACCCTAAAGACCTCATTTTAACTTGATGGCATCTGTGAAGAACCTATCTCCAAATAAGGTCCCATTTGGGGATGCTGGGGGTTAGGACTCCAATGTGTAAACTTGGGGATGATACAGCTCAGTTCCTGACAGCAGGGGAGGGAAGGAAATGGCCCCTTCCATCTGCTGTCCTTGGGAAGCTGCAGCAAGGCTGGGCTCCCGTGTGTGGCACCGTCCCCCAGAGATACCCTCTCCCCAGGAAGGGGAAGGTGAGGCACTCCGACAGCTTGGAGGAGCTGCCCCACGGCACCAGTGCAGGGAGGTGGGGCCAGCAGAGCTGGGCTGGGACACTCCACCTCTCTGTAGACATCGCCACTTGGCTTAGCAGCTTTGGAAGTTTGTTAAAAGGGGTAGGCAGGCCTGGGTTTTCTGAAACACCTTTCCAAGAAAAAGGCCACCAAATTCTCCTCAAGGTCACCTCTCTCCACCTGGAACACCTCTAGGGAAAGGCCTAGACCTCATTTACACGTGAATCGACACCAACTGGCATAGGGCCTGGCTGGTGAGTGTGAGGAGCTCTGGCTTCAAGTGCCTGTCCTAACTCTTCGTTGCTGTGTGACCTTGGGCAAGCTGCTTGGGCTCTCTGAGCTTCAGTTTCACAACTAATAAAGTGGAGGCAGGAATTGTACCTACTTTCCAATGTTATTATAAAGATTAGCTCAGAGAGTGTGTGAGAAAGCCTCAGCGGAGGGCTGGGCACACAGTAACCACTCGAAAAATATTGACTCTTCTTATAACCGATTATTGCACTGGATGGATGGATGGATGGATGGACGGAATGGTTCTTAAGTTGATTGGTTTCCTGGACATTCTCTCCGTTGAGAACTCATGAAACCTGCTTCTGGCATCAGATCCAAATACCAGCCCCATCACCTATTAGATGTTGTCTTGAGCAGTTACTACCTCCTGACCCTCAGCTACCCATCTATAAAATGGGGAGAAGAAGAGGCCACCCACAGAGAGCTGATGTGAGAATAAAATAACACGATGATGTCTGGAATGAGCTTAACCCAGTGCCTGGCACGTGGGTGCTCTTGGAAAACGCCTGCTCTATCTTGGTGGCTGAACAGGCATTCAGACGAAAGCCGCTTTCATCGACAGGCGGGTGCAGAAGGCCACGCCTCCTCCTGCAATAGTGTTTCCATGGCAGGCCCAGGCGCATTCTATTTTCAGATGGCACTCAGTGACATCTTAACAATGCTGGAGCTAGATAGGACCTGCCGAAACAACCGTTTCCAACCAACATCAGAGCCTTGATGGCCAGGGAGGGAGGTGTCCCTGGTTCTGGTGCAGTCCTGAGCTGGGTTCTAGCAGAACAACAGAGTTCGGGTACTGTGGTCTCTGCAGATGACCTCCTGGACCTCGACTCTCCCTGTGTGGCTCTGGACTCACTTTCCACTCAGTTCCCTGACCTGAGCCCATGGAAGCAGACCTCCATGGCCTCTGTAGCAGCTCCATTGCATGGTGACTTCTAGCTGGGTCCAGATGACAAGAGTGTGGCAGGGGCCCGGGCACTGTTGCTGCAGTTGCGTCCCTATAGGGCCACCACAGGCTGGCTTCCGCCCAGGCAACACTGCCTGCAGCCCGGGACGTGACCAGCTTCCCTACTGCCCAGCTCTGGCTTGTACTATGCCATGCTGACTTCCCTACACTCTGCCCACCCCTTTGAAAATAACTGTTCAGATGACCAGATCGAGTATACCTTAGGTTATCTTCCAAATCCTATCTGATGCATTACCTTCATTCACCGCTTCCTTCCTCCCCTCTTCTCCTCCCCTCCTTCCCTGCCACTTCCCCTCCCTTCCACCTTCTTTCCTCTTTCCTTCTGCCATAGATATTGATGGAGCATCTACCCTGTGCCAGTATCTGTTCCAGGTGGCACAACAGTGAACGGACACGGTCCCTGCTGCCCCTGTGGAGTTGACATTCTAGTGGGGAGACAGGCGAAACCTGCAAATAAAGAAACCATTTCAGAGAGTGATGTGTGCTAAGAAGAAATCAAGGAGAGGGGTGGGCAGAGAGGGATTTGGGGCAGGAGAGGTGCTGGAGCGGGTGGCTGGGGAAGGTCTCTTTGAGAAGATGTAAGCTGGACCAGGAGCAGTCTCCAGCCATGGGAGGCTCTGGAGGGAGGGCACTCTAGGCGGGGGAACAGCAAGTGCAAAGGGGTTGAGGCAGGCTTGAGCTCAGTGAGTCTGAGAACAGAATAAAGGCCAGTGTGCCCTTCACAAAGAGCCACGCTCCTTCCTCCGCTGGGTCTTTGCCTGAGCCATTCCCTGGTGTCCCTTCCTCCAGGCCAGGTGAATGCTGACTAATCCTCCATCCCCAGCTCCAACGTCCACCCCTTCAGAAGAGGGGGGCTCTCTCTCCTCTTGTCAACAGCCTCATGGTCCTCTGCCACTAAGTCCTGGACTATACTGTCTGCACTGTCACGTCACAAGCCGTGGATGCCCGTCTCCCATAACAGGACAGGGCGGGAGCTCCTTCCAGTCCAGCCTAGACCCAGTCACCTTTGTGTCTTGAGTCCAACAAGATGCTCAGGGTGGATGCACAGCAAACATTTATTGGGTGAAATAAATGTACTGATGGAAAATGTCCAGGGAGTTCAAAGGACAGGACGGTCACAAGGAGCAGAAGCAGTAAGGGAAGCCTTCCTGGAGAAGCGGGGGTTGACCTGGGCCTTGAAGGAAGGATATGGAAGGGACCAGTGAGGCAGTTCCCAGCAGGGAGGGAGTTCCCAGCAGCAGGGATGGCATGTGCAAAGGCCCAGAGGATGGATCAGGGGCCAGTTAATGGCTCTATCAGACCCCAGGAGAAGCTCGGGAGATAAGTTAGAAGAAGAAGGTAAGCTCCTTCTAAGCCTCAGTTTCCCCATTTGGAAATTGGGATAATAATCTTGCGTGTGTTAAATGAGATTGTACACATGAGGCACTTGGTGTGTTATAGGCCTGGCCCATGGGAGGTTATCAGCAAATAACATGGGGTGAGCCGGTGTCACCCCAGCAAGTGCAGGACCCCAGGTCCTGGGGCACTACATGTGCCCGAGTGAGACTCTTGCTTCTCGGGAACTCAGACTGCCGGGCTTCCTGGATCTGACTGAGCTCAAAACCAGCAGGCTTCTGATCCGCCTGCCCGAATCCAGCCCCCATCCACACTCCCAGAAATTCCCAGCTTCCAAGCCCCAGCCTGTGTGGGAAATGCTGATGTCAACAAGGCTTCCCCACAAACACGTAGCAGGAGAGAGGTTCTCCCAGGTCTGCTAGACTTGATTCCACAGTGGATGTGAACTCCCACAGCTGAGTGTTGGAAGCATCCAGGGACCCCGCGGGTGGCTTACCCTCCGGCACTGTACAGCACTTAGAACCCACCAGACTTGCAGGGGCCATAAAAGTGTTCTGATTTACTGTAAAATCGCAAGAGAAAATGCATATAATGTACTCTGGATATATTCATCTCTATACCAATGTATTCATAATTTTCAACAATTTTTTCTGGAGTAAGGGGCCATGGAAATAAATGCCCACAGAAGTCATAACAGAGCCCTGCCCATTGGAAGATGTGGGCAAACCAAGGGGGGACATGGAAACTGAGGCTCAGACCTGGATAGCCCAAGGTCACACAGTGTCTTAGTGCTGGAGTTGGGATTTGAACCCAGGGCAACCTGGCTCCTAAAATCTTTGATGGTTGTTTTTCTTCAGAGGTCCTATCAAACCTACATGTTCCAGTCTTATTTGAGGCCTCGGATTTCTGACTCCAGTGATCAGGAGGCGGTAGACAGCTTCCTCGCCACCCACACATGCACACAGAAGGTTGCCCCCTCATACCACAGGTATCCTAATGGGGAGAGCTGGGAAGAATCCTTCTGGAGCATCTGGTCTACCCGGCTCACTGCACAGCTGGGACTCCAAGGCTCCACGTGGGGAGGTGCTCTCGTGGTGCTGGGGTGGGGTGGGATCGAGACTACCTGTCACCCAGCGCTGCCTTCCACCCACCACCGCATTTACATCGAGTCTGAGTTAGACAAGAATCTGATGTTGTCCAGATGGAAAAGTCCCCCTGATTTTGGCTGAAAAGCTCCTTGCTGAGGGAACTATTCGAGGCAGGTGTACTACAGCCCAGACCCTGCTGGAAACACTCACCCGGGGTTGGGGTTGGAGATCTGCTTTCTCTCCTGCCCCCGCCCCGCCCTGCCCCGTCCCACCTGGCTCGTCAGAACAGCAGGAGCCGGCCAAGAGGCCAAGCCCTGTCCGTCCTGTTCCCCTGAGGGAAGGTGGTGGGTTAACTGTGTTCATTTAAGGGCAGGCTGTCATCCTGGGCAGTGACTGGGGAGGCTTCTCAGCGGCACCCTGGCCTGAAGACATCCCCCTCTTGAGTGCCTAAAATCCCACCATCTGGGCTCGATTCAAAGCAGAAAGGTTGTTTACTGGGCATTTCCTTTAAAGGCAAAGAAGTGAATGACTTTGTTAAGATCATCTTTCCCTGAGGCCACGGGTCTGGGCAGCATGGGGACTCTGAGATTCTGGCTAGAAGTCTGGAGAGGGGGAGGGGATGTCATCACTGCTTTAGCCCTATATGGCCTTTTAGAGTCAACAACTTTGACCTGTCGTGTCCAGGGAGGCAGGAGAGCTTTATAGTTAGGAGTACAGGCCGACCTAGTCACAGTCCTCACTGTGTAGCTCTGAGCCCCTCCCACCTGTCAAATGGAGATGAAAATTTTCTAGGAATATTTTGAAAACATTAAGCCAATACATTTTCTTCTCTCTTCCCCGTTAAAGAGAGGAAAGAAGGAGGGAAAGATGGAAGGAAGAAGGGAGGGATGGAAGGAAGGAGGGAAGGAAGGGCAAAGGGAGGGAGGGAAGAATGGAAGGAAGAAGGGAGGGATGGAAGGAAGGAGGGAAAGGAGGGGGAAAGGAAGGAGGAAGGGAGGGAGGGAAGGCGGGAAAGGAGGGAAGGAAGGATGAAGGGAGGGAGGGAAGAATGGAAGGAAGAAGGGAGGGATGAAAGGAAGGAGGGAAAGGGGCGGGGAAGGAAGGAGGAAGGGAGGGAGGGAAGGATGAAAGGAAGGAGGGAGGGATGAAAAAAGGAAGGAGGGAGGGATGGAAAAAAGGAAGGAGGGAGGGTGGAAGGAAGGGAGAGAAGGAAGAAAAGATCCAGGAAGGAGGGAGAGAAAGAAGGAGGGAAAGAGGGAAGGAAGGAGGGAAAGAGGGAAGGAAGGAGGGAAGGAGGGAAGGAAGGAGGGAAGGAGGGAAGGAAGGAGGGAGGGAGGGAAGGAGGGAAGAGGAAAGGAAGGAGGGAAGGAGGGAAGGAGGGAAGGAAGGAGGGAAGGAAGGAGGGAAGGAAGGAGGGAGGGAAGGAGGGAAGGAAGGAGGGAGGGAAGGAGGGAAGGAAGGAGGGAAGGAGGGAAGGAAGGAGGGAGGGAGGGAAGGAAGGAGGGAGGGAAGGAGGGAAGGAAGGAGGGAGGGAAGGAAGGAGGGAAGGAGGGAGGGAGGGAGGGAAGGAAGGAGGGAGGGAAGGAGGGAAGGAAGGAGGGAGGGAGGAAAGGAAGGAGGGAGGGAAGGAGGGAAGGAAGGAGGGAAGGAGGGAAAGGGAAGGGAAGGGAGGGAGAGAAAGGGAAGGGAAGGGGGAAGGAAGGAGGGAGGGAGGGAAAGGGAAGGGAAGGGAGGGAGGGAAAGGGAAGGGAAGGGAGGGAGGGAAAGGGAAGGGAAGGGAGGGAGGGAAAGGGAAGGGAAGGAGGGAGGGAAGGAAGGAAGAGGGAAGGAAGGAGGGAAGGAAGGAGGGAGGGAGGGAAAGGGAAGGGAAGGGGGGAAGGAAGGAGGGAAGGAAGGAGGGAGGGAGGGAAAGGGAAGGGAAGGGGGGAAGGAAGGAGGGAAGGAGGGAGGGAAGGAGGGAGGGGAAGGGAAGGGAAGGTTGGGAGGGAAAGGGAAGGGAAGGGGGGAAGGAAGGAGGGAAGGAGGGAAGGGAAGGGAAGGGGGAGGAAAAAGATCCCCGAATACGGAGTTGGAGGAAGGAGGATTTACGAGAATGACCCAATTTAACAAGAAGCAGAGGGAGAAGCCCCCCGTTCCAAGCTAGCTGGACATTTGTGAGTGAGGGACGTTTCCTAAACATTTGGGGTGAGAGATCAGGAGGGGTTCACTCACAGAAACACAGACGCGGTACAGTGTTGGAGTCCCCTCCTGAAAGGGACTTTGAGCCAGCACTGCAGCCCTTCCGCCCTGGCCCTCGTTCTCTCTGGCCTTCTCCCTGCATTTCTTTCTCTCTGTTCCCTGCCCATCTCTTTCCTTCTCCCCTTGCAGAGCCCAGCACCTCTGGGCTGTGTCTCCAGGCACAGTGTGTGCTCCTGCCTGGTGGCAGCCTCTGCACCTGCACCTTCAGTGCCTTGTGAGGTCATCTCGTGAGCCACACCACATCCCTGCCAGGAGGGCACCGCTGCTATCTGCATCCTACAGACGAGGATGCTGGGGCTCAGAAAGGGGAATTCAGTTCTTCCCGGCCTAACTTCTTCTTGCCCAGGGGGCCAGGGTCCTGGGAAGGAAGCCTGGAAAACCCTAGGACTTAAGGGTTTCCATGAGAAGGGGAGCCATCTGTTCCTGCGTGCCTCGCAGCTGAGAGGTAGCTCATTGTGGTGGAAAATAACTATTGTTCAGCCAGGATTTACACTCAAGTTGGAGCTAACAGTCCCCCTGTGGCAGATCTCAGTTCATCTCAATTAAGTGAAATGCGTTGTCTTAATCATAAAGCTAGCGAGGAACAGAGCCAGAATCTTAAGTCACATCTGTGTAACGTCAAAGTTTGTGCTCAACCACAAACGTGTTCAAATTGCAGCTCTTCCTCTTGTAGGCTGTGTGGCCTTGGACAAGTCACTTGACCTCTCTGTTCCTTAGCTTCACCAACTGTTAATAATAGTAACGTTTCTGCCGTTTATGCTTATCTAGAGGATTAAATGAGATAATGTCTAAAGTTGTGTCCCTGTGGGAATTCTGGGGGTTACCACCCAAGTCTCAGCTCCCATGAAGCATTGGTGATGAAAGCTAACATTTGACAGGCACCACTTCACTTTTTCCTCACCACAACCCTAAAAGGTACTGTCTCTCCCCATCTCCAGATGAGAGAACTGAGGCACAGAGAGGCAGAGTCATTTGCCCAGGGGTCACAGAAGCCACACCAGAGGCCTGGGTGTTCTGTGTGCTTAGCCCCATGCGAAGCTGTCTTCCTACATTAAAAACATACATAAATAAAATGTGAATGAATTTAACCCTTTACAAGATGCAGCATTAAAAATAGAGGATCTCAGCCCTTTCCGAGAAACAGAGCCCGGCCATGCAGAGATGCACGTTGTCTGCCAGGCTCCTTGCTAGGACCTGCTGTCTTGGAATTTCCAGCGGGGTGGGAGGGAGCAGGGCTGAGGACAGACGACATACAGAGACCCAGAGGCCCGACAATGGGGCCAGGACAGCGGGCTGGGGAGGGGTGTTGTATGATGCCAGGGCAGGGAGGCATGGATTCAGCCAGGGTGAGGGGCCAGCTATGTGCATGTTTTCGTGGGGGCAGGGGACGTTGAGGGTCACAGAAAACTGAGGTGAGGAAGGTAACAGGTCAGCCCAGTTGGTAGACAAAGAGGGTGGGCACCAGCAAAGCACGGTAACCAGAGAGCTCATGGAGAGTTTGGGGAACAGCTTGGCGGGGACACAGGCTGCTGGGGTAGGGGTGGTGGTGATAGAGGTCGGAATGGAGGCTGGAGAGAGATCCTGAGCCCAGGAATCTCTTTTTAATCAGCACCAGGTGCTTCCCATGGGCGTTGTCCAAAGTTTACGCTTTGGGAATCACAGGCTACACCCAGACAACCTGTCCTGGGGCCGCAACTCCAGGCTTGGGAAGGAAAGATGGTGTAGCTCAGTCAGGAGTCAGGAAGACCTGGGGGCCAGCCCTGCTCTGGCACTGCTGGCGGTGTGCCCTTAGGCGAGTCATTTGCTCTCTGTGCCCCAGGCTTCTTGCAGGTAATATTACACTAATATTGAATTTCCAAGAAGGCTGTGAAGATTAGCTCTGAAAAAGATCTGCAAGTCACTGGCATGGTGCTGATTCATAGCAAGTGCAGGAAGCAGCCTTCCTTTCTTTCTTCTTCAGAAGGTGCTACTGTCCCCTCATGCGAGCAAAATCACAGTGACCATCTGAATTAGTCAGGTTGGTTCTATCGTCAGGGACAGAAGCCAACTCAAATTGGCTTAAAAGAAAACTGAAGAGGCTCCCGTCAAAGGGCCCAGAAGCAAAGGAAGCATGTGGGTGCCGGAATCAACATTCTGTCTGTCTCTGCTTCTCTTTGCCGTCGGCCTTATTTCTCCTCCTGCTGCTGTGCTGCCTCCAGGAGGCCAAGACTGAGGCTCTCAGAAGCCACTGCTCAGCAACCCAGGGTAGGGAGAGCCGCAGTCTCCTGATTTCTGTAGCTTAGTCCCAGGGAAGGCTCTGATTGGTTGTGTTTGGGTCATGTGCCCATTCCTTGGGCCAATCACGCTGGCCGAGGATGCAGTATTTTAAGTGGCCAGGCCTCCGGCCAGGGGAGTGCCATCTAGGATCAAGAGAGTAAGCAGCACTCCCGGGCCAGAAAAAAGCCCAAGCGAAACAACTGAAAATCCAGAACCAGCTCAGATGCTTCTTCCTTTCTGTGCATAACCTACCTTGCCCAGCATCTTCCAAGCTGCATCTGCATTATGTCTCCACATCCTCTTCCCCCAAATGTGAGTTTCTCCAGATGGGACTAGACCCCACATCTCCAAAGCCCTGATGGGGCTGGGTACAGAGCAGGGGCTGACATGTCTTTACAGCCAGCATCCAGTGTCCTCTCCACGGCCTCCATCTGAACCCACCCTCTGGTCTCTGCCAGCCTGTGCCCTGCCTTCTTCTAGGCACTGCTCCCAGGACTGCTGTGTCCTCTGGCTGGTAGGCGGACGCCAGCCCTTCCTTCCGTCTGAGTCCCCGAGGTCGGGCTGGTATCCCAGGTCACATGGTTAATTGGCTTCATGGTTGATCCTTCCTTCCTTTCTTCTATCTTTCCTTTCCTTTCTTCTTTCCTTCCTTCCTTCCTTCCTTCCCTCCTTCCTTCCTCTCCTTCCTCTCCTTCCCCTCCCTCCCGCCCTCCTTTCCTTCCTTCCTTCCTTCCTTCCTTCCTTCCTTCCTTCCTTCCTTCCTTCCTTCCTTCCTCCCTCCCTCCCTCCCTTCCTTCCTCTCCTTCCCCTCCCTCCCTCCCTCCTTTCCTTCCTTTCTTTCTTTTCTTCTCCCTCCCTCCCTTTCACTTGCTTGTTCACTTGGAAGCTCAGTGGTCCCTCACAAAATGAGTGGACTATTTTATGTTCATCTCCAACTCTGGCCATGAAGTTGAGGCAGGGAGGGCTGCTGCTGTTTCTGCGTGGGTTAGGCCGACCCCACTCACAGCCCCTCTTCCTCCTCTGGCCTGAGTATCCTGAAGCCCAGTTGGCTACACCAGAGAAAAAGAGCTGCTGCTTTTCCCCGAGATCGGTTCCCTGTAGATACCACTGGGGCTTTGTCCCCGCTCCCCTCCCCCAGTGGCTGATGCTTCCTTCCAAAGAGACGTTCTTTCTTTTCTTTTTCTCTTTTCTTTTTCTTTCCTTTTTTTGGGCACTGTTTAAAAGCGAGTAATATAAGTCTCAGATCCCCTCACATCATGTTAATGTTAAAGTACGACTAAAAATAAATTGTGGGTTGCCATAGGAACCCTGGCTGTTGCTAGGTTTAGTCTGTGGGGGATTGGGAGCCCTGCTTTTTCTGGCCCTGCTGGAAGGCAGCCTCTGTGGCTGCCAGAGCACCTGGGAGGGGCCCCCAGGGCACCACCCCACCCCCCAAACCCCTTGAAAGGTGGCCTCAGAGTCAGTGCTCCACTGGGAGCACTGAGATCACCCTGGAAGGTGGACTGGGTCTCTGCAAAGCCTCCGAAAAGGAATTTCCAAGAAGGGGGTTGGAGAGGGAGAAAATAAAGGAAGGGAAGTAAAGGGAGAGAAGAAAGGGAGGGAGGGAGGATGGACATAGAGAGGGAAGGAAGGGAGAGGGCACAGGCTTGGCTGGGCCTATCCTCCAGCCACACCCCCTCCAGGTCCCCCGTTGGACAAAGGTGCTGGTCCTCCACAGCCTCCCTGCTGTGCAGATGTCGAAGCAGAGGCAGCGAGAGGGGAGGTAACACGCCCAGTGGCACACAGCTAGAAAGAGGCACAGCAGGGCCCCAGATCACAGGCTTTCTGACCCAGCCTGGGCCACAGGGCCTTTTCTGTCCACCCTTTCCCCCTCAGCCCTCTGTGCAGCTAAGCCTCTGCTTCTCCAGTGGGCCGTGGGTCACTCTGGCTCTGTCCATCCCTGCCCGCGAGTGGACTTCTCAACCTCTGTCCCCTAATCGGGGCCCACTGAGGACGCTGTATGCCAGCCCCTAGCTGTTGCCCATGTGCTGTGGGAAGTGCCTCTGTCCCTTCTCAGTCAGCCCCGTTTGCAGCACAGCATGGGATCAAGAGGGCGGACTTGAGAATCAGGCAGACAGGAGTTCAAATCCATCCTCAGTGCTTGCTGCTGTGTTACTTTGAGCAATCTCCCTGCCTCTCTGAACTTCAGTTTCCTCATCAGCATGGATTCCTCCCTCGAGGGGTTGCTGTGAGAACATGTGAGAAGATGCCTGTGGGCCCTGGGCCCTGGGCCTGGCACGTGTGAAGAGCTGGCTGCCACTGTTATCTGAATGATCGCACAAAGATACCCTGTGTTGGCAGCCACAGCACACGGCACTAGCCCCACAGGGAGTGTCCCCCAGTCATGTGATCCAGGAACGCATTAGGACACTTGAGTGTTGTGCAAGCAATGCCAAAGAGGTGGAGGACTCAGGGGCAGGCCCCAGGCCGTGGCACCCACGTGCATTTCTAGAACTGGCCAGAGAGTGCTGCCCAAGGGAGCCCCTTGCAAAGAAAGCAAATGGCAACCAGAGATGAAAGAAGGCTGGCCATCATGAAGATGCCATTGTTACCAGACTTCCCTCCCTCCCTTGCACAGACACTTCCTGACTGGATCCTCAGTGCTGGACACAGTGCCAGGACTCCAGAAAGTGTGAGGACCACTCTGCTTAGTTGTCCATGACAAGTGGAATAAACACAAGGAAGACATCATTAGAAGGGGATTCCAGACGCCCGCAAGCTCAGAGCACTCATCTCCAGTGACAGCCAAAGGGCAGAGGGAAGCAGGGGCTCTCAGGTGTGGGGCAGGCCTTGTATTTTGTCTGTCATAGGCTGGAGCTCATGGGTTCACAGTCCCACTGACTTTATAGGACCTCGATGGTTCTGTCGTCAGGATGCAGTAGGATCTCCTACCAGCAGGGCGGGGCGTATTGAAAAATGACTGTTGTGATCGAGACCATCCTGGCTAACATGGTGAAACCCTGTCTCCACTAAAAATACAAAAAAATTAGCCGGATGTGGTGGCGGGTGCCTGTAGTCCCAGCTACTCGGGAGGCTGAGGCAGGAGAATGGCGTGAACCCAGGAGGCGGAGCTTGCAGTGAGCCGAGATCACGCCACTGCACTCCTGCCTGGGTGACAGAGCGAGACTCTATCTCAAAAAAAAAAAAAAAGACTGTCGGAGGTGGCTTCTGGAAAATAGGAAGGCCTAAAAGAGGAGGGAGAGGGAGGCACAGTGGGGAGGGAGCCAAGGTGGGCTTGGGTGGAAGTGGCAGCTTTTTGCTCGGCCATGCAGAGTCAGCCTACCCCATGATCCAGCTGCTGATGAAAGAATGGGGTGAGAGTCAGAGACTGAGTGGGACTTAAGGGGCCCAAGAGGAGTGGGAGAGGACTTTGAACTACAAGAGAAAAAGAACACAAAGGGGCCAGGCGCGGTGGCTCACGCCTGTAATCCCTGCACTTTGGGAGGCCAAGGCAGGTGGATCACTTGAGATCAGGACTTTGAGACCAGCCTGACCAACATGGTGAAATCCCATCTCTACTAAAAATACAAAATTAACTGGACCTGGTGGTGTATCCCTGTAGTCCCAGCTACTTGGGAAGCTGAGGCAGGAGAATCACTTGAACCTGGCAGGCGGAGGTTGCAGTGAGCCGAGATCATGACATTGAATACAGCCTGGGCAACAAGAGTGAAACTCCGTCTCAAAAAACAAAAGAACACAAAGGATGAGCAGTTCCCAGCGGGTCAGCCTTCCTCGTTGCCGGGTTACCCTGCCCTTATCTTGGCCCTGAGGGAGCTACAGAAAGGCAGGCTCTGTCCAGATGAGAAGAGTTTTTAAGGGGGAAGTTTGAACAAACATTGTGCTTGGTGCTTTGCAAATAATACCTCATTTTATCCGCATAAATGTGCAACAAGTGATATTGTTATCCCCACTTTATAGATGGGGAATCTGAGGCTCAGAGAGGTTGAGTGACCTGCCTAAGGTCACGCAGCTATCCAAAAAGTCTCTAACACTGTACTCTTTTTATGACATCCATTCTTTGTGTTGCACAAGAAATAACTTGGCAAGGGGTTCAAGGAAAAGGGGGAGCATTTACTGATCACCTACCAGGAAAGCCAGGAGCTTTCCTGATTTAAGGGATGTGTCCTCACTTTACAGATGGGAAAGAGAAGCCTTGAAGAGACAAAGGCAGGGGACAAAGAGGCAGAGCTGTGTCCTTTTCAACTGCACATCCCCAGCACAAAGCCCAGCACCACGTGCACAAGAGAGGATAGTGTATGTTTGTGGAGCCAAACTTGTGGGCCAGGGTGAGTCAGATTCCTGGATCTCCAGAGTGCCACAGCTGCCTTTTCAGTAGTGAGATGCTCATTTTGAGAAGAATTCAAGGCTCCTGCGTGAAGTATGGTAGAGAGAAAAGGACCATCCAGGAGCAGTTTTCCGTCAGTGTCAGTTTTCAGGTTCAACCATCACCAATCCACCCTCCACTTGCATTGACACCTAACACTTACCTTTTTATTATCTCCTTTTAAAAAAAAACTTAATTAAATCCATCCTAATTCTAAACTCTATCTTGAAAGCATGTATACGACAGGCTAGTTATGTGATTTTTTAAATGTGTCTTAAAATTAATGCATGTCTTTTTTTTTTTTTTTTTTTTTTTTGAGATGGAGTGTTACTCTGTCGCCAGGCTGGAGTGCAGTGGCGTGCTCTCGGCTCACTGCAAGCTCCGCCTTCCGGGTTCAAGTGATTCTCCTGCCTTAGCCTCCCAAGTACCTGGGACTACAGGCGCCCACCATCACACCCAGCTAATTTTTGTGTTTTTAGTAGAGACAGGGTTTCACTATGTTGGTTAGGTTGGTCTTGATCTCTTGACCTTGTGATCTGCCCACCTCGGCCTCCCAAAGTTCTGGGATTACAGGCATGAGCCTTTGCGCCCAGCCAATGCATACGTTTTAAATGTTTAAAGAAAAGCTTCTCTTTGCCCCCTAAAATCCTCTCATGGCCCACACCTGGGAAGTGCTGTCCTAGAGGCCACCAAGGGTCCTTCAATCCCTGAAGTCTGGGACTGAGGCATAAATGGAGCTGGAGGGTGGGGTGTCCCAACCTGTGCAGACACAGGCAGGGCCCGGGATCTGAAGGTGGAAAGCTACCCCCAACACACCTGCTTTGGCTCTGCTGGTCCCGGGGTGATGGGGATTTGTTGAGAAAACACACGAGGATAATGGGGAAGCTCACATATGGCGGAGTCCTGCCTGTGGGGATGGGGTTAGCTTTGAGGGACCTCTGGGGGTGGTCAGTGTCCCTTCTTCTGCCCCACTTGGGCAAGCTGAGCTCTCCCTACTCGACTCTGGCTCCCCCTCATTTTATTCCTCCCCTCCCTACTCTCTGCCCTTTTTTCTCATGGCTCCTGCCTCCTTGTGGTTCACTCATAGCTTGTCATGGCCCCTCCTCTCTCTACTCTGGAACTTCACACCTCTGCTCCTGCTGCTTCCAGTTCGAGGTCTCCGCACCTCCAATTCCTCCAGCTCGAGGCCTCCGCATCTCCAATTCCTCCAGCTCGAGGCCTCCGCATCTCCAATTCTGGATCTGCAGGCCTGGATCTGCACCAGCCAGCCCTTTCTTGCTGGAGTCAGTCCCCACTGTGACCTGGTGGAAGGGATGGAGAGGAAGTTATGCCAGCACACAGCTTCTGTGTCTGACATCCCCAGTACAACTTCCCAAAGGAAACAACACTGGGACCCATGGCTACAGTCAGAACTCTGTCTTGCCTCCATGGGCCAAAAGCCCTATCTGGGAGTTGTCAGAAGTTTCTGGCAGACAGGACACGTGAAGGCAGACAGAGACCTTCGCAACCCTGCTGTCCTCCCAGCCAAGGGCCACCCAGCCCAGAGGATATCAGGTACCATAGGAAGTGGCCACCCACAAGCAGGTCACCAAGGGGGAACTCTGTCTGACTGCCCTCTGCCACACCGCCCCCACTCACTTCCATCCTCACCTGCTGCCAAGTGGGGCTGGGGTAAAGTGCCCGACTCTGAGCAGCGCAGTGTTACCAGTGCTCTTGGCACAGCCTGGCTGGCATCCAGATGCCTGCCTGGAGAATAGGAGGCCAGCCCTCCTCTCCCCTGGTGTGGGCAGCAGCCTGCCAGCTGGACCCCTGCTTTCAGAGCTTCCTGTCAGATGCCCCACCCCTAGAGCCCCCAATGATTCTCCCAATCCGCACCTTGTCATTCACCCACCTGCCCCTTCTAGTAACAGACTGGGAGCCCACAGACCCACAGCCGTGTCATAGGGGCATGACAGCCAAAGCCCTCTGGGACCTGGCCTGCCTGGCTCTCTGGCTTCCTACCTGTATATGCCCTGCCTCCTATATGACATGCCAGCAACACTGACCTGCTTAGCTTCTCGTACACCCATGCCGTTCTAGCCTCAAGCCTTTATTTTTGTTGTGCCTTCTGTCTACTCCTCAGACACCTAGACTGGTCTTTCCACTTCCCTGTCATTGCTTCCACAAACCCTTGCTTCTCTGTAAGACTTGGCATTGGCACCCCCTATGGAAGGGGGGTCCTGTCATCCTCCAGGAAGCCTCCAAGGCCTTTCATGGTGCTTCCCTGTCACCCCCGACTGTGCTGTCTGCTGCATCACCGTCTTCTAGGGATGCCCATCTCCCCAGCTGCTCCTGGAGAGCAGGGGCTTTGTCTGCATCATCTGATTCCCTGGTGCCCAGGACAGGGTGCAGAGCACAGTTGGGTCCTAAGGTATTTTAACCCTAATCTTCTGCAAGGGGACAGCAAACACATCCTCTGCCTGGATACAGGGTTTGGAGGGATTTTCTTTTAGGCACGGAAGTGGTGAGACATTTCCTTTGCCAAGCTCTCACTGGGTTGCCTTGAAGCCTGGGAATTTGTCTCAGGTCCTCTTGGAAAGTCTGTGTAGTTTGGGGGGGTTTCTATTTTAGTAGTGATAGGATAAATAGATTCAAGGTTTAGAGATGCAGCCATTCCAAAGAGGCCACAAGATAGCTAAACCTGGAAATTTGCATGCTGAGGCCATGCCCACAAGGTTCAGGCCTGCTGATGAAGTCAGAGAAACCCAGTGCAGTCTCACAAAGGGTGCTCAGAGTAGCTGAACCTCTCAATTTATATTTTTTGGGGTTTTTCTGTTTGTTTGTTGTTGTCGTTTGAGGCAGGGTCTGGCTCTGTTGCCCAGGCTGGAGTGCAGTGGTGCGATCTTGGCTCACTGCAACCTCTGCCTCCTGGGCTCAAGCCATCCTTCCACCTCAGCCTCCCTCGTAGCTGGGATTATAGATGCATGCCACCATGCCCAACTAACTTCTGTATTTTTTGTAGAGATGGGGTTTGGCCATGTTGCCCAGGCTGGTCTCAAATTCCTGAGTTCAAGCAGTCTGCCCATCTTGGCCTCCCAAAGTGCTGGGATTACAGGTATGAGCCACCTTGCTCGGCCCCAGTTTGTATTTCACAGACACCATGATGGGAATTGCTGGTTCCTAACAACTTTTCTTAAAGTTCTTCTTTCCTCTTTCATCTGTTGCCTCCATACCGGCAGAGCCTCCAGGTCCATCCCCTCCCCTGTTCTTCCAAATCCGCATCTCAACACCCCCAAAGAACTGAGGACAGTAGAGCCTTCCTAGGAGGGTAGGGGAAGGACCTGACTGCCCCTTTCAGTGCAGGGCCCAGACAACAGATGGGACAAGGAACTCCAGTCTCCCAAGGAGGGGTTAACACGGCAACTCTCTGCAAAGTTGCTGAAAACCACAGAGACCATCCTAGGCCTGAAGGGAAGAGAGGAGGTTGCTGGAAACCAAGGAAATAAAAGGTTGACCTCTCTCTCCCCTCCCTCCTTCCCTCCAGCCTCCAGCACTGGCCAATGGGCAACCGACTGGAAGTTAAAGAGGTGCACAGCATGGCATTGAGCAGGGTGGGGAGGGACAGGGCATCTGGAGAGACAAAGACAAGACATCCAAGCCAGGACGCTTTTTAGTGGCCAGGGGAAGGGAAAGGCCAGGACACTCAGACCATCATTTTTGCTTGGCACAAGTGATGAAGGACAAACCAACACAATAAAACAGTTTTTGATAATGATAAATTTGTTTTTTTATAATAACGTATTCCCTTCTAAAAAGGGAAGAGTAGCCAAGTCCAAGGACATGCTTTGGAAAGTTCTGGAAGATTATACCATGTGTCAGGCAGCTGATAGGAACCCAAAGGGGGGTTTTTGGAGCAAGCACAAGCCACCTACCTAGCACCATAGAAACCCATTAACCGATGAGATGCTATCTAATTTTCTTTCAACGACATATCCCAATCTAAGGTCCCAACTTCCAAATTTGCAAAATGAAATGAAAATGATTAATACAATCTTCTGCAATTGTTTTCAAGCTTAATATTCTGCCTAGAACCTGTTTATGGAAATGTGCTATAATTGCATTTTAAACCACGAAGTGAAAGAAAGGGGCTGGGGCCAGACAGCCTGAGTGTGGGAGGAAAAGCTCCAGCCCGGAGACCAACTAGAGGCCAAGAAGGAGACCTGAGAGTGCAAGGGCTTCCGGGGAGATTTTCGACAAGTGAGGTTAATGAGGGTAGATGGGAGAGAGAGCCTGGGGAAGGGTCTCACCCCAGAAGCCCTTGTAAGCCCTTGTAAGGAACCAGAGGGACTGGGGAGAAACAGAGACTTTATTACCCGGCACACAATAGGAACTTAAACTCAGTTCCAATGAGCAAATGAAATGAGGCAACAAAGCTGATCAAAATTTTATTTCTCAAAATGTATTGTTCAAACTACTAGTCCCATGAGATGCCTTTGGAAAAGAGGATTTCGTGGTCAAATATCTTGGGGAAGAACCACATGTAAATCACGGAGCTCATTAAGCCATTGAAGGTGCTGAGTGAAAATACATTGAACCAGACACCACAGTGTCCACATATAGAGCCAGGGCCCATGGCGTGGACGGCTGCTAACATCCAGCGGCACAGCTCTGAGCGGAACTTCTGGGTGGTGGTCTTGGATAAACCAGTGAGGAGGAGGCTCCCTGCGGAGGAGAGAGAACCAGGGCTGGGGTTGTTTTCTCCCCGTGACTGAACACCAATAAAATGTATCTTTTTTTTTTTTTTTCCTGGAAGGATGAGATGGTCATAGGTGTCCCAAATAAGGCTACATCCAACTCTACCTCTTCATCTGCCAGGGACAAGTCCAAGATATGAAGTTCATTCATTCATTCAGCAAACATTTGCTGAGCAACTACTGTGTGCCAGGAACTGTTCTAGGCACTGAATGCATCAGGGCACAAGATAGACAATCCCAGCAGCAGACGAGCTTACATTCCAGGACACTGCTATGTCCCCTCCTTCTCCCACAGCCCTGGAGTGTCCTAAACCCATCCTGCCGCCATTGCTCACTGGGCCGGGGAAGGACACCTGATCCAGGAAGACCCAGTCCAGACACTGGGCCAGGCCAATTCATTTCAGAGCTCAGACCTTGGAGCCCAGCAACCTGGGTTCAAACCCCAACTTCCTTACCCATTAACTAGGTGATCCTGGGCAAGTTAACCCCTCCTAGCTTTTGTTTCCTCGTTTATTATCTTCATAAGTAAGGATGACAATAAAACTTGCCTTGTGAGGTTATTTTGAGAATTACATGAGAAAACCCACATAAAGACCTTGGACCAGTGACCGGCACGTCACTGGGGCTCTACGAGTTTGCTGTTGGGTCGTGATGGTCATTCTTCCTCCCAGAGAGGAAGAGACTAGATTAGTTGGCTGGGCCTGGGGAACCTGTAAGTTTTGGGAAGGAAGGCTGCCATTTGAGGACAGCCATTTGGGGACCCTCATGAACAAACAGAGGAGTCTGATCTCCAAAGCAGATGAGAAAAAATGGTGATGACAGGAGAGAGGTGGGCCAAGGAGGGACAGAGCGAGCATCTGCTTTGTGTCTGACAGTTTGCTTCTTGCTTTGTGTCTGATGGTTCTTCCTCTTGAGGCTTGGTGGTTCCCCTTGGGTTCCACAACCTTTCCCAGTCTCCCATTAATTTCAGTTATTTTGACTGGGTTTTCTGTTCCTTAGATGCAAGTAGCCCCTGACCAAGCCAAGGTGTCCCAAAAACCCTGCTCAAGAGTGTAACCTAATCAGGAAAAAGAAAAGTTGTTTACAGCGAGCCCAAACTGGAGAACAAACAGGCTTCCTCTGCCTGAGCTTCCCCTCACTACGTGGGGCTCGGCACTGCACCTCCCAGCTCCTGGAGGAGGAAAAGGAAGGAGGCATTTGGAAAGTAGGAGAAAGGCCAACAAGTGGGACCCAGAAGCTCTCCCCACCCAACTCTGCCAGGCCAGAGGGAAGACGTCCAAAGCTCATTAGCAAGTCCCAAGAGCCATTTCCTGTGATTCTTCAAGGCTGACTGGGTCACTCAGAGGAGCAGAAGACATCTGCTGTTTCTTCCCCTGCTGGAGATAGAGTCCCTCTCCAGCTAAGGAGGATAGGCCTGGAAACACTCCAGAAAAGCCCTCCCTGTGTTCCCTCTTCCTGGAAGGAGAGCCAGGGACACTGTGCTCTCCACAGTCCCTCTGAATGACATTTCCACTGTGCTGGGAGGCCCGGGCAGTGCTGAGATTAGAGAAGGTGGGAGGGCAGGCAGGCACGCGGGCAGAGATCGACCACGTGGGATTGCTGGGGAAGAAGGCAGCAAGAGGGGCTGGAGGTGAGGAGTTGACAGGCAAGCCCCAAAATGGCTTGGAATAGATAGTGGCCTTGAATGCTATGTCCAGGAATGGGGGAGCCACCGAAGGTCTTTAGGAGGGCATGGCAGGGTCTAACCTGAGTTGTAGGTAGATTGCTTTGGAAGCAGCACAAAGATCTGACCAATGACAAGGTGTGGTTTGGTCACAAAGAATAAGAAGCTGGGTATGCGGCCGAGGGCACAGCATCATCACACAGGGGACCCTGACAAAGCTGATGGGGATAGAGCTGTTGACCTAGAGTCCTTCAGGTCCTTGCCTGCTTCCCCCATGCCAGCCACTGAGCTGAGGGCTGGGACTGCACGTGAAGCCCAGCTGTGCTTCCAGCCTGGCTAGGGAGCTCCTTCATGACAGGCAGTTTTGGGCTAGAATGAGAGATCCGTGAGGAGGCAGGACAGAGACAAGACAATGTCACATGCTGCAGACATGTTTATTCACTCAACAAACACTCGCTACACACCTGGGCTGAGTCCTGAACAGACACTTCCAGCCCTCCAGAGAGCACTCTTGATGGGGGTATTCTCCTCTTCCTCCTCCTCTTTTTTCTTTTTAAACCCTTGCCCTTTCTAGTACATAAGTAAGATTTGCTCTTTATATTAATTTCTTGTGGCTGCCATAACAAAGTATAAAAGCTGGATGGCTTACAGTAGGAATTAATTCTCTCACCATTCTAGAGAACCTGGAAGTGTGAAATCAAGGTGTCGACAGGGCCATGCTCCCTCTGAAGGCCCCAGGAGAGAATCCTTCCTCCCCACCCTCTTAGCTGTTGGTGTTGCTGGCAAACCTTGGCATCCTTGGCTTGGTGACACATTGCTCCAATCTCTGCCTCCCTCATCACACGGCGTTCTCCCTGTGTGTCCCTGTGTCTCTCCTCTTCTTACAAGGACACCAGTTATATTGGAGTATGGCCCACCCTAATCAAGTATGATTTCCATCTTAATGTGATTACATCGGAAAAGATGACAATTTCCAAGTGGGATCACACTCACAGGTAGCAGAGGTTAGGACTTCCGCCTAGTTTTTGAGCACACAATTCTATACACAACAACTTGGGTAGGAAATTGTAGTGAATGCAGGAAAAAACACAGATAAGTAAAAGAAAAAAGAGATAAAAATAAAATTGTTAAAAAGTTGCATTACCTAGAGATAACAACTCTAACCTTTTGGGATGTCTCCTAAATGCTTTTCCCTCTCTACAAAAATTCAGTTATCCTGTGCACACCATTGGGACCTGCTTATGAAATACAGTGTCTCTTCTCATTGTTTTTCAAGCCTGTGTTAGATCTTCCCTATTACAATTGAGATGTGCTACCTATGTGCCCTTCTTGATGCAGAAAATACGACGGTTCTCGTCTTAGCCTCACTCACTGGTTCCCGCATATGTATCTTGTTAATGTCAATCTCATCACGTCCCTATAGGTCGATATTGTTGGCCCTGCTTTACAGGTGAAGATATAGATTCAGAGGGGTTAAGTACCTTGTCCCAGGTCATGAAGCCACTAAACAGCACACTGGAGATCTGCACCCAGGGCCACCGAAGGGCAGAGTTGTTTCTTTGTGTTATTACTGGAAACTACCTCCTTCGAAGGAGCTGCTGTTTGGGTATTATTCTATCAGGGATGCTATTAAGATTCACCTGGCAGGTCTTGATGGATGTGAATGAAGGAGAATTTGCAGGTGAAAAGGCAGGTGGAGGAGTGTCATGCAAGGGCACAAAAGTAGGAACCAGCTCGCCCTGAGAAGGAAAATAGCTGCTTGCTATGGCAAACGGTGAGGCAGGGCGAGGCGGGCGGGGTCAGCTGGGTTCTGCAAGGAATCTGGGCGTTATCCAGAGAGTGATCGGAGCCCCTGGCACTGTCAGCAGGGAGAGAGGTTGCGTTTTGGAGAGTTCGTTCTGGCTGCAGGGTGGAGGATGGCTGGGAGAGGTTAACCAGGGCAGAGAGATTGGGGAGCCAGGGGGTGAGTAAGGGTGGGGGCTTGGGGTGGGGTGGGGTGTGGGTTGACCAGTTGTACGAGGCGAAGTGAGGCTGGGGAAGGCAGAGTAAGACCTGAGGTCCAGCAGCTGCTCTCTGGTCTCCAGAGGAAGCTGAGGTGTGGGCCTTGCCCTGGGTGACTCCACTTCAGCCCTGCTGGCCAGATCGACGGCCTTCATTGTCTTTCTTGGCAGGAGACCTCCTGGGTGGCATCGAGCTAAGCCTCAGGCCTCGCTGGTTGGAAGCTGTGGCTCCACGCCACAGATGGCACAGAGATAAGTGGTGTGGCAGGTGTACTGGAAACACAGTGTTAAACACTTAGGGACTGACAGAAAGCTGCCCTCCGGAGGGTGGGGTATGGGGCCCAGGCCCTGCCTCCTGCTCAGGAAGGCTGGGTGGTGGGGACTGGAAGAAACAAGTCCCCTCCGGGGAGTAGAAGCAGGCTCATTGCTCTCTTTCTGGGGAGTAGAAGCAGGCTCACCCCTCTCTTTGCCCCACCTCCCAACACACACACAGAGGACCTAGCCCACCCTTCCCTCATCCATCCCTCAGGCAAAAAGACGTGCTTGTTTCCTCCAGCCGCCCCCCCCAGCCTTCCTGAGCAGGAGGCGGGGCCTGGACCCCATCTCCCACCCTCTGAAGGCAGCTTTATGCACACATCAGTGGTGCCGTCCACTCTCAGGAGGCGGCACTCAGGTCCCTGTGCAGGCCCTGGAAGTTTGGGCAGAGAACTCTGGGCTCCTGAGTGTCTAGAGTGAGGTCGGAAGTGGGAGAAGGAGGGTTCTGGGCTCTGGGTCTCTGGCTTGGGCAGCTGGAAAGACATAGGTGCTGCTCCCGGGTTTTGAAATTCCAGAAAAAGGAAGAGGCAGCTGGGATGGGGGCGATGATGAATTCAGCGTGAGCAGGTTGCCCTGAGGGGCTTGTGGTCAGAGGAGGCTGAATGGGGGAGCTCACCAGTCCAGGCTTAGCTACAGACCCAGGAGGGCCCCAGCTGCTGACCCCCAGCACCCCAGAGAGACGAAGGATTCCTTCCAAACTCCTGGGCCGATTGTTCCTCCCTTCCAGGTGCCAACTATAGTTACAGAGCTTGAGTCATGGGGGATGGTCAGCCCTGTCCCCTCTGGTCCTTCCCCTCCCTGGACTGCCCTCTGGAAGGTCTCTGGGGTCCTGAGCCTTCCAAGAAGAGGAAAAGACAAGATGTCTCAACTCTAAGGTCAGGGCAATTTTCTAAGGAGTATCTGGAGGTGGAAGAGTAGGCAAAGACATGAAAATGTTAAACCTGGATAGGCCCGAGCATAAAGAGCTCTGGAATAGATAGGAAGGAAGCTGCCATTGATGGACTGACTGACTGATTGACTGATTGATTGATTGATTGTAGTAAGATGCATGTAACATAAAAATTGCCCTCTTAACCATTTTAAAGTGTACAGTTCAGTGGCATTAAAGACATGCACAATGTCGTACAATGCCCACTATGGAGTTCCAGAACTTTTCATCACCCCAAGTGGAAACCCCATAAGCTACCACTGATTCAGGAGAAACTATGCACTGTGCTGCATTCTTCACTCTTATTAGCTCAGCGAACCCTCCTCACAGTGTTGAGAGGAATCTGTTCCACGGATGAGGAGAATGGAGCTCAGGAAAGAAAAGTAAGTTGCTCAAAGCCATACAGGTGGTAAATGCCCAAGACAAGATTTGTGTCCAGGTTTGTCCAACTCCAGAGCCCATTATGTCTGATAGGGGCAGCTGGAGGATGCTGAGACTGGGGGGTAACCCACCCAGCTGCTGCTGCTGCTGTCCACTGGGGTACAGCTGGGCTGATCTGTACACATACCCTAGGAGGTGGTAGAGGACCTAGCAAAGCACTCTGCTATGGGGAGGAACTGTCTAGATGAACCAGGGAATCAGGCTGGAGATGGGGCTTAGCTGGGGGAACAAGGGAGTGGGGCACAGTGCCAGGGCTTGTGACCAGTTGAGGGCAACCCCAGTTAGGGGCTGGCAGTAGGGACCAGGGTCATCCCTATGCTGTGGAGAGCCAGCGTCAGACAGGTCCTCCATGCCAGGCAAGGGGCTGCCAGGAGCACCAGCTGGAGGTGGGGCCTGACTCCAGATCCCAAACCCTTCCCAGCAGGGGTCTGAGTCCAGGCAGGAAGTGCTCGTGGCCCTCAAATCTATGTCTCCCGTGGACTCTGAAAAACTCAAGATTTCGTTGGTGTGAAGGCCTCAGATACGCCCGTGCAGCAGGAAGTCAGAAAAGCTTTCACCTTTTCTCTTCTCTTTCTTCTACGTGTGTGCATGCAAATTCACTCAGATGTAAAAATGGAATCTTATTATACATCCAGTTTTGCCACCTGTCTTTTTTTTTTTCTTACTCAAAAATGTCACGGGAATCCTCCCAAGCTGTTTAGACACCATGCTGTTTAAAGGCAAAGCAGCAGTCCATCGCAGGCTGCCTCCTAGTTTATCTGACCCAAGGTTCTTACTGGGCAGCCTCTGGAGACATTTTTGATTGTCACAACTGGAGGGGCGGGGTGCTACTGGCATCTAGTGGGTAGAGGTCAGAGATGTTGCTAAACATCTACAATTGACAGGATAGCTCCTGGTAATGAAGAATTATCTGGTCTCAAATGTCAATGATGCTGAGATTGAAAAACCCCGGTCAGACCAATATCCCACTAATTAGCATTTAGGCCTTATCCAGTGGCCAAATCGTTTGATTATTACAATGTTGCCATTAACATCTTTTTAACACACACAGTCCATCCTCATTTTTCGTAGATTCCTACTGGCAAATTTGCCTACTTGCTAAAATTTATTTGTAACCCCAAAAACAATATTTGCTGCACTTTCACAGTCATTCTCAGATATGCACAGAGCAGTCAAAAGTTTGCCTCGCCCAATGCGCACTTCCCAGATGAGGTGGAGCAAGGCCAGGCTCTGCCTTCCTGTGTCAGCTTCACACCGGAAATTAGCGTCCTTTTGCTGTATATTTAGTGCCACCATTTTTGTACTTTTTGTTGGTGATGTCACTGTTAAAATGGCCCAAGCACAGTGCAGACGTGCTGTCTAGTGACCCTAGGCACAAGAAGGCTGCAGTGAGCATTATGGAGGAAAGACATGTTAGAGAAGCTTCATTCAGGTTTGAGTGATGGCCAACAGTTCAACGTGAATGAATCAGCAATTTACACGAAATAAGGTGTCTTTAAACAGAAACACACATACAACGAGGTGGCGTATTGATCACTTGACAAATGTGTTGTGACTAGAAGCTTAAAGGACCCTAACCCTGTATTTCCCCTGGGAGCAATGCTTTGATGTTTGCTAATTTGGTGTTCCCAGCAACTTTAAAAGAACATGACTGTCACAAATAATGAGAATTGATGGTACACCATGATTGTGTTCATGTTGTATACCCTGGAAGTGTGGTGGCTGCTTCACAGGGTGAGGTCCTTTTGAGTTTTGATACTCCAGATCAAACTAACATGCAGCAACAATGCTGTCAGTTACACTCTCACCAGTGGGGTATGAGAGTGTCAGTTCCCCACACTCTACTCAGCATGAAGTATGGTTAATTTTTTGCTTTCTTTTCAGCTGTTAAAATTTTTTCGTTTTTTCTAACTATTGACAATTTCTTGAACTCCAAGGGAATGTTCACGGAAAGAAATACAATTTTGTACATTGCCCAACATCTAATTTTTCACTTCCCATAATTAATACTCCTCAAAACAATTTAACATTCTAATAATTAAGCTGCTGAGTTCTTAAAACTTACGAATTTAATAAATTAGATGTTCCCAAGCATTTAAACTTTGATTACAAACTTAACCAAATAAACTCTGCACACATCTATTATTTCAAATGCTCATAAGTGCTTTAAATATCTTAAAAAGTAGACAATTATATAACGATCAAGCTGACAAGAACGCTTTCACCATAACTGGTGATAGGAGGACCAACACCATGGATTTCAATTTGTCTTTTTATTCTTCTATTCTTATTTTCATTTACAATCTCTTGCTATTTCTGGTTTCTTCCTGGGGCTACGATTTTATTTACCCAACCAAAGAATTGAAGTTTACCTCCCAGGCTGCCTGAGTCTGCAGGTACCAGCCAATGGTAGATGACTCAGGAGCCTGGTTTGTGAGACTCGGGTGCATCTTTCACCCATTATGTTGCTGGGCACACCCCTTTTTAGGACTTCTATGCATTCTCTCTGTTGCATTAGGCCCAGTGCAGTGGCTCACGCCTGTAATCCAAACACTTTGGGAGGCCAAGGTGGGAGGATCTCTTGAGCCCAGGAGTTCAAGGCCAGCTTAAGAAACATGGTGAGACCTCATCTCTACAAAAAATAAAAAATAAAAAAATTAGCCAGTTGTGATGTGCGTGCCTGTGGTCCTAGCTACTTGGGAGGCTGAGGTGGGAGGATCGGTTGAAGCTATAGCGAGCCATGATCATGTCACTGCATGCCAGCCTGGGTGACACAGCAAGACCTTCTCTCAATAAATAAATAAATAAATAAATAAATAAATAAATAAATAAACGAGGTCCCTGTTATTGCCCCCAACCAAACTGATTCATTTCGATTTGTTCACAGCCCTGATCTTTTCCTTGAAAGGACACTTGTTCATTCACATCCCTTACTGCTACTGAATGACTTGACATGGGCATTCTTTGCAATCCTTTGCTCCGAATGCTTCATCTGCAGAGGATATCTGCTCATGACACCATTTCGTAAAGGTTTCTCCTGAAGGTTCTTTCTTCATGATATTACATATCCTGAATGGTTTTATTTTGTAACTGCTTTTCTTGCTAATGGAGTTTACCCCGATACGGACAAATCTAAAGCTTTTGGCTACTCTAATTATAACATATCTTTCTTATCTACCACGAAGACCTCCAGTATTGACAATAACCCAATGGGACACGCCAGCCTTTTTAGGAGCTTCGTAGTGCTCTGCTGTGGGGATGCATCATATTTTATTTAGTCAGTGCTATATTGCTTGACATCTAGTAGCATCTAGTCTTTCGCTGTTATAGTTAGTGCTGCCATGGATATTCTTATGCATGAATCTCTGTGTATTCATCCAATTATTTCCAAAAGTAGAACTGACTGGGTCTAATTTTGAAGCAGTTGCCAACAGTTAAAAGTGATATTCTCACGGAAATCTGATTTCTGACTACGACTGACAGGTGGGGCAATCTGGCAGCCCAAACCCATCCCTGCGAGATGATGACCTGGAAGCGGGGTCTGCTCCCTCTAGAAGCTGGTCTCTTGGGAGTCCCACTTGGCTCTTTCTCCCATTTGCATGACCTGCCTGGCTTTTATAGATTCTGAGTATGCAAACCCTGGCATTTGTTGATCTGATGGGTTTAAAATGACATCTGATTGAAGTTGTAATTTTTATTTACTAAACGATTGGTGCAATTGAGCCTGTGCAGTTGAGGAACATCTTCTGGCTTTTATTAGCCATTGATGTGTCTTATTTTGTGACTTGCCTGTTCACGGTCTTTGCTCCAATTTTCTATTGGGTTGTCTGTAAGAGCTCTTTATCCTTTTAAAGTTAAAAGAAGAAAAAGAAAAGCATCTCTACTTTAAATTAGCCTGGCTTGGGCAGCAGACAAGATACAGGCTGTCTCATGCACACCTAGGAGGCTTCTGAAGTTGCCTGAGTCCAGGTTGGAGGGGCAGGAGATGACAGGTGGGCAGCCTGGCACTCTAATAGCCATACCTGGATGCAGCGTGGGCTAGAAAGGATATACAGACTGAAAGCAGGATCTTGGAATAACACTATTTTAGGTCAGCCTATCCCTTGATATGCATACAACTTTACATCCCATGGAATGTTCTGTAGGCAAAGAGCAATGGACTGGGAGTCAACCAGACCTGGAGTTCAGTCCCAGCTCTGCTACCTCCTAGCTGTGAGATGTTGGGTGAATCGCTTCACCTCTCTGAGCTTTTTTATTGTCCTGCCTCACGCTGTCTCACGGTCTTTCCAAAGCCAGCAGGTTCTTGCAACCATGGTTTCAAAAAAAGAAAGCCAAAAAAAAAAAAAAAAAAAAAAGTCTTGAACTGGAAGAAATAAGTTCTGGGATCTAGTCCTGATGCTTACTGTTTCTGGTTCTTAGTTTTTCCCTGTGTAAATGAGGGGCTTGGGTGCCAAAAGCCCTGAGGATGCAGCCATCTCTGGCATTCTAGGATTAAAAAGTGCCTTCTACTGTTTTATCTTGAATTCCTGGTTGGGCCAATCACTTAGACTTGATTCACGCAGCTCAGCTCAGTAGATTTCAGCTTGATTGAAATCAATAGCCATGTCCCAAGCTTCTTCAATGTACCAGGCACAAACTGGGTCAGGGACTTCAGAAAAAAGCAAAACAGATATGGTCCTTGCCCCCATGGCATCCAGGGCTAGACCAAGGGAAATTGACAGGCTGTTAATTTCTGGGAGCCCAGAAGGCATTTAGCTGAGCCTTGGATCCTGGGAGGCTTCCTGGAGCAGGAGCGGTCTGGGCCGAGGGTGAGCCGGAGTCAGATGCCCCAGGAGGGGGAACAGCATGCGCAAAGGCTCGGAAGGAAGATGAGGCATGGTTCAGTGCTGGGAGTGAACTAAGCATGGAGCGGGTGGGTTCAGGGTGGGGGAGGACCACAGAAGTCGGCAGGGCCAGATCATAGCGAGCTTTGCAAAGATGTTAAGGAATCAGGGCCTCTTTCCAGGCATGGAGAATGGTTTTGATGACAGGACTGACAAGTCAGCTTTGTATCTTCGGAAGAGCACCCTGGCTGCTGAGAGGAGGCCCAAGGATGGACTGGAGGGAGGGAGACCATGAGGACGAGAGTGGGATGGAGGAAAAGGGGTGGGGCTGAGGGTTTCCAGAGCCAAATACTGGTGTGGGTGTGGGGTGAGGAAGAGGAAGGTTAGAATGGTGGCCATCAGTGAGGCCTGGCAAGGGTGTGGAAAAGCAGCTTTAGCGGGAGGCAGATGGCCAGCGAGGCGGGGCGGCTGTGGACATTTGGTGGGGATGACTGTCCAAAGGCCAAGAGGGTAGGCTTAGTGGCTGAGAGATTCATTCACTCATTCTTCCTTTGGGGCCCACTTTGGGCCAGGCCCTGGGCTGGGCCCAGCCAGTGAATAAAAGATCACTTGTCTCTGCACTTCAGGTGGGAGAAAGGCAATAATGAAGGGATATATTCTCCAAGGACTACCAGGATGTGGAGCACAAGGAAAAGACAGCAGAGGTGGGGGGGGTGGGGCTGCCAGGACTCAGGAGGGGTGGCAATTCTACACGGGACGACCAGGGAAGGTCTCACGAAGAAGGAGGCTTGTGAAGAAAATGTGCATCCGTTCCTCCGTCGACCCATCCTTTCATCCGTTATGTCCAACAACACTGGGGGAGGCACCAGCGTGAGGAAGTGAAGGAGGCTGCTGCAGAACTTAACCTGTGAGCAACTGTGGGCATCCGTCCTCTGGGGGTGGGTCAGAGGAGAAGCAGGGGACGAGGATGGGCTAGAGTAGGGAACTCCAAGCCCGGCAACACCTGCCCAGCTTGCTTTTGGGGATCCTCAACAACTACAGAGGGAAAAAAAAAAGCAGAACCACTGTTGTTTAACTTGGGATTTTTTTTTTTTTTTCGAGATAGGGTTTCACTCCCATCGCCCAGGCTAGAGTGCTGTGGCATGATCTTGGCTCACTGCAACCTCTGCCTCCCAGGTTCAAGGAATTCTCCTGCCTCAGCCTCCTGAGTAGCTGGGACTACAGGCGTGCACCACCATGCCTGGCTAATTTTTTTGTACTTTTTTAGTAGGAACAGGGTTTCCCCATGTTGCCCAGGCTGGTCTCAACTCCCAAGTTCAAATGATCCGCCCACCTTGGCATCCCAAAGTGCTGGGATTACAGGCATGAGCCACTGCACCTAGCTGGAATTTTTTTCTTTTTATAAATCAAGTCTTCTTTTTTAATGTTATTTCAAAGGTCTGAGGGGCATCATGACACAGGTGCCCAGCTGTTAGCCTGGTTAGCTGGTTAGCCTGCTGTCCTGTCCCCTCCCCAGGGCCAGACTGACCTCTCACCTTTACCGTCTTCAGAATGGCCGAGTGCAGACCTGTCTCCTCTAGTGTGCAGACTGCAACACAAACCATGAGACACAGTCGCCAGAAAATATTGGCCAGCTTTGGGGGCTCAGGCCTTGATTCCAGCTCTTGCTCTGCCTCTGACCCACCATGTGGCCATGAGGCGGCCTCCTCACTTTGCTAGGCCCCTTCTTTCCTCTTTATGATATGGGTCGGAGAGCCCATACCTGCCTACCTCCGAGGGCTGCTGCGAGGGTCAGATGAGGGAATGGACTTGAAGACACCCCAGATGTTTGTTAAGCACCTACTGTGTGCAGACACAAGGCGAGCAGAACAGTCCTGGTTCACCCTCATGGAGTCATGGTCTATGGAAAGGACAGATATTAGTCAGATAAACCCCTGGGATGGGCACTGTGGGCAGGCTCAGGGCACACAGCCGTCCAAGCGGAGACAAGCCAGGGACACAGGAAGCCATTCACGCCCCACTCAGAGGCAGAGTGCTCGGGCACTGCCCTGGCAAAGGAACTGTGGTGAGGTGGTTGTGCTGATGTCTTGGGAATTAGCTATTACCGGTATCTGAAAATGTAGGTTTTGTCCTTGCTGTTCAGGTACGGTGGGACTAGCGCATCAGGGCTAATTTCCATTGGAAAGCGTGTTTGTGACTCATAGGTCTCAAGAGGAGAGGGTACGCCACACCCCAAAGGACCACACAGAATGCACCAGGACCAGTTGAGAGGCAGAAGGATAGATGGGAAAATGTGGGCAAGAGCCTTTATTATCACTTTTGCAGGAAGGAACGGGTGAGGCAGGGTAAGCAGGCTTAGGATTGACTAGCTGGAACAGTTTCAGGGGGTTCTGCGGCACAGGGGTCGTCCCTAGTTGTCATTGCCTGGCCCTGGTATGATCAGGGCAGGGGGAGAGTGGCCGTTGTGAGTGAGCTGGAGAGAAGACGTGGTGGATGTGAGCTCTGGGCTGGTTAGTTTGCAGAGGAAAGCCATGCTCTCGAGGAATGGTTCACTACCCCTAGGAATTGGCCGGGCCTGGCATTGTGAGTCTGTCCAGGGTCAGCGAAGTCACAGATGTCAAAGCACCAGAATGACATGGTTAACACACCAAGGTCCCAATCTCTGCTCAGCAATTCACAAGCTTTGTGACCAGCAAGCTATTTGGCTTCTCTTTGGTTCAACTTCCTCTATCATTCTATCAAATGGGAGTGATAATCCCTTTTCCCCAGGGCTGTTATCGGTGACTGATGGAGTGTAAGTGCTAGTAGAGGCTTTTCACCTGGGTGGCTGGGCTTGCTGCTTCCCCATTTCTGGGATGCTGACTTCACTGGTGAACTGCAAGGCAGAGGCTTAGAAGCAACTAATGTCCCTCTGTGACTGTTCTGCTGCCTGGGTCCACAGTCCTGGGCCTGTGGGCAACCTCAACCCCCTCCTTCTGATTGCAAGACTGTGTCCCTTCAAAACGCCAGTTCCCCTATAGCTTCTAGCTTTTGTGCACTGTGCAGCCCCAAACAGTCCCAGGGAAAACCAGCTCCAAATCTCCAAGCACCTGCTATGGGCCAGGACGTTCACAGGCACCACCTCTTATAACTTCATCTCCACAAGACTGCATGGTCAGCATTTTTTCTCCCCATTCTACAGATGGGGAGACTGTGGCTGAGGGTGAGGTGACTTGCCTATGCTGACTCAGCAATTCAAAGCTGTGAGGGCTGCTGTATGTACCTGTGCAGGTCGTCACTGCACAAGGCACCCAGATGCGAGGGGAGCAGGACTGAAGTTCAGCCCATACCCTTCAACCCAGCTGTGTGCTGCAGACTGCCTGTCAGCCGGGAAGAAGGGCAGAAGAAGTGTAAGGGTTTTAGACACTAGGGGGTTTAGGCCCAGATCCACTGTCCCCTCTGCTTCTTTTCTAGGGACAGGAGTGTAGAGGCAGGTACATCCCGGCCTCCTCAGCAAGGCTTCTCCTTCCTCCGGGCACTGGAAGGATCTGTCATGGGGTCCTGGGTGGGCTGGAGGCAGGAGTTGCCTCAAGGACACAATCGTAGGCCTGTTCTGGGCCTAAGGGTTCATTTCCAGGCAGGGTGTAAGGGAAAATCCCCACATGTATATACACACACACACCACATACACACACCCTCACACACATACACCACACACACACCCGTGCACACACACACACCACACACACTCACACATACACCACACAGACACCACACACACACCACACGCACACAGACACCACACACACACCACATGCACACAGACACCACACACACAGACACCACACACACAACACACACACTGCACACACACACATCACACACACACAGACACCACACACAACTACACACACACACCACACACACACAGACACCACACACACACCACACGCACACAGACACCACACACACACCACACGCACACAGACACCACACACACAGACACCACACACACACCACACGCACACAGACACCACACACACAACCCACACACTGCACACACACACATCACACACACACAGACACCGCACACAACTACACACACACACCACACACACACAGACACCACACACACACACACTGCACACACACACACCACACACACACAGACACCGCACATACAACTACACACACACACACCACACACAGACACCACACACACGCTACACACATACACCACACACCATACACACACATACAAACACACCACACACACACACCACACACACACATACACCACACACAGACACCACACACATGCACATAGACACCACACACAGACACCAAACATATACACACACATACACACACCACACACACACACACACACACACACAGCTTTCCTGAGCTTGCTTTTCCATGCACCAGGGGCAAGGCTTTCCCCAGCCCATGCCTATGGTGACCACGTCCTTGGTGGAACGCTGAGGAGGCGTGTGTGTCTATGTGGAAGGGGAGCGGGGAACAGGTAATTACCCAGGTGTGTGTGATACACAGGGCACGTCTGCTGTGACGTCCTCTAGAATGTGACCCGGGATGCGGTTTGTGTGTGTCCTGGGATGCGGCGTGCGTAATGCTGCGTGTGGGGTGTGGTACATGTGCTGTTTGTGGGTGTGGGTGTCACTGATGAGTGGGCAGAGTGCGCATACTGGCAGGTCCCAGGAGCACATGGCGGGTTGGGATGCACCGCGTGGGCAGCCGGCCCAGGCCCAGGAGCAGTTTCTTCCCCCGGAATCAAGTCATTGCCTCCCCGTCCAGCTTACTTCCATTTGCTAGGACCCGTCTGGCGCCAAGATTTTCGGCTAGCGTGATCCCTCAGTTCTGGAGCTTTCCGCAGCCACAGCCTTCATGGGCAAAGGAAGAGGCCAAGAACAATAGTGGCACCTTCCTCTGGGCCCCCAGGAGAGGAAGACCATCAGGTGGGGAGGGCTCTCTGGACACGAGGACAGGGCCAGGACTGACCTTCGTGTGTCATTTTCTTATTTAATCCTTTTCATGCCTGTGAGAAAGGGTCACCAAAATCAGTCAGGGACCCAGCAGGAAACGGGAGATTGCAGAGGAGTCCCAGGGCTGCCAATTGTACCGAACTGTTACCTCCCTCTGCCTGGCATGAAACTGGCAAGAGCTGGACAGGGGCTGTGGCCACTGCCACCCCCTGATGACCGTCAAGGAGGGGCCGGGGAACCGACGCTGCAGCCTCTCTACTCCCATTCTCCGAGCTCTGTCGGCACTGGCCAGCTCAACCAGAAGACAGAGGGCGGGGGCCCAGGGTGACGGCTCCTGTAGAGGTCAGGCTCTGGGTTCTGAGCAGGTGGGGAAGGGTGGGGAGTGGCTCTGGAGGGGCAAGCAGAGACCTCCCAGAGCAGCTCCCATCCTGGCTTTATGGAGGTGGGCACCATAGTGATATCCACTGCCCAAGGTCTCCCATGGGGAGGCTGCAGAGCCAGAATTGAAGCCTGGCTCTGACGGATGACTCCCGCCCACTGGTAGTCAGTGGGCTGGTCGCACACCCTCAGCCTCCGGTCAGACCACAGCCCCCACGGTCTGTCTCAAGACTTTTGGGAGGGGCAAATGAGGTCTTGAAACTATAGCAGAGGATCTTTGATCTGAGTGGTTAAAAAAAAAAAGTTTTTAATGCAGCTGCCAAGGTGACACAGGTGATTACCAGAATAATAAGGGGATGGGATAGGAAAGCCAGGTACTGGGGAACTCAGCTGGAACCTGGCTTTAAGAGGCCCAGAGAAGTTCTGTGGCTTGCCTCAAGGTCCCACAGCATATCGGGGCAGAGCTGGGGCAGGTAACCCTCTCTGTATTACAGGGGAGACCCCAGCCACGGGCTAGGAGGTCTCCTCCAAACATTCTCCCAGAATCATGGATAGAACCCACTCAGGGTCTCTCATCTGCTTGGGAGGGGTTCATTGCAGCCTGACAGGAAAGAATCCAAGTGCCCATCAATAGCGGGGTGGTTAAGTAGAATACAGTCTCATGCTGGAATAAGAGGTAAGTAATGAACAGGTTGAAATGAGTCTATGACTCAGAGAAACCTTCAAGATACAGTAAGACCAAAAGCCAGGCTACTAATCAAGGCCACAGTGAGATGCCACCACGTCACACCCACTGGGATGGTCACAGTCCAAGAAAGAATAACAAGTGTTGGTGAGGAAGTGGGAAAGATGCTGGTGGGGATGTCAAATGGTACAGCTGCATGGAAAACGGCCTGGCGGGTCCTCCAGCAGTTAAAAAAAGAGATATCACGCGACCCAGCAGTTCGCCCCCAGGTATATACCCAGAAGAAATGAAAAGGTATGTCCACACAAAAACCTGTAGACGAATGTTTACAGCAGCTTTATTCAACTCAAGAATGATAAACAAAATGTGGTCTATGTTTTCTGTTTTTTCTTTTTTTTTAGTTTTGTTTGTTTGTTTTGAGACAGAGTCTCACTCTGTCACCCAGGTTAGACTGCAGTGGCACGATCTCGGCTCACTGCAACCTCTGCCTCCTGGGTTCAAGTCATTCTCCTGCCTCAGCCTCCTGAGTAACTGGGACTCCAGGGACGCACCACCACACCTGGCTAATTTTTGTATTTTTAGTAGAGACGGGGTTTCACCGTGTTGGCCAGGCTGGTCTTGAACTCCTGACCTCAAATGAGGTTTCCCAAAGTGCTGGCATTACAGGCATGAGACACTGAGCCCGACTCATAATGTGGTCTATCTATGGAGTGGAATAATATTCAGTCATCAAAAGGCATGAAGTACTGACATCCGCTACAGCACGGATGAACCTTGGAAACATGCAAGGTGAAATAAACCAGACACAAAGGACACACATTGTACGATTCCATTTCTACGAAATGTCTGGAGTAGGCAAATCTACAGAGACAGAAAATAAATTAGAGGTTGCCTGTGGCTGCAGAGTATAGAGGAATTAGTGGCTGATGGCCAAAAAGTGCAGGTTTCTTTTTGCAGTACTGACAATGCTCTAAAATTGATTGTGGCAATGGTTACAGAACTCCGAATATACCAAAAGCCATTCAACTGTACATTTTAAATGGATGAATTTTACGGTATGATAATATTTCAATAAGGCTATTTAAAAACCAGGTAATTGAAGGGTAAGTAGAGTATGATTCTAAATATGTAAGGAAAAGTGCATACATACAAATGATTGGGTAGGCATTACATCTCTCTGGAAAGATGTCATCAACAAACTGTCAGCTGAGGATGCTCAAGGAGGGGCACTGAGTGGGAGGCACGGAGGGCCGCCTTTTCTCTATGAAGTACAGTGTGTCAAATTTTCACCATGTATCTTGCTTTTATAATGGACACATGCCCTGCATCTGGTCCTTGCCTTGGGCTGGCCCGGTCCTCCTTGAGAAGCAGGCCTTGCTCCATGGGAGCTGATGTGTCCGCCTGAGCTCATGGGAGTGGTTCTCTCCAAAAGGGCAGGTCGAAAAGTCCTCCTCCTCAGGCCTGAAATAGATTCCTGTTCAAAACCTAGCAAACCAACTATTTTTGGCTGCCTGGCCTACCAGAGGCGGGTCCGAGAGCCTGCAAGGGCACCATGCCCAGGCTCCCAGGAAGGCTGTCCTAGGGACCATAATCAGTGCACCTCCCTGCCCAGACTCTAAGCAGGAATTGTATCTCACCCATAGGATGAGATTTCAGGGGGCTCCCCTTGTAAGCCCAGTAGCAAGACTGGTCTGTACCCCAAGGGAACAATTCTGGAGCCAGTACATACTAGGTGCTGAGTATTGTGTTAGTGGTGCCAATTATGTTGTGTCTCTCCTAGTTGCCCAGTCAAGGAGGGACTGTCATCATCATTTTACAGGTGGGGAAACAGGCTCTGAGATCCTACCCCTGGAGATGGGTCTCAAACTTAGGCCAGCTACTTCACCCTACTATACCACTTGTATCATTTGAGAACCAAGTGACAAAAACCCTAACTAAAGTTGATGACAATAATAGAGGAGATGTATTGATTTATTGATTCACATAGCTGAGTCAAGAATGGGTGGGCTTCAGGTGAGACTTGATCAGGACGATCAGGACTCCAGCTCCATTTTTCAGTGGTTCTATCAACTCTACCCCCTCTTTGCGTCTGTGAGCTTCATCCTTTTTATTTTTATCTTATTTATTTATTTATTTATTTATTTTGAGATAGAGTCTCGCTTTGTTGCCCAGGCTAGAGTGCAGTGGCACAATCTTGGCTCACTGCAACCTCTGCCTCCCAGGTTCAAGCAATTCTCCCTGCCTCAGCCTCCCGAGCAGCTGGGATTATAGGCACCCACCAACATATCTGGCTAATTTTTGTATTTTTTAGTAGAGACATGGTTTTGCCATGTTGGCCAGGCTGGTCTCAAACTCTTGACCTCAGGTGACCCACCCTCCTCGGTCTCCCAAAGTGCTGGGATTACAGGTGTGAGCCACTACGCCCGGCTGAGCTTCATCCTTAAGATAATTTATCTTAAAGTAGCCAGATGGCTTCTAACATCTGTCAGGGGGATCCTCATGCTTCCTCAACATATCCAGAGAAACAGCAAGAGTGTTCTGCCCTAGCATTCTGACCAAGACTCTGAGATTCACTGTGATTGAATGGGCTTAGGCCACTCCTGCCCTTGAACAAATTCCTGTGACCAGGGCACAGGCCTGAAGGCAAAAGGTTCCAGCCCAGAGCTGGAGTGAAGCTCGGCCTTCCATGGAATACAGGGAATTTGGGGGAGCAGATGGGTTGCTGAATAAAAACTAGGAATGGGAGAAAGTGCAGGTATGTTGTGCAGGTAATCATTCAGACCCCCAACCTTCTCCTCTTAGTGAACTACATAAAGACATCATTCTGGGCATATTGCACTGAATAAAATTATTTCCCAGTTTCTCATGTGTAAAATGGTTGTACAGTTGGACCAAGCCTTTATATCTAGGATGATTATTAATTTTTAATCAGTCACACTCTGGCTTGGGACACCATGAGAATAGCTGGATTGGTTGATAGCTGAATGCTTGCCTTTGTTCCCCAGACCCTGGCCTGACCCCCCTGTGACCCCCTCCAGTCCCTGCTTGAGCTCCTCCTGCTACACCTTTGCCCCCATAAGAAGCAATCCAAGCCCTTTTTCCAGGCATCGTGATCTTTGGAGCTCTGCCTCCTGCCTGCTGTCCCAGCTACTGTCGCCAAAAAGGAAGAATGGGTCTAGCCTGGACCTTGGGCTCGTCTCAGGTCTCCAGAGGAGTCAGCATCCCCCAAACCATGGGGATCCCTCAACAGAAACAGGAACTGCCGGGAGAGGGACCCAGGACATGGTCACTTAGGGCCAGGTGTCAAATACCCACTCTACCCTATCCTAAGGCCCCCTGGTTGTGTTCCCTTGGGCAAGTCCCTTCACTCTCTGAGCCTCCACTTCTCCGTCTGTGAAATGGGAGCATTGATAACTGTCACCCTGTGGGGTAGCAGTAGGAGGTCTGTGTTCAGCAGACATCTTCCCCTCCTTGTCCTGCCGGAGCAGTGGGGCTGATGTGACAATGGTCGCCTCGCCCTCCTGTACTTCCCTCTCCTCCTCCCTTCTCCCTCTAGGCTTCCCTAGATGCCCCTCATCCTGGTCACCGCTTGCCTATGCCCAGCATCCCTCCAGGCCCCCTCGGCCCACATGGAGGGCACTTTCCCAGCCCAGGCGACTCCAGGACGAATGGATTTTGGAAAGAGCCCAGCCCTGCCTCCTGCCAGCGCCTTGGAGAAGACAAAGAAACAGGGGTCAGGGAGGGGACAGGGAGGGGGCAGGCAAGCCCTGGCCCAGCAGCCTTGGGGCTCATGGCCGGGCAGGGTTTCCGTGAGCAGTTCTCCGTTGCTCCCAAAAATAACCACAGTGTGTATCTTATCGGCCTCACGCCGCAGATGTTTAGGATAAACCTTCGTAAATCTCTGTCCACCGTCCGTTAGAAAAATGCTGAAAATCAGAGGAACGTGGCAATGGCCACAGACTCACAATTTCTCTCTCTCATCTCTGTTTCTAACTCCATCTCTCTTCTCTCTCCATATCTCTCCGTGTTCTTTCTCTCTTGTTTTCTGAGTGTCGCCTTCTCTCTCTGTCTCACTATCCCTTTCCTTTCTTCCTTTCCTCAGCTCTTTCCCCCATTATTAAGCCATGAGAGAGGCCTCAGCCTACCAGACGCCCACGGAGCACATATTTTAATGCGCCTTCACAGTCTTCCAGAAAAACAGATGCAACATCTATGACATTCTTCCTGCTCACTGCAACAGCAATTAAAGAGAGAATTGGGTGAGGGGGGAGGCCTGGGAAGAGGATGGGGGGAGAGGAGAAAAGAAAAGCTCCTTGTGGGGGCTGCTTCTCAACAAAGGGAGTCGACAGTGCACGGGGCTGCTTGTGTGACCGTCTAGCACTATGACATCTTTCTCCCAGAACGTCAGCTTGGGGAGGGTGGCGGGGCTGACAGTGGTTCAGTCGGCAAAGCCTGGCATGGGAGAGGCAGTCAGGGTAACCAGGGCCCAGGCTGGGGCTTTCTTTGCCAACGTGATATTGGGAGAGAGCACAGGATTCTAAGCCCTGCGTTCAGAGCCAGGCTACTTGGGCCTGTGGGAACCCAGGCAGCTTCAACCCGTTCACTTCCTCACTCATTCATTCATTCCACAAGCATGTGCGAAGTCTACGGATGTGTGGCATGGACCACGGGGTAAATAATTACAGCACAACACGAGGGCAAGTGTGAACACGTGTCACCTGGTGGTCCTAGTGGCCCTCCTAGAGGAGATGGCTCAAGTCTGAAGGGTGAGAAAGGCTTAGGTGAATGGGGTGGGATGGGCAGGGGTCTCCAAGGGGAACTGAACTCCCACAGAGAGCAATTTACAAATGAGAAAACCAAGGATGCCCAAGAAGCTGAGAACCCAATGAGTTTGCACAGGTGGCAGAAGGCCTTCAAGAAGGCATAGAAGGCTGTCCAGACCCCAGCATCATCCATGTCACCATCAACCAGAGTTCAGCCTCAGACACCAACAGGGGAAGACAGAGGCCACAGGTAAGTGAGGCTCACCAGCCAGGTATCGGCACAGAACTCGAGGATGTGCGCCTGTCAACGAGGGTACCAAAGATTGCCATGCGTGACTGATTGCCCAAGTTTTCATGAGAAGATCGGATATGCAGACTTTTTTTTTAAAGGTGAAATATTATTTTCAAATGATGGTGACTTAGTCACTCTAAAAAATTGATGGGCCAAGCTATATCCATCGGCAGGGCATGTGGGGTCCTCGGCTGCTGTTTGTTAACCTTTGGTGTGTTCTGAAGTACCAGGTTACAGCAGGCTCCACCTAAGCCCAGCATTTAGGAGGAGGCAGGCCCGGTCTTCACGGTCCCTCCAGGAGCCTTGTTTCTAGAGGGCACGTCAGTACCCACTTGAGCAAACTCAGGCCTCAGCACCCTGGCAAAGTCGATAGGCCTTGCCTTCTGCTTTCAGCCGTGGGCTTGAACCCTAACCCTGATGCTAAATAGCTGTGAAATCCTGAGCAAGTCCCACATTTCTTTATCCTTTACCTGATTCCAAAGAGTGTTTAAGGTTCTTCCATGAATACATTAGCAGTGCAAAATGTGGCCAGGCGCAGTCGCTCATGCCTATAATCCCAGCACTTTGGCAGGTGGATTCCTTGAGCTCAGGAGTTGGAGACCATCCTGGGCAACCTGGCGAGACCCCATTTCTACAAAAAATACAAAAACAAAAAGAAAGTATCCAGGCATTATGGTGCACACCTGTAGACCAGGGAGGCAGAGGTGGCAGAATCACTTGAGCCGGGGAGTCGAAGCTGCAGTGAACTGTGATTGAGCCACTGCACTCCAGCCTGGGTGACAAAGAGTAAGACCCCGTCTCAAAAAAAAAAGAGGGGGAGATGTTATATAGATAAATAGAATCAAGTAGGAAGTCAGAATCTTTGGAAAATAAGAGACGCCAAGTAATGGAAACAAAGGTAAGATTTGTCTACAGAGCATAGGTTCTAATGACCCTGTACCACCAGTAGAGTTGGACTTAAAACATTACCTTGGGATTCCCAGCAGCCAAAGCAAAGAAGAAATCATGTTTTTGTGATTTATTGTCCTTGAAAATAAAAACATACCAGTTGATCAAAGAAGCAGTTTTCCTGGTACTGGGCTTGAGATAAAATTACTTAATGGCTCTCCCTAAAAAGACCTTTGTGTGATATAGTAAACAATAATTCTATGTGCTAGTAAAAACATTTAAGTTTCCTATAGCTATTTCTTTAATGTCCTTCTATACAGGCTGATGATGTAATATCAAAACAGATCAAGATAATGGAAGTGAGACTGAAGAATGGAGTTCTCCATTGCTTTAGTGGGCAAGTTACTTCCTGCCTCTGAAATGTATTTTTTTCACTATAAAATAGACCAGATACAATGCCTATATCTTAAGATTGCTGAGAAGCTCAAGTGGAATAAGGTAAATAAAATGCCTGTGATGATTTCTGGCACATAGTAGATCTCATGGGATTCACCAGTGAGATTGCTGTAACAAACAACCCCTACATCCCTTAACATAATAACATTTTATGTATTGCTCACATCGTCCTCTAGTGTAGATTGTTGAGGCACAGAGGGCAGGTGTGTTTATAGACGCCGTCTTGAACCCATGCAGTCATTCAGGGATCCAGGCTTCTATGTGTGGTTCTGCCCTCCCTGAGAATGTCAAAGTCTCCATTCAGCAGGTGATGGAGAAAAAAGTTAAAATTGAGTATGAGAAGTTTCTATGGGCCAAGACTAGAAGTGACACACTTTTACCTGTAACCCATAATTTTGACCATAATCCACTGGCCAGAAATAAGTTCCTTGCCACAATTAATGGAAAGGCAGGCTGGCAAATGTAGTCTGTGTGCTACATGTCTGGGAAGAGGAGGATAACATGGCTGTTGGTGAGGGAGCCTGTTAGTCAGTGCCACTATCAGGAATCAAAATGAAGCTTGATTCCTCATCTTGGCCAGCAGTTAGGCAGCTCTGGAACCATCAAATTTGCCCCGGCTGTCCACCCCTTCTTCCAGACATCCTCACTGCTTTCTGTGGTCTTGAAGCACAGGAAATGTGAGCAATGGTCATTGGCCTTTCCCACATGCAGTTGTTTTTAGTTTTATGGACATGAGAGAGCAGAGACCTCCTGGGTCAGCTATTTCCTCTCCTGTTGCTGAGGCAGGGAGCTTCTTTGAGTTCATTGGCCTTTTGGCCTTTTCATCTACTTGTCTGCTCAGCATGGAATGTGCTGCTCAACAGTGGGGCTAAGGCAGAGGGGGTTGAAAAGTGCCTCAGAGGTGGTTCCTACTGTCCAGGGACTCACACTTTCACTAAGGAGGCAAAGGTAGCCACATAAGCAGAACATTCTCATACAAAATACCCAATCTCTTATCAAAAAGATTAAAGGCAGTTTTCAAGGGCACATTTCAAGCAAATTAAAAAGCAAAACAAAACCCTCCATCCCCCTGACTATCACGCTCTTGCTCCTGCTCATCTCTCTGATTTCACCTGTTAACCACCCATCTATCATTTTCCAGAAACCCAGTTGACTTGCAGCTCCTTGAACCCTCTAAGCTATTTATCTACTCGGCCTTTCTCCATGCTCTTCCCTTGGCCTTTTGGCCTTTTCATCTACTTGTGGCCCCCAGGGGTAGATAGGAGAATATTTGGAAAGGAAGATGGACAACCTGTCTTTGACACACACAATCCTTGCTCAACACCGTTTCTTTCAGCTGAGTTTTGACTAAATATTGCTTCACTCATTCAACAAATTCGTCTTGAGGATACACACTGCCAGGCATGGCTCAAAGCTCTGGCCCAACCGCCATGAACATAGCAGAGCAAGCTGCACACATAAATAGCAGAATAAGAGAAGGAACAAATGATAAAGCTGAGGTATAAATGAAGCCATGAATAAACCCATTCACAAAACAAACAAACAAACAAACAAACCCTGATTTCCTAGATATTTGCTGCTGTGGTTGCCATGGAATTGATGTTGAGCTTCCTAGCAGCCAGCATGAAAATGGAAATTTGGTCAATTATACAAATCACAACGATCATGCCATTTGAACAAACTATTTACCCAAGAGAATTGTAATGATAGCTAGCATCTAGTCGGTGTTTACTACTCCTTATATACATACACAAGGCAGGGACTATTATTATCCCCACTTAATGGAAAAAGAAAAGTTTACAACTTGCCCACAATCATACAACTGGTGGGACAAGGATTGGAATACAGATTGTTTAAATTCAGAGCTGGGCTCTAACTCATCTCCTAGTTCTAAGACAAGAATCTCACCAATGTTCTCACAGTGTGGACACTGTGTGATAACCAATATTCTTGCAGTGGTTGCAGCAGAGGTTCCATGTCCTTATCCTGTCTCACCAGATATTTGTGCTTTCCTGCCAACGCATGTTTCAGCCATAGTCCCTGTGGTGAGTCCTTTCTCCCGGCGGGCTCTCATCTGGCTGCCCCCAGGGGTGGATAGGAGAATATCTGGAAAGGAAGATGGACAACCTGTCTTTGACGCACACAATCCTTGCTCAATACCATTTCTTTCAGCTGAGTTTTGACTAAATATTGCTTCATTCATTCAACAAATTCATCTTGAGGATACACACTGCCAGGCACTGCTCAAAGCTCTGGCCCCACCGCCACGAACATAGCAGGCAGAATCCCCATCTTCATGAAGCTTATAGTCTTACAGAAGAGAGAGACATTAAGTGAGTAAAAAATGCAAAGAAAATACATCTTTACGTGTTATAATAAGTCTATAAAGGAAGCATAATGAAGGGGGAATAATTTCGTTTGGGTTGGAGTGATGCAAGTCCCTCTGGAGGAAATACCATTTAATCTGGAAACTAAATAAGAGCAAAGAGATGAGACAAAAGGCTTCCAGGCCAAGGGAAGAGCATGGAGAAAGGTCGAGTAGATAAATAGCTTAGAGGGTTCAAGGAGCTGTAAGTCAACTGAGTTGCTGGAATATGACAGATGGGTGGTTAACAGGCAAAATCAGAGAGATGAGCAGGAACAAGAGCATGACAGTCAGGGGGATGGAGCGTTTTGTTTTGTTTTTTAATTTGCTTGAAATTAGACTTCCTGGCAAGTGCATGGATTTCAGTAATTCTGTATTGTAGAGCTAAGGATAAGATGAGTAATCAATTTGTTGGAAGGATGAGTGGGTGGGTGGATGGATGGATGGATGGATGGATGGATGGATGGGTGATGGACAGATTGATGCATGGATGGATGGATGGATAGATGGATGGATTGGTGGATGGATGGATTGGTGGATGGATGGATGGATAGCAGGCAGGCTGTGTGCTGGGAGACTCATGAAGCCATCTCAGGGAGGGAAGATTGACGGGAGGGACAGGAGGCAGGAGTCTCATCAGGACACTTTTGTCCCAACCCCTGCAAAGTCAAAAAGGACCTGATAGAGGAGGCTCCTGGAAGAAGGCTTTAGATCTGCTCTCAGAAAAGTTGTTGTGTTTGGTCAAATGAAGGTACTGGGGCCAAAGAATCCAAAAGGGGTCCAGTTCATCCCAGAGAAGACTGACTGGAGCTGGATGTGCAAAGTCCACGGTGACCTGCCTGGTCCAGAGCGGAGGGGCTAGAGGAAGCATGAAGGATTGTATGTGATGCTACTACTTCCCGTTCCTACATTTTACAAAGCACTCTGACAGTGTGATGATGATGATGATGATGATTGTCACCTACCGCCCACCTACTATGTGCTAGGCCCTATGCTAAGCACTTAAAATGCTTTGGCTCATTTAATTCTTACCACAATCTTGCATGGGCCATACTATCCCAACCCCACCTTGCCCCCATTTTGCAGATGAGGGCACAGAGGCTCAGAGAGGTGAAGCAACTTGTCCAAAATCCTACAGCTACTGAGTTCTGTCCAACCTTCCACCTCTCTAGGTCTCCTTTATTTGTAGAGCACTTTGGATATTTTGTGCTGCCCAACTCGGCCTTGCCTAAGCGCAGGTCTGAGCTGGTGTCATTTCTCACAGCATGCTAAGTGCATGGTGTGGCATTTCCAGGTGTCCTTGCTGGAAACAAAGGTAGGAGGGGGTGTTGGTATGGGGGTGAGGTAATCATGACAATATGGGATTGAGCGATGCCTCAAGGTGCCTTCTGGGAAAAGCTTTGATGCTGTCTGGTGGAGGAATGAATCTCCTATTTGATCTCATGAATGAGCAAAGCAGTGCATCAAAGCCATGATTCCAAAGTTGCTTTCTGGACACCTATAATCCCTAAGGGCTTCATGAAATGTCCCTAAAGTTGCCCAAATAACACTTCATTTGACCATAAGTTTATAAACAGTTATTCACTAAAAACGATGCAAATGAAAACAGCAAGCAGCTACTAGTATTCTATCTACCAGATGGGCAAAATTGAAAGCCCTGGTAATAGCCATTGTTGGAGCGGTGGGGAGGGATAAACAGGCGTCTCTCGCACTGCACGAGACTGGGGGAGCACACGCTGATAACATCCTTCTGGAGAGCAAGCGGGTATTGCACATCAAAAGCCTTGGGATTGTGCATCTGTTTTGACACGGCCCTTTCACTCTGGGGAATTTATTAAGGAAATAATTAGGGACACAGTTATGAAGAGGGTCATCGGTGGGGTTTTGGTGTCCTGGAGCCAGCTCACACAGGCTCTCAAGGACTGTGCTCTCTTGAGAGCTTCAGTGATGTTGGTAGCTTGAAATCGGTCATGGTGGGAATATTCACACTAAGAAAATTAGCAAACACTGCAAACCAGGGTTCTTCCCCCGAGAGTGTCTAGTACGTCCCAGTTTAACAACCCTGGGTGGTCATAAGAATGTACAATTGGTAACAACCAAAACGTCCCACAGTTGGAAATTGGCTCAATAGAGGAAGGTTCACCCATCCCATAGAATGTTGTGTGGCCATTAAAAATCAGACTGGGGAGGAGTGTTTCTTGGTTGACACGGAAAACATTCTTGAGGGCCACTAAGTGAAGAAAGCATCTGCAGAACCACAGGCACATTTTGATACCAAGCACACATATATGCCTGCACATGCACACGCACACACACGCGCACACACACTTGTACACACGCAGACTCTCTAGAAGTCTCTACAAGCACACATTAGCATCACTTATTGCTAGGGAGCGAAAAGAGGAGAACTCACGCAGGAACAAAATCTTATATAAGCTTACTTTTTACTATAAATTCTTTTTACTGTAAAGGCTTTCCTACAAGCATGCTATCTGTAAACTTTTTTAAACCTACCCTCATTAAAACATCTCTCTGCTCCTTACTAACTCCGGCACAGAAAACAGGGCTGGAAGTATAAACACTAAAATGTTTATACTTTTAAACATTTTAGAGCAGGGCTTATCTCTGAGACTACCAGGGACTTGTAAAGCTTTATTTATTTATTGTCTTCGGGTTTCATTTTCTTCCTGCTTTTCTGGGGTTTCTGCATGTCAGTGAAACATTATGTTTAACACAAACAACGATCCAATTAACATGCCAAGTCTTTTTTTCGAGAGGGACAGGGTGTGTTGGAAGAATGAGGGTCACAGTTCTAACGGGTCAGCAGCATCCATTGGGAACTAAGTAACACTGGACCATGAAAACAGCTTCCCAGCCCCCGGAGTTCCAAGGGGAAGCCTGTAAGATGGTTGAGTTCAAATAAAGGCTAGTGCTGCTCGGGTCCATGATTGTGAGTTTCTTGAGACAGATTTGAGGTGAGGGAATATAGTGACCAGCCTCCTGTGCCTAGGGAAAAAGGATGGGCTTGGGGTGAGGGTGAGAGGATAGATACCAGCTGGGAGGCGCAGGCTTGAGAAGACCTAGGCGTCCCTTGGGGAGGACTCGAGATTTGCAAACCTTGAGGGTGAGCAGGCAGGATGGCTTTGTGATCAAATGTGCATGTATTCTTTCAGTAATTGATTGATTCATTCATTCATTCCACAGATAGTTCCTAGGTACCTCTTCTGCAGCAGACCTGGGTTAGAGCTGACATAAGTTATTGTAACTAATCCTTATAGTCATACTGAGAACTCTGATTCCTATTTAACAGTTGAGGTCTGAGTGCCATGGTTTACGTCTGTAATCCCAGCACTTCGGAGATAGAGGGAGGAGGATAATATTGAGCCCAGGAGTTTGAGACCAGCCTGAGAAACATAGCAAAAGCCCATCTCTACAAAAAATAAAATTAAAAAAAATTTAGCCAGGCATGGTGGCATGTGCCTGTAGTTCCAGCTACTATGTAGGGGCTGAGGTGGGAGGATCACTTGAGACTGGGAAGTTGAGGCTGCAGTGAGCCGTGATTGCACCACTGCACTCCAGCCTGGGCCACAGAGTGAGTCTCTCTAATAACAAGAAACAGTTGAGGAAACTGATGCCCAGGGATATAAGGTCAGTTGCCCAGGTCTCTCTGTAGATGCAGGTTCTCTTTTGCTGAAAGGACATGCCTTCCTTTTAGACTGAGGGACTCTTGCAGGATGGTCAAGGCTAGTGACAATCATCAGACTTTGGCAATTCATTTTTTCATCCCGTCCTTGTTATCTCTTTGGTAGCAAACATAGTAGTGTCTCAGTGGAAGAAGTGATAGTTTTGACCAAGACCTCAACCCAAACACTCAAAAGGGCCTTCCAGATCTGCCCACTCAGCACACAGATGAATGAGGAGGCTCAGGGAGACAGACCTCCTTCCCTTCGCTTCACACCATAGCCGTGCAGGGCTTAGAGGAGCTGTGGGCATGGGCGGCTACTCCACAGCCCCTCCACTGCCCTTGCCTCTGCTTGTTATCTGCACTGGGCAGCCCCACCCTAATTGCTAAGGCCAGCAAGGCCCCACCCTTGACCCCCAAAACACCAGGGTCCAGGAGATGGGGCAAGCAGGCAGGACCACTGATGTGGATGCCAGAGCCCCCAGAGCCTTGTCCTGTCTCAGCTTGGCCTTCAGTCGCAGCCCACCCTGCAGTTGATGAGTGTGACCTCAGCGCTGGAACCATGAGCCCGAGCTCCTGGCCCCCCTTCTCAGCCGCACTGGTTCAGACCAGCACTCTGCCCAGAGGCAGTAGTTGTATTAGAGAGAAGGAGCTTTGGGTCAACCAAGCCTGGTGCTAATTCTGGCTCTATCGCTTAGTAGCTATGCCACCTTTACCTTTCTGTGTCTCATATTTCCAAAGGTCTTGGACCCTGAAAAAGGCAATAAGAGTGTGGGGGTTAGTGTAATTCATTAATAACAGCTAATGCAGGACTTCTGCTTCTGATCACAGTAGAATAGCACAGTCTGCACTTACCCTCCCACCTGAAACAACCAAAAGCCAGACAAAATGTACAAAAAGTTGGTTTTCAAGATATTGGTCATGAGGCAACAAAGAAGAGCAATCCTAGAACATCAGGAAACAAATGAGGCCAAGCTTACTTACTGGCTGGAGAGAGTTTCTAGGCCATAGCACAGAGTACAACGGAGACCCCAACAGTCTCTCTGATTGAAGAGATGGAGCTGCGAGTCCAAGGAGGTTAAAGCTGCTAGAGTTTACACAACAGAGTTTTGGACGGGAGACAGCTCAGAGAGAGAGAGAGAGAGAGACCTCCAGGGAAACTTGGAGGGTCTCCCCTGAGTATTCAGCTGATCATTGACCAGTGCCTGCACATGAAGAAACTATCTGAGCCAGAGAAAGAGCCACCCACGTGGCTTAGATGGAGCAGCACCTGGTGCTCGAACAGGGCCAGGACCAGTGCCTATTCTCCCCAGCCAGACTGGAAAGCCTCATGATTGACAGAACGTTAGACAGGATACTAACGAAAGTCTTACCTCAGCTGCCGAGAATAGTTGGCCCTGCACTAAACTCTGCTCAGATCCAGCCTATTACATTTTAAAAGCAAGACTTGAAAGGATTAAACTGTTTCTAAGTAACTTAACTTTGTCCCAGAACACAGGAATACTTTAAAAATATCCAGTTCCCAACAAGGTAAGATTCACAATGTCTGACATCTAACCAAAAAAAAAAAAAAAAAAAAAAAAAAAAAAAAAAAAAAAGACCAGACATGCAAAGAGGCAGGAAAATATAACTATAATGAAGAGAAAAATCAATCAATAAAAACTGACCCAGAACTGACAGAGATACTAGAATTAGCAGATAATGATGTTAAAACATTTATTGTACCTGTGTTTCATATGTTTGAAAAGTTAGAGACATGAAAGATATAAAATAAGCTTCTAGACCCCATACTCAATGGTGAAAAGTTGAAAGCTTTTCCTCTAAGATCTGGAACAAGACAAGGATGCCCACTCTCACTTCTTCTATTCAATGTAGCACTGGAAGTTCTAGTTAGAGCAATTAGGCAAGAGAAAGAAAGAAAAGGCATCCAAATCAAAAAGAAAGAAGTAAAACTATCTCTGGTTGCAGATGACAAATCTCGATGAGGGCACGGAGGCTTCATATAGAAAATCCCAAAAGGTCCACTAAAAATCTATTAGAATAAATGAATTCAGTAAAGTTACAAGATACAAAATCAACATAAAAAAATCAGTAGTGTTTCCATATGCTCACAATAAGCTATCTGAAAAACAAATCAAGAAAACAATCCCATTGACAATAGCTACAAAAAGAAATAAAATACTTAGTAGTAAATCTAACCAAGGAGGTGAAAGGCCTGTACACTGAAAACTATAAAACAGTGATGAAAGAAACTGAAAGTGACGTGAATAAATGGAAAGATATCTCATGTTCACACAAGGGAAGAATTAATATTGTTAAAATGTCCATACTACCCAATGTAATTGACAGATCTCTATCAATGCAATGCAATGCAATCTCTATCAAAATTCCAATTACATTTTTCACAGATACAGAAAAACAGTTCTAAAATTCATATGGGACCACCAAAGACCCAAAAGAGCCAAAGCGATCTTAAGCAAGAACAAAGCTGGAGGCATCACACTACTTTACTTCAAAATATACTACAAAGCTATATTAATCAAAACAGCATGGTACTGGCATAAAAACAGACACATAGATCAATGGAACAGAATAGAGAGTCCATAAACAAACCTACAATTTTGTTTTTTTTTTTGAGATGGAGTCTCGCTCTGTCACCCAGACTAGAGTTCAGTGAAGCAATCCCAGTTCACTGCCACCTTTACCTCCCAGGTTCAAGTGATTCTTGTGCCTCAGGCTCCTAAGTAGCTGGTTACAAATGTGTGCACCACACCCGGTTAATTTTTGTATTTTTAGTAGAGATGGGGTTTCACCATGTTGGCCAGGCTGGTCTCGAACTCCTGACCTCAAGTGATCCCCTTGCCTCGGCTTCCCAAAGTGCTGGGATTACAGGCATGAGCCACCATGCTTGGCCCCTAAAACTCCACTTTTACAGACAATTGGTTTTTAACAAAGATGCCAAGAACACGCAATGAAGAAAGACAGTTTCTTTAATAAATGATATTGGGAAAACTGGATATCCACATGCAGAAGAATAAAATTAGACCCTCATCTCACACCATACACAAAAAATCAACTCAAAATGAATTAAATGTAACACATAAAACCATTAAACTAATAGAAGAAAACACAGGGGGAAAGCTCCACAACATTGGTCTGGGCAGTGATATTTTCTTTTTTTTTTTTTTTTTTTTTTTTTTTTTTTTTGAGACGGAGTCTCACGCTGTTGCCCAGGCTGGAGTGCAGTGGCGCGATCTCGGCTCACTGCAAGCTCCGCCTCCCGGGTTCCCGCCATTCTCCTGCCTCAGCCTCCTGAGTAGCTGGGACTACAGGCGCCCGCCACCGCGCCCGGCTAATTTTTTGTATTTTTAGTAGAGACGGGGTTTCACTGTGGTCTCGATCTCCTGACCTTGTGATCCGCCCGCCTCGGCCTCCCAAAGTGCTGGGATTACAGGCTTGAGCCACCGCGCCCGGCCGATATTTTCAATATAATCTCAAAAGCATAGACAACAGAAACAAAAATAGATGTCGGATTACATCAAACCAAAAAGCTTCTGAACACCAGAGAAAACAATCCACAGACTGAAGAGACAACCTACAGGAGAGAATGAAGTCAGTATGTTAAGAGATATCTGCACTGCCATATTCATCGTAGCATGATTCAAAATACTCAAGCTATGGAATCAACCTAAGTGTCCATCCACTGATGAATGGATAAAGAAAATGTGGTGTATATACACAATGGAATACTATTCAGCATTTTAAAAAAAGGAAATCCTATCATTTTCGACAACATAGATGGACCTAGAAGACATTACGATAAGTGAAATACGCCAGGCACAGGAGGACAAATACCACATACTCTCACTTATATGTGAAATCTAAAAAGGCCAAACTCATAGAAGCAGAAAGTAGAAGAGTGGTTAGCAGAGGCTGAAGGATGGAGGAAGTGGGGAGATGTGGGTCAAAGGACACAAAATTTCAGTTCAACAGGAAGAATAAGTTCAAGAGATCTATTGTATGTCATGGTAACTACAGTTAATAACAATACATCCTATGCTTGAAAATAGCTAAGAGTCTATTTTAAGTGTTTTCAGCACAAAAAATATGTGCAGTAATGCATGTATTAATTAGCTTGATTTAGCCATTCTACAATGTATACATATATGAAAACGTCATGTTTTACCTCATAAATCATACAATTGTATTTGTCAATTAAAAATTTAAAAATAAATTTCATAACAAAAAAAACTCCCAAACTTCTAGAAACGAAAACTTCCTGTGTGAGAAGGTACATTGGATGGGATTAACAGCACAAGAAAATATTAGTGAACTTGAAGACGTAGCAATAGAAATGATCCAAAATAGGCCGGGTGCAGTGGCTCACACCTGTAATCCCAGCACTTTAGGAGGCCAAGGCAGGTGGATCACTTGAGGTCAGGAGTTCGAGACCAGCCTGGCCAATATGGTGAAACCCCATTTCTACTTAAAACACAAAAAATTAGCCAGGCATGGTGGCGGGTGCCTGTAGTGTCAGCTACTCGGGAGACTGAGGCAGGAGAATCACTTGAACCCAGAAGGTGGAGGTTGCAGTGAGCTGAGATTGATCTACTGCACTCCAGCCTGGGCAACAGAGCAAAACTCTGTCTCAAAAAAAAAGCAAAAGAAATTATCCAAAACAAAACACAAAGATACTTTTTAAAAAAACTGAATGGCGCATCAGTGAGCTACGGGACAACTTCAAGCAGCTTAATATACGTGTAATTAGAGGAGTGAAGGACAGAATAAACATCTGAAGAAAGAACAGCTGACATTGTTCAAACCCCAGATCTAATAGTGAATGTTCATAGTTGTTTACTACATGCCAGATGCTAATCTAAGTGCTTATACAGATTAACTCATCCACTTGCAATTCTTACAAAAGCTCTTTAACGCTTGATCTATCCCCATTTTAAAATGAAGAGAGTGTTAACCTATTGCCCGAGGCCTGAAAGCTAGGGAGTGGGTGCGCCAGGAATGGAATCTTGGAACTTCAAACCTTGTCTCTGCGGTTTGTGAATGCTTTCCACATTAGCAAGCCACATCCGTCCACCATTTTTAGTGGCTGCGTAGTATTCCATCGCTGGAGTTTATTTAACAAACCCCCTGTGGTTGAAATGTGGCTTCTAGTTTTTCACTGTTATGAAGAATGCTGCCCAGGATAGCCTTAGAGCTGAGATGTTGATGCCCAAGTATATTCCTTGCCTCAGTTTGTAATAGTGGAGCAACTGGGGTCAAAAGAGCTTCTACTACGTATTGTCCATGGAAAGTTTCTACAGCCCCCAGAAGCCCCGCCACTGACTTTCTGTGCTGCTTCGGACAAGTAACTTCTCTGACCCTCACTGTCTTCATCTATAAAAGGAGAATACTATTCCCTACCTTTTGGGCTGTTAGGAGGATTCAGTGAGACACTGGGGCCAAGTGACTGTCACAGCACGCTGTGTGGCACTCAGTGGGTGCTCCCTTTGTATGACATCAGCGCTGAAGCAGGAGGCGGTCAGTGGAGCTTCCTGGGGAGCTGAGTAGCGCTGGGGGCGTGGGAGGAACGCAGAGGGGCGCGTTCCAGCCTGAGGCCACCCCCGTGAGTCTCCCTGAGAGACCCAGGGCTGCTCTGAGCGGCTCCAGCTGGAGCTCTCCCCATCCTGATCCGCCCACTGACTCACAGTCTCACCCAAGCCCTGGAAAAACAAACCCTCACTGTTTTCTTTCTGTGACCCTTTCCCCGATTCTATCAGCTTCTTTCAGGTAGAGAAGGTTTATACTTCATAGGTTTAACACAAAATCCCCCCCTGCACACACCCACACACAGCCGTGTGTCTCCCCACCCCTATTTTATTCCCCTAGGGACCCACACTAGCTATTTTTCCACAGGTACCTCCTAGGGACACAGTTAATGCCTGGGGTGCCCCTCACCGTGGGATTGCAGGCCCAGGGGAGCTCGGCTGCCTCCCTGTATCTTGAGCTGTACCAGCGGGCCCTGGGCCCCTGGTCATTCCCATCGTGCCTTCCTCACAGTTCCTGTGACTGAACCCAAACAGAATTTCCTAACTCAGCCAGGCGTGGTGGCTCACGCTTATAATCCCAGCATTTTGGGAGGCTGAGGCAGGAGGATGCACTGAGGGCAGGAGTTCAAGACCAGCCTGGCCAACATGGTAAAACCCTGTCTCTACTAAAAATACCAAACTTAGCCAGGCATGGTGGTGGGTCCCAGTAATCCCAGCTACTCAGAACACTGAGGCAGGAGAATCGCTTGAACCCGGGAGGCGGAGGTTGCATGAGCCAAGATCGTGCCACTGCATTCCAGCCTGGGCAACAAGAGTAAAACCCCATCTCAAAAAACAAACAAACAAACAAACAACAACAACAAAAACAGAATTTCCTAACTCAAACCATCATTTCCCACTAAATCGAATTCATAAAGAAATGTCTTCCTCCCAAGCCAGGACACCTGGAAGCCTGGAAATGGTGAGTGTTTGGGGCCAGCTACCTGAGACCCGGCGGGGCTAGTTGGAAACGGCCGGAACTGGCTGTGGCAGGACCCCAAGCTCCCTACAGGCGACTTTGGGGTTTGGGACCTGAGTTCTGGCGCAGCTCGGCCCTCGGGCTCCTCGGCCTCAAGGTGGGGTTGGGCCAGCAGCCAGGACCCCGGGCGTTCTGTCCCCTGCCTGGCGACTGCGGCCCGGAAGCCCTCTCCGAGCAGCTCCGCCCCACAACCTCCCGTCTTCCCAGATTGTGCGGGGGCACACATGACATAAGGAGAATCCTGCCTTGGGTGTAGGGTTCGTGTGGGAGGAGCTGCAGTCCGTGGGGTCCCCAGCACGTTTCTTTTCTGTTAAAAATTAAACTGAGGAGCTTCTGGGTTGCTGAACACATGGCGAGGCTGGGATAGTGGGACGCCCAGAGAGAGCAGGGAGGCTCCGTATCCCCCACTCCACATCTTGCTCTATCATTCTCATCATCTGGCTCTTCATCTATGTGCTTTGTAATGTCTTTTATAATAAATAGGTAAACAAAAAAAATTAAACTGAGGCACTAAAAAAAAAAAGTCTTCCTCCTTTCCCTTCATTTTCTCCTCGAAAAACAGCTTTTAAAAATATGGTATTAATGTGGTTTTTAAAGCCTGCTAGCTAGTGTGACTAGAGATAAAAATCCTATGAGAAACATGTTCTGACAGACTGAATTACATCTTGTTTGCTAAGAAGGGAAGGAACGCTTGTTGAACACGTGCTATGCATCAGGCCTAGGGCCTGCCACTGCCTCCAATCACTCTCTTCATCCTCAACAACGCAAAGGTAGGTATGATTATTTCCCAGGTGAGGGATGAGGCCCAGAGAGCCCAAGGGACTTGCCCAGGTCACACAGCAAGTTGTGTCTGGGCCAAGGAATGGGGCCCAGAAGCCCTGACTCAGAAATGGAGTAGGGGTCTCCTCCTCTGGGGGATGCAGGAGGCTAAATGAGTCCTTTCTGGAAACGCTAGCCCAGTGGCCAAAGATGGTCTTTCCTCACCTTCATCTCACTCTGCTTAACTCAGCTCTGTGCACACAGTAGGTCCTTCTTACCTAATGACTTCTGTGCTTCATCCATCCATTCCTTTGTTCATTTGCTGAGCACCTACTGTGTGCTGGCTCTGTGCTAGGAGCCAAGGACATAGCAGTGAACAGACGCTGTCTTAGTTGGTTTGGGCTGCCATAACAAAATACCAGAGCCTGGGTGGCTCACAACAACAGACATTTATTGCTCTCAGTTCTGGAGGCTGGGAGGTCCAAGGTCAAGGCGCCAGCAGATTCCACATCTAGGGAGGGTCTGCTTTCTGGTTTCAGAGATGGCACCTTCTTGCTGTGTCCTCACACAGTGGAAGGAGTAAGGCAGCTCTCTGGGGTCCCTTTTATAAGGACACAAATCGCTCATGGTCTAATCACCTTCCAAAGGTCCCACCTCTTAATACCATCACATCGAGAACTAGGATTCCAACAGAGGAATTGCTGGGGGACACCAACATGCAGACCTTAGTAGATGGTTGTGGCCACTACCTGCATGAGCTCACACACTAGGGGAAAAGGCAAGAACCAAATAAGCTCGTGAATAAATGCACACTGGGACCCATGAAAGTTGCCACTAAGAACAAATGGAGGCAGGACACCATGGCTCACGCCTGTAATCCCAGCACTTTGGGAGGCCAAGGCAGGCAGATCATGAGGTCAGGAGTTCGAGAACAGCCTGGCCAATATGGTGAAACCCCGTCTCTACTAAAAATACAAAAATTAGCCAGATGTGGTGGCGGGTGCCTGTAATCCCAGCTAGTTGGGAGACTCAGGCAGGAGAATCGCTTGAACCCAAGAGGTGGAGGTTACAGTAAGCTGAGATCCCACCACTGCACTCAAGCCTAGGTGACAGAGCAAGATTCCATCTAAAAAAACAAAACAAACAAACAAAATTTAAAAAAAGAACCAGTGGAGAGGGGTCCATGAGGTTGCGGCAAGTGGGGAAGGAAGGGAAGGGCGGTAAAGGCCCTGCTTCCTCAAAGTCTTCAGGATGCTACCCGGACAAAGGAGGAGAGATGGGAAGACCAGGTGCCTGGAGAGACAGAACCAAGAGTGGAGAGAGAAAGTCAGAAGATGAAGAGAGGTCAGGCCGAGCCAAGCTCAATGGGCCACAGATGGGAACTGGGGTTTGATCCCAGGATGATAAGGAGTCACTGAAGTGTTTGAAGCATAAGTGTGAGATGATCGGATTTGTGTGAATGGCATTCTAGGTGCTGTGGGGGGGAGAGGTTCTTGTGTGCGACGGGTTAGCTTTAAGTTTGGAGAAGCTGCCTGGATCAGATGCTGGGAAGGCAGAAGGCACTGGGACAACAGACACACAGTGCAGCCACAAGGAAAATCAGCCTCCACTATCCCTCTATTGCACCTGCACCCATGCTCTTTCAGAGACTTGTAAGAAATGTTGCTCCCTTTCATTATTCCTACCAGGGCCCCTGACATAGTCCCCACCTGTAACCCTTACAGGCCACTTCCCCACATTCCAGACATGCTCACACTCCCCAACAGGCCTGAGAGCCAGGTGGTATTTGATACCCATTTTCTAGAGGTGCAAGTTGGAGGTGGAAGCTGAGACACGAACTGCCCTAGGTCATTGGCCTCTAAGAAGTGGAGCAAAAATTGAGGCAGGTTCTAGTGGGTGGATTCTCTCAGGCTCACTGTCAGTTCGTTGGAAAATAAACTTATGCTTCCTGAAAGAGCAGAAGGAAGTGCACGTCCACCTGGCCACAGCCTGCCACTCTCCCTGGCTGCTGCCATGGTAGGGCTATGGGCCCCCTGAGGGCCGGGGCCTGCCTTCGTTCATCAGTGGGCACTTTGTGAGTGCCAGATAGATGGATGTGACATCGCAGCCGCCTGTTCATGGGGGAACAGGTCTCCTTCCTCTCTGTCCTTCAATTCATTTGTCACTTGCTCAAAATCCCTCTCCAGCTCCCATCGTCCTCTGTCAGACCTGTCAGGACCAGAGCCTCTCAGCAGCCAGGCTCTCACTGTCCTCTCCAGCCTCGTGTTTGGGACAAAGGATGTTTGAGGAGCCATAAGAACATCAAGCAAGGCTATAAAAAGGAGAGCTCAGGAGTGAGGCCCAGGCCCTTTGGTTTTTCTATAAGCCATTGCTAGACCACCCGCTAAGTGCTAGGAATGTACACAGAAGCACTGCCCACCCCTGCACCTACAACCAGCAGCTCGCAACAGTGCCTAGAACCCCACCATTAAAGCTGCCCCTTTGCAGCCCTCGGGAACCTGCAGATGAACAACCCACGCCTACACTGCAGACCTGTACACTACTGCCCAGAGAGGGCTGGGTTCTTGGGGAGCTGGCTCGAGTGATGAACAACGCACACCTACACTGCAGACCTGTATACCAGTCCCCAAAGAGGGCTGGGTTCTCAGGAAGCTGCCTCGCAACCTGTGGCAAGCACAAATCGAAGGGCTGTGGGAACAGGAAAACGAGTTTGAACTCGAGTAGAAATGAAAAGGTAACCAGCCTGGGTACAACTGTGCTATCTGCTAAGAAGCATTTGGGGTGGTGTGCTTGCTATTGTACTGCTTTCCCGCTTTATAACCAGAAGGGCACTGATTGGGCATTTTATAGAGACTCCTTCAGGCCCGTCCTGCTGATCAAGACAACTTTTTTTTTTTTTTTTTTTGAGATGCAGTTTCGCTCTTGTTGCCTAGGCTGGAGTGCAATGGCGCGATCTCGGCTCACTGCAACCTCCGCCTCCCAGGTTCAAGTGATTCTACCTGCCTCAGCCTCCAGAGTAGCTGGAATTACAGGTGCCCACCAACTTGCCTGACTAATTTTTTTGTATTTTTAGTAGCGACGGGGTTTCACCAAGTTGGCCAGGCTGGTCTCGAACTCCTGAACTCAGGTGATCCACCCTCCTCAGCCTCCCAAAGTGCTGAGATTACAGGCATGAGCCACTGCGCCCGGCCACAAACTTCGACTCTAAGGCTTAGAGCAGCACTTTGCAGCATTCCCGACAACGGAATCACAGGATGGGGTTGTCAAAATGCAGATTCCAGGGCCTTGCCCACACCTACAGAATCAGGATCTCTAGGGCAGGGCCAGGGAGTCTGCATTTCAAATGCACGGCCTCTCGTGACTCTTATGCCCACTGGGGCCTGAGAGGCCCTGACACAGGAAGAAACCCTCAGGGTGATTCTATCTGTAACACCGCAGACAGACAGGGGGATTCTATCTATGTTGCTGCAGACGGACTCAGTTGCTCTCCTTGGAGAACTTATTAACCCCTTTCTGGGTCACGCTGCAAACAAGAGTTCCTCCTACTGAGAACTGAAGCTGGGAGAGCCACAGAGGCGGCTGTGTCTGGGCTGGGTCGGGGAAGGCGGACTGTGATTCACCAGGCTGAAGTGGAGCGGATGACCAGAAAGGGCACTCCGGGCAGAAGAACAGCCTGCACAGAGGCTGGAGGCTGAAAGCACCACGGAGAGGAGACGGAGCTATATATACTAAGCGGTCTGGAGGACCGCTGTTGGGGGTCATCACTGGTCCACTCTAAGCAGGATCATCTTTGTGAGATGAGAATACATTTTTGTTTTGTCAATTCTACAAGACACATGGGTTTGCATTTCGACCTGTGTGAGATCAGAATGCCCTTTACAACAAAGAGCATCTTGGGTTGTGCAGTGCCGTGACCATACCTGCCTCCCATGGCCACTGGGAGGATCTGAGGGGAATGGAAGGAAAGCACCTCAGTGGCGTTTGGCAGCGCAGGAGCCCCATCAGTGGAGCTCCACTCTCTCTGAGCTGGTGAGAGCCTTTGGGAGTTGGCTTGGAAATTTCTTAAAGGGCTCCTCTCCTCCCACTTTCATTCCAATGCCCTTTATGGCCCCAGCGGTGCCCTGTAATAACTTGACTTTATGACAACAAGCTCAGGTGAGCTGCTAGTCACAGCTGCTGGCCCGAATGGCACAATCATCTGTGTGGGTGGAGTTCTTGTCCCATCACCCGTGGGCTGGGATCAAAGTCCTGTCCTTGCTGCCTGGCAACCCCCGCACTAGTTAATTAGGAGAACATTCAGCCTTTCCTTCCCTGTCCCACCAGGGTTTATTACTGAGGAGCAAAGGAGGGTGTGGGTTCAGTGCGGGGTTCTCAGCCCCAGCCCCACGCTGGGGCCTCATGGGACCAGGCAGGATGCCTAAGACTGGGCTGTTGTGACCTTGGGCAAGTCACTGAACCTCTGAGCCTGTTTCTTCTCTCTAAAATCGGAGAAAGAGCAAAACTTTGGTGAGAGTTGCTGTGAGGAACCATTCATTTGTATATTGAACAGATATTTATTGAGCGCCCACTGTGTGCACTTAGGCTCCAAAGATACATCTGTGAACAAGGCAGATGAGATGCCTGTCATGTTGCTGACTTTCCAGTGGGAAGGAAGACAATACATGGGTAACCCTATCAATATAGTTTCAGAGTCTTTGAAGAAAATAAAGCAGAGGGCTGAGATAACCCCATGCTGGAGGGAGAAGGAGCAGGAAGCTTAAATCTATCTAGTCTGAGAGGCCCCTCGAAAAAGGTCACACTTGAGCTGAGCCCCTAGTGGTAAGATGAAGCTGCTTTGGAGATCTGAGGAAAACACTCAGGCAGGGGGACGGCAGGTGCAAAGGGCCTGAGGCTGGGTGAAGCTCGGCGTTGCTTAAAGAGCAGAAAAAGGCTGGTGTGGCAGGACCGAAGTGAACACAGGCCAGGGTGGTGGGAGACAGGCAAGAGGTCCGCAGGGGCCAGGTCACACGGGGCCTTGTGGGCAGGTCAGAAAGTGGACTTCTATCCACAGAGCAAGGGGACACCACTGGGGGGACTCGACCAGGGCCATGCCATGGAATGAGGACTCTGGCCCTGAGAGTATGGATCCTGGAAGCGCGGTCCGGTGGTGTAGATCTCACTATGACTGCTATCTCTTCCCTAGGGGATCAGGAGAGCTGGGATCCCTCACACAGACCACTAGGATTAAGCACAGTCCTCCCACACCCACTGAGCTCGCGGATCTGTTCCCCTTATCCTGACGCCCCAAATGGTGATTCACGTAATGCGACAGTCAATAGCTGATGCACTCAGGTTAAATTTATGCAGACCTCGTGTGATATTAAAAATCCAGGGAGCATATATTTTGAGCACAGGGGATGCCAAAATGTATCTGCTTTTATTTCAGGAATTTATTTAAGGAATTATTGGGCTGGTGTGAGCGGATGTTTATCTGAGCTTTTGCTCCCAGTCGGGAAGAAACAGGTATGCACAGCTTGTTTGCTAAAAATAGGGGGATCCTCAGTCTGCTTTCATGTAATGGGTCCTGAAATATCACCCCCCACGTTTCCCACCCCCACCTCGGGCTGAGCAGCAGAGCAGATCCACGGAGATCTGGCTGTGGAAGAGCTTTGCCTGGGAAAGGATTTGAGGCCACAGGGCCTCGCTTCAGGGTCAGCAGCTGCTGAATAAATTCACACACTCAGTGCACGCCTATAATCAGGTCCCTCTGCAAGGCAGGTCATTGGAGTCCCAATCCCCTGCTTGACTCTGACTCTGTTCCCCTGTGTAACCTTGTGCTAGGACGCTGGGTCCAGGTGGTTGCTTCTACTCCTAGAAGACAGGGACAGTGAGGCCCACCTTGCAGGCTGCTGAGAGGCTGGAAGTGGTGATGCTCAGAAGTGAGATCTGTGCTATTAGCAGATCCGCTCATCCCAGGGTCCTCCCTGGTTCTAGTGGGGGCAGGGCCTTCAGAGCCTGACTGCCTTTGGCCAGTGGCCAGAAGAGAGCCAGAAGGAGGGTGAGGTGCTCACTGCTCGGAGAGTCCCAGATGAGTCCATTTTACAGATGGCACAGAGGCCTGGGAGGTGAGGCTGAAGGTGGCCTGGCTGAGCCTGGCCCCGGCCTTCGTCCCCCTCTGACCTTCTCCCCTGAGCCTCCTGCCAGCCTGCACTCTCCACGCTAGCTGTCTGCCTGGGCATTCCTTGCATTCATTCAGTTACTCCATCATTCATTCATTCATTCATTCATTCATTCATTCATTCATTCAGTTACTCCTTCTTTCTTGCATTCATTCACTCACTAATATGCAGCAACTGTTCTTGGGCCATTTCACAGCCCTGGTTCAAGGCCTTAACTGGGGCATCTGAGGCCAGGAAATTTAGACTTCGGAGGGCTTTGCCCCCCAGCTGGGCTGGGCAGGAGCTCCACTCTCTGACAGCGGCTCAGAGTGGCCAGGGTGGGCCAGAGGAGCATTCGTTCTAGAGCCCCTTCCCCAGGGGCCAGCTCAGGGGAGGCTGGGGGACTGGACAGATAGGGAAACGGAGGGAGCTGGGGAGGCCCCCAGGACGGGGCTGGGCAAGACTCCTTCTGAGCTCACTTTTCCCTCTTTCCCACAGTCTTCCAGGGAGGGAGGAGCGCTTCGGCCTCTAGTTATGGTGAGGCTGGCAGTCAGCTTCAGCTGGGGACACTTCCGGGTCAAGGCCTTTGGGTGCAGAAAGATCTGGGTGAAATGTCTCAGCTTGGCCACCACCCTTCCCTCAGGTAATACCAAGGTCACTTGAGAAGACACCTCGAAGCTCATGCAGTCCCCTCTGCCTGGTGTACCCTTCCTCACACACCCACCCAGCTCTGCCTGGTGTACCCTTCCTCACACACCCACCCGGCTCTGCCTGGTGTACCCTTCCTCACACACCCACCCGGCTCTGCCTGGTGTACCCTTCCTCACACACCCAGCCGGCTCTGCCTGGTGTACCCTTCCTCACACACCCACCCGGCTCTGCCTGGTGTACCCTTCCTCACACACCCACCCGGCTCTGCCTGGTGTACCCTTCCTCACACACCCACCCGGCTCTGCCTGGTGTACCCTTCCTCACACACCCACCCGGCTCTGCCTGGTGTACCCTTCCTCACACACCCACCCGGCTCTGCCTGGTGTACCCTTCCTCACACACCCAGCCGGCTCTGCCTGGTGTACCCTTCCTCACACACCCACCCGGCTCTGCCTGGTGTACCCTTCCTCACACACCCAGCCGGCTCTGCCTGGTGTACCCTTCCTCACACACCCAGCCGGCTCTGCCTGGTGTACCCTTCCTCACACACCCAGCCGGCTCTGCCTGGTGTACCCTTCCTCACACACCCACCCGGCTCTGCCTGGTGTACCCTTCCTCACACACCCACCCGGCTTCCTTCCCGCCCCCTCACGGATCCCCTCACAGGTCCCCTTTGCAAAGAGGCCTTCTCTGACCACCCTGGCTGGAGGGGCCGCCCCCACCCACACATCATGCTGAGTCGTTTGTCTCACTCCACGTAGCACCCTTACTTAGGGCAGGGACCCCAGCTCCCCTCTGAGTGGGGGAGGACAGTGGTCAGTGGTCAACTTTCCTCCCTATGGGACACACCCACTGGCTTCCACTTTGGTGAGGGAGGAGTGGGGAAAGGGGATTCACAGTGTGGAATGTTCTGAGATCGGTGCTATTCCTAGCCCCATTTAGCAGGTGAGGAAATGAGGCTCAGAGAGGTAAAGCACTTGCCTGAGGTCACACAGCAGGAGCACAGAAGGGTAGACACCCAGGTTGGTTGACTGAAGCCCTGGCTATTTTCTCCTGGGGAGGTTTGTGAAGAGGTAAGGGGATGACTAGAACCCACAGCAAACTGGCTGCCGTAGAGACTGACAGAGCGCGCAACATCACTTCAATCTGTCTTCCACCTGGGCATTATTAGAATTTTTTAAAAATTTAACTATTATCTTTTCTATTGGCAGTTTGCTGAAAAGAGATATAAAGGACGGAGTGGCCCAGGGCCTGCTGTGTGAAGTCTCCTACTCGGCCTCTGTCCCCAGGCTGGGTGGCACGGTGGCTTTCCCCTCCCCAACCCCCATCTGGCGAGGACAGGGCTTGTGTTGCTGGGAGACCCTGGCGGTCACAGGGGATGGGGTGGAGGATGGTGGCAGATGGGTGGGCACAAGGCCCTTTCAAGGCAGCTGCTAGGATAGGAGCCTGCTTTGTGGGGTCTTTTCAAGAGCTGCAGCCACACACAACAGGGGACCAGAGAAGGCCCTTTCTTTGCTTTCTTCTTCCACACCTGCTCAGCCACCTGTTCCTCCAAAGGCTCCGGCCTCTCTCCTTCTCCTCTTGCTGACTCCACTGCGCTCGTCCTCCCTCTCCTGAGCCTCTTCCTGCTCCCCCACTGAGGCCCTCAGGGCTCCCTGCACACCGGACACCTGCTCTTCTTCCTCCCCAAATCCTCAGCACAGTGCACAGCTTGGCTCCCAGGCCTTTGCCTGTGCTGTTCCTCCCCCATGAGTGCCCGTCCTGCTTGTCTTCGCTTGTCAGAGTCTACTCACACCCCCGTTAAGAAAGAGCTCTTCTGGCCTGGCGCGGTGGCTCACACCTGTAATCCCAGCACTTTGGGAGGCCGAGGAGGGTGGGTCACCTGAGGTCAGGAGTTTGAGACCAGCCTGGGCAAAATGGCAAAAACCTTGTCTCTGTTAATAATACAAAAATTAGCTGCGCATAGTGATGGGCGCCTGTAGTCCCAGCTACTCAGGAGGCTGAGGCAGGAGAATCTCTGGAACCTGGGAGGCGGAGGTTGCAGTGAGCCAAGAGCGTGCCACTGCACTCCAGCCTGGTTGACAGTGTAAGACTCTGTCTCAAACAAATGGACAAACAAACAAAAAGAAAGCGCTCTTCGTATTTGGGGTTCACATAGACCCTAAGAGAATTTTGAAAACCACGTCCCCCACACAAACGCTTTTAGTTGGCATCTGAATGTTTTATCCTAAGTGTAAATAGTTGCAAAGGTAATTTCTAGCATGCTGTATGCTTACCATGTGCTTTAAATAAAATCTTATCAAAACTTTGGAGCGTAGGTTCTGCTCACTTCTTTGCCTGAAAACTCTTCCATGCACACTGAGTGGCAAAGCCACACCATGCAGCCAGGTCAGGCTGACTTTCAGGCAGAAAACTATATGAGTTCATTTTCTAATCTACAAACATGCTAATGTGCGTGTCTGCATCAACCCTGTCTTCTGAATTTTATTTCTAAGTCTAAGATGTACAGGGCGTTTGGCACCTGGATGGAATGAGGCTTCATCCTTCTGGCTTTCTTATGATGCTATCTCACTCTCCTGCCTGGGGATGCTTCCTTAGCACCTGGATGCAAATTTCCTTCCATTTAGTGCCCTGCAAGATGTTCTTTTAAACTTCCTATTGTGAAATTCCACACACAGAGAGGGCCCATTGCGTATGGATAAAATTCACATGAAAACTAAAATGCGCAGTTCAATAATTTATCAAAAAGCAATCATCAAGTGAAGAAATAGAACATTTCTAGCTCCCCAGAACCCCGCCTTGGGCCACTGCTAATCACTACTCCTCCCTCCTGTTCAAAGGCAATCACCGTCCTGCATTTTATGATAGCCATTTCTTGCTTTTCTTTTGAGTTTTATCACCTACACATGCTGGGCTTTGAACATCATATAAATGGAGTCACGTAATATGCATTCTTCTGTGTCTGGCTTCTTTCACAGAACATTATGTGTGTGAATTACTCAGGTCGCTGTGTGTAGCTGTATTTGTTTTTTTCTCATTATGGCATAGTATTCCACTTTGTAAGTGTCTCCTAACTTATCGATCCATTCTACAGTGGATGGACATTTGGGTTGTTCTCAGTTTGGGGCTGTTTTGAATAGCATTTGATGAATGCTATGATGCATTCATCAGCAGGTCTTTAGGTTCATATAAGTAAGTATTTCTGTTGGGCATACGCCTAGGAGAGGAATTGCTGGATCATGGGGGTAGAAGTATGTTTAACTATGATAGACACTGCCAAATACTTTTCTAAAGTGGTTGTACCATTTTACACTCCTATCAGCCAGGTAGAAGAATTCCTGTCAACTCTTGGTATTGTCAAAATTTCTTCACATTTCTGTCAACTCTTGGTATTGTCAAAATTTTAAACTTCAGCCAGTCTACTTGGGGTGCTGTGGTTATTTCATTGTAACTTTAATTTTTATTTTCCTGATTATTGATAAGATTCAGCATCTTTTATATATTTATTGGCTGTTGGAACATTGTTGTTGTGAAGTACCTGGCTTTGCTCATTTTATATTGAGTTGTTAGTTTTTATCATATTTTTAGTTGTGTTTATTCTGGGGGGGAAAAGTAGGCTCTCTTGTAGTTGTATGTGGGCAAAGTATCTTTCCCCACTCTATAACCTGCCTTTTCACTCTCCTATGAATGTCTTTTGACAGAAAGAATTTAAATTTCAATGGAGTTGATTTCATCAATCCTTTTGGTATGGCCACCACTTCCTGTGCCATGTTGAAGAATCTGTCTACTGCTCTGAAGGCATGAAGCTATTCTCTACTTTCTAGAAGTTTTACATTTTGTCTTTAACATGTATGTCTTCAACTCCCCTGAAATTGATGTTGTGAATGGTGTGAGGTTGGGATCAAGCTTCATTTTTTTTCCATATGGATGGCCAATTGACCCAGCACCAGTCACTGAAAAGCTTGGCCTCTCTCCCACTACTTGGCAGTGTCACATTTGTCATAAAACATGCTTCCATTTATGTCTGACTTTTTCATCTATCCCATAAATAGATCTATTTATCTATCCTTGTGCCAACACTGCACTTATTTACCATTGCTTTATAATAGATGTTGATAGCCAGAAGAGCTATCAACTCTTCTGGCTAAAAGTTCTTCCTTTTCAAAAATTGGCTATCCTTTACCGTTTGTGTTTCTACATACATTTTTTTGAAAACTAGAATTTGTTTTCCAAGTCACACACACAGAGACGCACACACACAGACACAGACACACACACACACACACACACACACACACACACACACCTGTTAGGATTTTGATTAGAGGTGTATGTGTTGACTCTATAAATCAGTTTGCAGAGAATTGACTTATTTAAAATATTGAGTGGTCCCACCATGAAAATTATATATCTAGGCCGGGCGCGGTGGCTCAAGCCTGTAATCCCAGCACTTTGGGAGGCCGAGACAGGCGGATCACGAGGTCAGGAGATCGAGACCATCCTGGCTAACCCGGTGAAACCCCGTCTCTACTAAAAAGTACAAAAAACCAGCCGGGCGAGGTGGCGGGCGCCTGTAGTCCCAGCTACTCGGGAGGCTGAGGCAGGAGAATGGCGTAAACCCGGGAGGTGGAGCTTGTAGTGAGCTGAGATCTGGCCACTGCACTCCAGCCTGGGCGACAGAGCGAGACTCTGTCTCAAAAAAAAAAAAAAAAAAGAAAAGAAAATTATATATCTATTCATTTATTTTAGCATTTTTTGCTTCCTCTTAATAATATTCTATAGTTTTCTGAGTATTTTTTAGGTGAACCAATTTTTTAAAACCTATTAAGTGAGTGATAGTACTGGCAACATTTGGGTATAGCAAAATCATGAAGACAGCTTCTATCCAGCAATGTTTCCAGAATATTTTCTCTGTACCTCCAGCTGGCCTGGTATCATAGGGACTTCAAACTGTACCCATGTCTGGGCCCTGTCACTGGCCCCTCTTCCCCGGCCCACTCAAAGGCTAGCCTAGAGTTGGGGCCCTAATAAACACGTACTGAAGTGAACACTGCCTGTTGCAGGCTCAGCCCCCAGTGTTCAACTCATTACTAGAAAACTGACAATCCAATCCATGCCAACATGCTAAGGACAGGTCTGTTTCAGCTCACTGTATAAAACTGTATCATTTCAAAAGTAGTCTATTGAGTTCTCTCCTATTAGAAAAGTTTTGGTCAGGTGTTGTGGCTCACACCTGTAATCCCAGGACTGTGGGAGGATCACTTGAGCTCAGGAGTTTGAGACCAGCCAAGGTAACATAGTGAGACTTCATCTCTTAAAAAAAAAAAAAAATTTAGCTGGGCATGGTGATGCATGCCTGTGGTCCCAGCTACTTGGGAGGCTGAGATAGGAGGATTGCTTGAGCCTGAGAGCTCAAGGCTGCTGTAAGCCATGATTGCACCACTGCACCCCAGCTTAGGTGACACAGTGAGACTCTGCCTATCTCCAAAAAGAAAAAAAAAGTTTTATACATACTCATTACAGAATATTTAGAAATTGGCCAATAGGTAGACAAAGGTGGAAAAAAATCACCCATGTTCCTGTTCCTCAGATATCATCACTGGCCAAGTTTTGCTGTATTGCCTTTCATCTGGTTTCTATACACATTTTGTGTTTGCTTATTTTCTTTTTACAAGCTTGAAATCACCCTGAGTTTAGAGTTCTGTGTTCAGCCTTTCTCACTTAACATTAAAACCCAAGCCTTCTCCCCGTGACTCTAAACGCTTTGGGAATATCACAGCCAGGAGCTTTGTGATTGTATTGAGTGGCTAGCCTGTTTACTAAGCCACTGCGGTAGGAGGTGTTTGTGACTTTATGTGGGTGTACGTGGTGTACAGTGAGCGTCTCTGGCCGTCAATTAGCTTTGTCCCTATCTATCTGGGATTACATCCTCGGGACAGGTTCCTAGAAGTGGATTCCAGACTTGAAGAATGTGAACCAAAGCCTGTGAGGAGTTTAATAGCAGGAGTTCGAACCTGCAACCGTGGCTGTCATGGGGCACGTGTTCCTTGAGGATTTACTATTGCCAGACACTTGTGTAAATCCTGAAGCCTTATTAACTCATCTAATGCTCATGGCTCCCTCAGCTAGTTTCTGTTATTTGACTCATTCTACAGATACAGAACCTGTGGCACGGACAGGTCACGTGACCAGCCCAAGGTCACACCCAATAAGTGCCCAAGCTGGGACTTAACCCTGGACCCTCAGGCTTCAGGACCCTGCCCTGACACCCCAAGCAAATGGAGGATCCCGCTGGCTCTTGAGACACTCGCACCTCCTCTCGTGGGCTTCTTCCTCTTGGCCTCAGGAATCTCTTCGTTCTGCAGGCGAGGAGTCAGTGAGGTGGAGGACGGGCCTGAGTCCCGTGTCCCAGCTGTGTGGCCAAAGGGCAAATCCTTCACCTCTCTGAGCTGCGGTTTCTTCATCAGTGAAACGGGCAAAGAGGGTCCCATAAGGATGAAAAGAGGCCACAAAAGGGAAACGGCTCTGTGAACTTGAAAGTGCTGCCACAGATGGGCTGTCAGCATGAACGTGCTTGGGGGGGGAAGAAGTCTCTGTCCTTGTCACCCACTCCCAGCTGGCCCAGGCCTGCAGCTCTTTCCACTTCACCTTAACTGACTGATTCTCTCAGAGCAGCATCCTGACACCAGCTGGGCTGTGATGGGCAGTCCTTGCTGGTGGCTGAGCGGGAGTGGCTGCTCATCCCGTGGTCCCCAGGGTCTGAAGCTAGGTGCTGCACAGAGCAGGTGCTCCAGCAGCAGTCATGGGATGGAGTTTCAGAGAGCCCCCCTGGGATGTCACCCAGTTAAGGGACCAGTGGTAGCAAACAGGAGTGGCAGGGGGCCAGAGATTATCTTTTTACACCTCTGATGACATTAATGACTCTCCTTTATACAGTGTCCTTGTGTCCCAAGAGTTTGGCCTGTCACTGAGACCCCATTGCTCTGAGCAAGCTAAGGTCACTTGCCCAGGTCACACGGCAAGTAAGAAGGAGAGTTGGGATTTAAATCAGGGTCTGTGTGACCAAATGCTGGATTCCCTTATATAGGTGGGCCCTATATATCCCACCTCAGGACTGTGATGCCCACAGCCTCAATGTCACAGTCTCATTAGAATCCCATCTGATCCCCACAACAACCTTGCAGCCCTGATCTTTTCATGGCCATTTTACAGATGAGGACACTGAGGCCTGCCTGAGGTCCCCCTAGATGGGTAAACGCTGCAGCCTCAGCTGGTCCTGGGCTTTCTGAGTCCCAGCCAATGCCCGAACTCCTCCAGCCTCCCAAGACAGATATGTCCTCTTGAGAAGAGCAGACAAAGTGATGAAGAACAGGCCTGACACAGTGGCTCACGCCTGTAATCTCAGCACTTTGGGAGGCTGAGGCGGGCGGATCACCTGAGGTCAGGAGTTCGAGACCAACCTGGCCAACATGGCGAAACCCCATCTCTTCTAAAAATACAAAAATTAGCCAGGTGTGGTGGCATGCACCTGTAGTCTCAGCTACTCAGGAGGCTGAGGCAGGAGAATCAGGTTGAAACCAGGAGGCAGAGGTTGCAGTGAGCTGAGATTGTGCCACTACACTCCAGCCTGGGTGACTGGGTGAGACCCTGTCTCAAAAAAAAAAAGATGAAGAACAAAGACTTGGAGCCTGAGCCAGATTGTGGTAGGAAGGCTCCAGTATGGGTCAGGGTGGCTCCTTGGGTCCCTTAATAATGACTCCTTGGGTCCCTTGTCACAGAGCGCAGTCAGGGTCCCACCGTCTCTCTTGAGATAGTAATGGTGGTTCCCAGAGATGAAGAGTGTGGTCTCTACGCTGGGCCATGGGGCAACAGAAGGGACACACACCTGGTTTCATTTATTCTCCCAGTGACCTGCGAGACAAAACCTGCCACCCTCTTCATTCTTCAGAGGAAGAAACTGAGGCTCCGTGAAGGAGGCTGCTTGCCAGAGGCCACGTGGCTGGGAAATACAGAACAGTGCTTTTGAGCCCACGCCAGCCTGGCCCCAGAGTCCAAGCTGTGCCCTGCTGCACTTTCCTTTCTTTTTTGAGACAAAATCTCGCTCCATCGCCCAGGCTGGAGTGCAATGGTGCGATCTCAGCTCACTGCAACCTCTGCCTCCTCCCAGATTCAAGCAATGCTCTTGCCTCAGCCTCCCGTGTAGCTGGGATTACAGGCGCCCGCCACCATGCCCAGCTAATTTTTTGTATTTTTAGTAGAGACGGGATTTCACCAGTTGGCCAGGATGGTCTTGAACTCCTGACCTCAGGTGGTCCACCCACCTCAGCCTCCCAGAGTGCTGGGATTACAGTCGTGAACCCCGTGCCTGGCCCCTTGTGCACTTTCTGAGGCCTGCTGGGTTGCACCCTCCTGATCGTCCACTTGTCCCACCAAGGTCTGCCTTTGCTCTCCTGCCTTTTCCAACCCCACCAGCCTCCTAGCAATACCTCACAAGATGCAGCTGAATCTCGCTTTACACGACAGATGTGCTTTAGAGAAAAAGTGTGCACTACGCTGGATCCTATTGTAAACATGACGGAATTTTAACCTCAGTCTTGACACAGCCTTCACTCTGCACCAGCTCCTTCCCAGGCTTCTTCTCATTTCATTCCCACTCTAGGTGTTTCTGTTCTCACTCTACAGATGAGGAGCCCGAGGATCAGAGCAGGAACATGACATGGTCAATATCCTCCCAGCTGGGCAGAAGGGGGCTGGTTGCATACCCAAGCCAGGGGCCCAGAGCTGGCCTCTGGCCTCTGTGGCATCTGTGCCAGAGCCAGAGGAAGGCCTGCATCTACTCCCCAGGGAGCCCAACTGAGTCCATGGGTGGCACATGAGGGTTGGTCTCCTGGACAAACAGGGCCCAGCACACCAAGGTTTGGTTCAGGAGGACACACATGTCCTTGCTGTCCAGGACCCCGGTTCTGCCCTAAATCCCTCCCAACTTGGGATCCCCCTACTCAGGTTCCTGCTGCAGCTTATGTCACCCTGGGTGCTTCTGTGACTCCCCTGATGCTCTGAGCCCAAATGACCCCAGCTCAAGGCAGCTGAGAAGGCCCGAAAGACCACAGAGCAACAGAGGCACCCAAGGGTTCAAGGCCCATCAGTCATGATTCACTTGCACAGTTCAGTGTGGCATCATCAAGCCCCTGGCTGGCCAACCCCTCTGGTTCCCTGCTTGGGTTCCCAATCACTTGGCTGCTCCTGACCCCGCCCAGCACCAAGACATGAAGACACCATAGTGGTCAGGGCCAAGAGAGGCAACTTCACCTACTGGGCCCGCCCTGTGTCCCCACTCTGTTCTTTTCCTCTAGGAGAAATGTGCCTCCACCCAAGCAACTGACCCCAGGAATAATAATAATTAATAATAGTGGTGACTTCCTTTTATTAAACACTTGCCATGTGCCAAGCACTATTCTAAATACTTGATACATATTATCTAATTTAATCCTCAGAACAATCCTATAGGGCTAGTACAGTTATTAGCTGATTTTACATACGAGAGAAGTAAGCACAGAGAAGTTGAATAACAAGCTCAAGGTCACACAGCTAGATAGGCGGGAAGCCAGATTATGAGCCCAGATGGTCTGGTTCCAGAATCTGACCCCTTAATGAATACCCCATAACATGTGAATGAACCCAGCCCCTGCCACTGGGTTCATCCATCCACTCATTCATTCAGTAAACATTTATTGAGCACCTACTCTGCTCTGTGCTGAGGACTTTCCATGCTTTGCCTCATTGCAAGTTTGCATCACCTATGAGGTAGATACTACTGTCATTCCCACTTTACAGATGAGGCAACTGATGTTCAGAGAGGTTAAATACATGCACAAACATACACAGCCAGCAAATTGTTCAGCAGAGCAGGAGGATGCAAGTGCTCAGCCTTCAGAAGGTGACATGAGCCAGAATATAGTAGACCTGGTGTGCCCAGCCAGGAGGCTTGGGTTCTGCCCTGCTCACGGATGATCTCTCTATGTGGCAGAGGAGGCGGAGTGGCCGCAGAGGACTGAAATAACTTGCCCAGAGTCACCCAGCCAGAGAGTGGCAGAACCAGGACTCAGACCCAGGCTGCTGGGCCCCATCTAAGCCCTCTCTGCAGGGGAAGGGAGTTTTAGCAGAGAAGGGCTGCAATCAGCTTATGGGCATGTAGGGGTGGGTTCAGGGGGGAGATCCTGAGAAGGATAAGGCCTTCCCAAGCTCACATCTACTGACTGTTCACTGTGTGCCAGCCCCTTTTGATCCCTGCATCTATTTCTCCAAATGCCATATGACATAGACTCTCAGCAGCTCCATTTTACAAGTGTAGACACTGAGGCACAGAGAGGACATGTAACCCTTAAGGTCACTCAGTGAGTAGCCAAGCCAGGATGTTAGCCTGGGTTCGTAAGAGTCACACGATCCAATATTCCAGTTTTTCTTCGAAAGTCCACGTCCCCCTGGGTGGGTTCTCTGCTGCTCCAGGAAGTCAGGAGGGGACAGCAGTTTACCCCAGGGCCAGGCCAGGGCTGGGTACAGGACTCAGATGAATTAGCACAGCCCTGCCCTCAAGTTGCTGCAGGTAGGATGAGCCAGGCCCTCTGCAAACTCTCAGCCATCTGAAGGGCCAAGAGGAGGAAAGCACAGACTCTGGGGTCAGAGTGGACTGGGTTCTAGTCCCGATCCTGTCGCTTTTGGCTGTGTGGCCTTGGACAAGTTGCTTCACCTCTCTGAGCCTCCCAGCATGCACTGTAGAATGGAGATGATAACAGCCCCTACCTTGCAGGAGGAGGTGAGGATTAAATGAGGAGACAAATACAAAAGTCTGAGAAGCAGCTCCTTAACCCTTAACTTCCTTTCCTGCTAATAGGGTTATTATGAGGATGAAAGAAATCAGAACCTAAGATGTTCAGCTAAACTGTTCTCTGCCTACGTGACTGTGGCCAAGCTATGTACACTCTCTGGGCTTCAGTTTCCCCATCTGTAAAATGGGCATGTTGACAGTACTATCTCATAGGGTAATTGTGAGGTTGATACATCTATTGTGAGGCTTAGAACATACCTGGCACTCAATAAATGTTAGCTATGAGGTATAGTCATTATCATTGTAATCATACAGTGGATGCTAATTATTGGGATGATAGATTGATTTCAGTTCAATTCAGCCCCTGCTGCAGGCTTCTATCCCATGCCCATGACACGCATTTCAGAGCATCTAAGCTCTGTCCCTGTGTTGTGAGAAAGTTCACTGTGGAGCAACCATGACCCCAGCTCCCAGCAGGGCTGGCTGCCTCCCTTGGGTTTCAGGAAAATGTCAGTCCTTGGCCTTTTTAGATGTCTAGCATGGGACTATCCATCTAAATGCTGTTGATGTGTCTTTGGCTAGACTCAGGAAGAAGTTCTGTCTACTAATGTGTACCACAGATGAGCTTCCTTTGGAGCTGGCCCCAGGACCAAGCCTGTGTCTGCATGCACAGGACAAGGAAAACCAAAGGATGAGCCTTCTTTCCTTTTTTACCTTGGCTGCTAGGTACATGCTGCCAGACTCTACTACATAAAAGTGACTTGCTCAGCCTGTAATCCCAGGTGAGCAGTGGCTCACGCCTGTAATCCCAGCACTTTGGGAGGCCGAGCCAGGTGGATCACGAGGTCAGGAGATCGAGACCCTCCTGGCTAACACGGTGAAACCCTGTCTCTACTAAAAACACAAAAAAATTAGCCCGGTGTGATGGTGGGCACCTATAGTCCCAGTTACTCAGGAGGCTGAGGTAGGAGAATGGCGTGAACCCCGGAGGCAGAGCTTGCAGTGAGCCGAGATTGCGCCACTGCACTCGAGCCTGGGCGACAGAGCGAGACTATGTCTCAAAAAAAAAAAAGTGACTTGCTCATTGGGGATAGTGCAGTGAGAGTACCAGGGTTTTTTGGTTTGTTTTTACTTTTTCTTTTTAAATTTAAGATTCATGTACAGGGGGTACGTATGCAGGTCTGTTACATGGTTATATTAAGATTCGGGGGTTTAAGATTCGGGGGTACATGTGCAGGTCTGTTACATGGTTATATTGTGTTTAAGATTCGGGGGTACATGTGCAGGTCTGTTACATGGTTATATTGTGTTTAAGATTCGGGGGTACATGTGCAGGTCTGTTACATGGTTATATTGTATTTAAGATTCGGGGGTACATGTGCAGGTCTGTTACATGGTTATATTGTGTAATGGGGAGGTTTGCGCTTCTAGTGCACCTGTCACCCAAATTGTGACCATTGTGCTCAATAGGTAATTTTCAGCCCTCACTCCCCTCTCATTATAAAGTAAGAACATGCAGTGTTTGATTTTCTCGTTTGTGTTTGTTTGACCTGGAGTCTCGTTCTGTCTCCCAGGCTGGAGTGCAATGGCACGATCTCTGCTTACTGCAACCTCTGCCCCCTGTACTCAAGTGATTCTCCTGCCTCGGCCTCCCGAGTAGCTGGGATTACAGGCAACCGCCACCATGCCTGGCAATTTTTGTATTTTTGTATTTTTTTTTTTTTTGTAAAGATGGGGATTCACCATGTTGGCCAGGTTGATCTCCAACTTCTGACCTCAAATGATACGCCCACCTTGGCCTCCAAAAGTGCTGGAATTACAGCCATAAGCCACTGCGTCTGGCCAGTGTTTGATTTTCTGTTTCTTAGTTATTTCACTTAGGATAATGGCCTCCAGCCCCATCCATGTTGCTGCAAAAGACATGATTTCATCCTTTTACATGGCTGCATGGTATTCCATAGTGTATATGTACCACATTTTCCTTATCAAATCATCGGTTGATAGACACTTAGTTTGGTTCAATGACTTTGCTATTGGAGCGCTGGTATTGAAGCCCGAGGGATGCGGGCTCCTGGCTCCTCTGCTCACTGCTGTGCCACGTCAAGCATGTGGCCTCATCACCTGAGCTTGTTTCCTTTGTAGAGAGGACTAAGAACCCTCTGAGTTCTGCCTCCTTCTAGCTGTGTGACCTGAGCAGCTCTTTTCCATCTCTGAGCTTCAGCTTCCTCTCCTGCAAAATGGGAATTGACTTGTGTTAATGACCATGCTGCCAGGCTGTGACAAGGATCACTTGGAGGGTGCAACGTGGGGCCCACTATGCGGTTGGCACTTCGTAACCAGCAACTGAAAAATGATGCTTTTTCAGGTAAAGGCCTGTTGGAAATGGAAGGTTTCATAGTCAGGGTTTGCAGAAAAGCAGAGCCCTCCTGCAGCCATTTTAAAACCGAGCTTTGCAGTGTGACTCCAGATACTCGGCTCTTGAGTTGTGAGGAGGAGGCTGGGCAAACAGCCTGAAGGCAGGGGTCATTTCACGCAGGTGTCCACAGTGGGCATACCCCCAGCCTGGCCCGGCAGCTCAGTGTGCACCCTTTTTACAACATGCACCTGATGGCCTGTTATTGCATGGGGCAGAGCCTGCCAGGGCATGCCCCCAGGGAACAATGCCAGGGAGCCTGGCCAGGGCGCTCCCACTACCTAACGCCCTGGGAGGCTCTGCTGACGCTGCATAATCAAGAGAGACAGCCCCACCCAGAGGCCCCTGCAACCCATGTATGGGTACTGGTGCTCAAGGAGGGAGGCACAGTCTGTGCAACTCTGGATGTGATTGGTGGAGATGTGTATGTGTGTGAAAGTCAAATCCAGGAGCGGCTGTGACTGGAGGCTGCTGCCCGGGCCCGAGGATGTCCCCACCCCATGCTCTGTCCCACAGGCTCTATGGAAGCCGTTAGTGTCTGCGGGTTCTGGTTCTGAGACCCCACCCATTCCTCTCCAGCCCCGGGGGCCTGCTGCCTTGGCGCCTGGGCAGAGCTGTCCTCTCTAACTTTAAAGGACACTGCTAAGAAGATGAGGCTGGATATGGGCACACATAGGTTCACATCCCAACTCCTCTTAGCAGCTGCAGAGCCTTAGGCACGTGACTTTACCTCTCTGAGGCTTGGTGTCCTCGTTTGGAAAAATGGGGATGCTAGAGCCTATCTCCTTGGATGTGGTATGACTATAATATTTGGAGAAGGAAGAGATTCAGATTCCATTCCTGTGGTTATAAAGGCTCCCGTGCAGCAGGCACTCAGGGTCCAACAGTCCCTTCCCTTCCCTTGTTGCTATTAGACATAGTGCCTGGATCCCAGGCCCCTAACACATACAGACAGCAGTTCCACCGTGTCCCGGCCAGCCCTGCTTGGGAGCTAGTGGGAAGAGGTGAGATTGGAAGAGGCGACAAAAATGGGAGGGCCGCATCCCAGGAGATCAGCTTGGTACACAAGCTGCAAAGACAGGGGAGCACCTCTGCATCCTCTCAGTGTCAGTAGAGGCAGGGCCAATCAGACTTGTAAACCTCAAACCATAAATCTCCCCCATGGCTTCATGTGGGTTGTAGGGGCTCAATAGATGATTGTACTGGAAGGTATACTTTAGAAGACACGTGACTCAAGAAGCCCCTCCTCAACTGGCTGGCAGGGAATATATGGTTTCTATTTGCACACCTCCTGGAACAGGGATCTCCCTCTCTCCCAAAGCCACCCTTCCACCTTTGTGGACCAGCTTTGTCTTCCTTCTCTAGTGTGGTGCCCAGAGCCAAAGCGACTTCTGGAATGGTTTAACCAACATGCACTGGAGCAACAAGCCCCTCCTTTGTCCTAAAGACTATATTTCTGTTAATGCATCCCCATTTTGCTCATTTGCTTACTTTCCCTACACATATCACTATTCATCAAACCAGGGTGTAGGGCTACTAACAGCTAAAACTCATTCCCTCACAGCCCTTTCTCTCCTCTCCCTTCTTCTCTCCCTCTCATATTCCCCTTCTCCCTTTCTCCATTCCTTCTTTCTTCCCTCTCTTCTTCTTTCCTGTTTTTCTCTCAGCTCAGGGCAATGCATCTCTGCAGTCAATTTATACAAATGTGTATTGAGCACCTGTGTCTGCCAGCCCTGTTCTGAGCACTGGGGTTTCATAGACGATTACAGCTTGCTTCCTGCCCCCAGGAGCCTCCTGTCTGGCAGTGGAGGGGATAGAAAATAACAGCTACAACACCTGTCTTGAGGGTGTAATTGAGGGACAGCACAAAGTGCAGAGGGACCTCAGAGGAGTAAGCAACTACTGTATGTGCCCAAATATAAGGCAATCCAAATAAAGGTTACAGGCACTCCCCCTTCTCCCTGTGAGAAGATGCACTTTATTGCTGAATAATATAAACTTAATGGGGTGAAGATGAAATAGACATCTACTTATAATATTTCATTTATTACTTTAGTTATATAAACATATTTACAATTATTCCCATATAAAATACTAATATGGAAAGATCGCTTTTGTCAGTTTCAAATTTCAGGAAACAATTTGATTCCAATTCATTTCTGTATGGCTTTGACACTAGTGTCACCATCGTGTGGGGTGGGGGGCAGGCAGCTTTTTACTAAAGCACCTCCTACTCTCAGAGATCCAGATGCTAACACACAGCGCTTTCGAATCCATGTGTCATGCAACCGCTGGGCACTGTGTCTCCACATCACAGGTCCAATCCGCATCACATTTTGACAGTGGGGATTCATTTGCTGCAGGTGAGCATATGTGATCTGTACAACCCGGCCACTTACTAAGGTATCTGAAAGTGGCCTTTAAAAGGCCTATTCACAACAACCTCTAACCTTTGCCGTCACGAAGTCATGTTTGTTTGGATTGCCTTATCTGAGGAAAATTCCCTCGATTCCCTTTATAAAATTGCAACCTCCATATGCAACCCAATCTCACATAGATTAAAGGAGGATCAGCTGGGTGAGGTGGCTCAGGCCTGTAATTCCAGCACTTTGGGAGGCTGAGGCAGAGGAACTGCTTAAGGTCAGAAGTTTGAGACCAGCTTGGCCAACATGGTGAAACCTCATCTCTACTAAAAATACAAAAATTAGCGGGGCGTGGTAGTGGGTGCCTGTAATCCCAGCTACTCGAGATGCTGAGGCAGGAGAATCGCTTGAACTCAGGAGGCAGAGGTTGCAGTGAGCCAAGATTGTGCCATTGCACTCCAGCCTGAGTGACAGAGCGAGACTGTCTCAAAAAAAAAAAAAAAAAAAAAAAGGAGGATCATGCTAACGGACCTTTCTCAAACAGAACTTTGGGGTTAAAAATTAAGTCACTGAGCGAGCACCTGTAATATGAGAAATTTGTAACTCAAATACAAGGCAATCTTATGTTCAGATATATGACGTCAGGGTGGGGTAGGGAATCAGGTTTCCCGGAAGTGGAAGCTTGGAGCTGACTTTAAAGACCCGAGAACCCTCTGGGATGGGTCATGTACGGTAAACAGAAGGCATCGGAGATCCAGAAGGCTGTCTCCTGAATATCCCGCTTTTATTCGCATAGCTTTCAGGCCAGTTTTGCCCTGTATCATTGGAAGGTCTTGGGCACCTCTCTTCCACTCTCAGAGCCTCAATTTCCCTATCTGTGAAATGTAAGTAATAATACATATTTCATAAGGTCTCAAGGGATACAAAAGCATGGAAAATAGAATTGAAAAAAACAACTCATTTGGAATCGGGTCTTCTTGGGGAAGTCATTGCCCTTCCTGGGCCTCAGTGTTCCAACCTGTGAAATGGAGCTGGAGAAGGGCACAGCTGCACTTCCCACTGAGTGTGGTCCAGGTGCCTGAATGAAGAATGCCTGTTACTGCCTCTGCCAGGAACACTCTACCTATCTCTTCCCATGGCCAATGCCTTCTAGTCCATCAGATGGAGCTTATGTGCCCCCACCCCAGATTCTCCCTAAGCCCCCAAATAATGTCATCTCATCACTCTACTGGGATCTGTTTTATTTTCTTCCTGGCTTTGATTATTATATAATGTGATCGTAATTGCTTGTTATTTCTATCTTCAGCATGCCATCTCCAGGGCAGTGGGGACCTTGTCTGTATCTACCCGGCCCAGCACAGTGCCTGGCGCATAGAATGTGCTCAATAAATATTTTAACGAATGAGCGAATAAATTAATGAATATGGGTTCCCTCCTCCCAATCTTTGGACACTAGGTTTCTTCTATTCCTCGGCACGTGGCCTAAGGGATGGAAAAGACTCCACCCAAACCCGGGAACCCTGGGTGTACTGTCTCCCAGCCCTTTACGCGGTCCCAGGCGCCCTTCTGCCTCTGTGCAAGTTCCCCCGCGGCCAAAGCACTCTCCAAAGAGGTCTGCCGGGGCTAGGACTTGGCCGGCTGGGGTCCCGCGCCTGGAAGAGGGCCTGGCACACAGTGGGCCTTCTCAAAGTGTTAGAACAAACGGGTGACAGGCCAGCAGACTGCCGATCCTGGCACCCGAGGGCACCCAGCTGCCCTGCGCGCCTTCCCGGCCCGGGCGCGGGAGCGGCGAGGGCGGGAGGCTTGGCTGTGCTTCTCCCGCCGCCTGGTGCAAACTTTCAAAAGATGCGGCGGCCGCGGCCCCGCCCCTGCACTGTTGCAGGCGGTGGGAGGCGGGGGCGGAGCCGGCGCGCCCGGGCCGGTGGCTCCGCCTCCTCCTCCCGCAGGCGCCGCCGCCGCCTCCTTCCCGGCTCCCGCCCCAGCTGCCGCCCGCCGGCTCGCCCGTGCAGCGGCGATGCCCCGGAGCGTCGACCCCGGTCCTGGTCTCTGGCCCGCCGCGTAATTAGCCTCCGCGCGCCCAGAGCGCGCCGCCGCCGCCGCCAACGCCGCGCCCGACGCAGCGATGGGCAACACGGTGCACCGGACCCTGCCAGGTACGCCGGGGAGCCCTGCCCGGGAGGCGGGCGCCGGGCTTCTCTCCTCTGGGGGACCCGCTGGGTGACTCCTGGAGAGCCACCCCACGCCCCTTGGAGCCCTCGGCGCGCAGCGGGCTGGAGTCTCCGGTACCTCCCGGACCCCAGCTCGGCGCGCGCCCCGCGGCTGGGCTTTGCGCTCCGGGAGGGCGGGTGCCGCGTCCTGGTTACCTTGGGGACCCCAGTCCTCATTCTCCCGGCTTTGGCCAGATGCGCAAAAAAGGCCGCTGGGGCGATGCCGCGCGCCCCCTCGCCTTTGTTCCAGCCCGAGGGCGCTGATGAGCAAACTCAAGGCGACCTGGGTGGGGGTGACTGGAGCCGGGCTCGCCAGGGCTTCCGACGGCCAGAAGCCACCCGTGGTGCCGAGACTGCAGCTGCCGAGAGTGAGGGGTGCTCGCAGGGGCACCCCAGTTTCCAGCCTCCCAGCGCCCCCGCGGCACATGCTGCCTTGCTTTGGCCACGTTCCCACGCGCACCCCGGTTGCGCCCCCCTCTGGTGTCCGCTCCACTGGGGACTCCTTCGCCCCCTCGGAGTCACTGCTGCAGATCGCTTCGCCCCCTAGTCTGGGGGAAATTCCCCCAGAATTTCGGGGACAGGAGTGAGGGTTATCCGGAGCAGGGTAACGGGGTAGAAGGAGGCCTTACTGGAAAATACATGGTAACTGTGGGAACAGAGCAGCGGTCCCGCGCCCGCGCGCGCCCGTGGAGGCTCAGTGCCCAGCACTTTGCATACCCCAGCTCGGTATGCAAAGAAGCTTCGCGATAAAGATGTGTATCCCAGTTTTACAAATAAAGAGATTGAGTGTCAGAAGAGGTGAAATGACTCACCCCAGGTTACACAGCTAGTAGTGGGAGAATCTGGAGTGGGACCTGTGTCTGCCCTCCCTCCCCTCACACGCCCAAGTCTTTAGAAGTATTTTGTCTTAAGGCTGAGCCTTTGTAGCATCCTTTGAGCAAAAGGTGAGAGGAGTGTGTGTGTGTTTAAAGCACAAAGGCTCGGCTCGGTGGGGAAGCAAGTCAGCTGTGAGGTTAATTGAGTGTGAGGTTCTGGAAGAGGGACATATCACCCCATCTCTGCTATAACACTCCCGTATAGCTCTCCCTTCTAGGCATTACATGCAGTTAAAGAATAACTTCCCCTGGAGCGGGTTGGAATGGACAGTGCTGAGCCCAGGATTCCCAGGGTCAGCTTAAGGAAGAGGAGCCAACTCCTACTTTACAAGCCTCTGAGCTACTGCACTCAAACGTTCAAGTTCCCAGAGAGCTGAAGTCATAAGCAGAGTCAGTGGCAGAGGTGGAATTAGAACGCAGGTCTGCTTACTGGAGGGTGGCCTCTACCTCCTGTGGACAGGGCTATTGCCAGGTTGGGGGAGAACCCACCCGCGGGTCAGGAGATAGCTGGGGATGTTGGCAAATAGGGCAGCAGATATTCTCGCCATAAAGACCCTGGGATGAGGCACCTCAGCACAGGCCCGTTTGCTTGGTTTCTTAATTTAAAAATGTTTATACTATTCTAGTAAAAAGCCATTCTGCCACCTGTGGGTCAGCCTTGGGGTGCGTAAAGGGACAGACACACGCCAGGCAGGCTAAATATAGCTGGAGATTTATGTATTCTCCATCCCTCTCAACCCTCTTTCTGTGGGCTGGGCCACCCTAGGCTGGGAGCCTGCAGTTAAGGTTGGTTACCCACTGCAGTGTCTAAGTATGGGGAAGTCAGACTCTCCTCTGGGGCTTGAAGCTTGCACTGAGTTTGAGGAAGGGGTCAGAACTGGAATTCCTGAGTCACATCGGGTGGCTGGTGCCAAGAATATGAAGAGCCGTTAATTGTTTTCCGACCTACCAGTAATGAGTTTCTTTCACACCCTGTGCTGTTTTTTATACCTCTGTGCTTGGCATGTGATGGTCCTCACGCATGGAGTGTCCTTTCTTGTCTAGTCTGCCTTTCAAAATCCAGTTGTCGTTACCTCCTCCAGGAAGCCTTCCCTGACCACCCACAGTCTCATCCTTTGCTCTGCTACCTGGATACCTGAAGTCCCTTCCTGCTCATCGTTGCAATGACTGCATTGTCATTGCCTGTCTCTGTGACTCTTTGGGGTTCCCTGAGGACAGAGCCCTTGTCTTGATCATCTTGTATCCCTGGTTGCCTATCCCAGAGACTGGTGCCTGGCAAGGGCTCAAAAACTGGTGCTGGAGCTCAAATGTTGCCTGAATCTTAGGCTGAAGGAACACTTGGCACAGTCTTGCCCTGTAGAATCCTTGTGCTTTCGTTCTCAGGAAAAGGACACATGCGTGGGGTTCTTTCTGCGGGACTTGAAATAGAGAGCTGGCATTTGCTGAGCACCTGGATTCCATGCCAGGCTTCCTGCATATGTGGCTTCATTTACACGCCAAGCATGCTTCTCCTCAAGGCTTCTGCACTTCCTGATCCCTCTCCCCGGCACATTGTTCTCCCCTCCTCCCCATGGCTCCCACCAGGCTTCCTTGGGGTCTCTGCTTGAATGAAGGGCCTGCTATTGCCCCAACCCCACTCACTCCTTTGACCCAGCTTTAAGTTTCTCCTTAGCATGTGTCACTATGCGACACGCTGTATGTGTAGTTAGCAGTTTCTTATCTGTCTCCCCAGGGAGATTTTGTCCATTTTATTCACTGCTATATGTTTAGCACCTGGAGCAGTGGCTAGTGCAGAGTAAATGTTCAGTAAGTATGCGTTGGATGGGATGAATGGATGAATTTAATTCTTCTGACATCCCTGGAGTGTAGGCATTATCATCTCCATATTACAGTTGAGAAGCCAAGGCTCAGAGAGGTAAAGTGGCTTGTCCCAGCTCACACAGTTCATCTAGTTCGCAGAACAGGGATTGAAATCTAGGTTAACTTGGCTCCAAAGTCCTGCATTCTTATTCTGACATGCTGTGGCCTCCCAGCCCGTGATTTAGATAACATTTATTGGGTTCCCCACCATGCACGTGGCATACTACACAACACAATAAGGAAATGCCAAAGAAAGGGAAGATTCTTTATGATCGATTGCGGAAGCCTCTTAGCAGCTCTTGCAAAGTGCATCAGCATAATCCGAGAAATGCCCTTTAAACAGAACTGTGCAGCACAGGACCTCATATCTACTAAGCTCCTACTGTGTGCTCTACATTCTCTTTCCAGTTGCAACTCAACCCTGCAAAGTAAGGTGCCATTCTCCTCCATTTTAAAGAGATTAAGACACTTTGCATACAGTTAAACAGCGGCAAAGCTGGGCTTAGAAGACTGGAACCTGTCTGACTCCTAATGCCGTGTAGTCCTTCTCTCTCGAATCCGTTAGCCTTCATCTGGGTTTTTGAAGGGAGAAAAAAAGCATAAGCAGGTAGGGATAGGGGAGGGCAGCATTCCAGGATGAGAGTGAGGGGAGGTGGAGGGAGGGACTCATCCCCTTCTTCTCCTAACAGTACATTCCAATCCCTTCCCTCTGGCCTCTGGGGCTTGCCCGCAGCTCTGGTTGGAGAATACACTAAATTCAAACTACAGGTTGGCTTTAATCATTAAGTTGGCCCACCCTTGGCCAAACCAACAGCTTTTTCGTATTAGCTCAATAATCGGGCATTCCAGAACTTTGGAGTGAGGAAAGTGTGTTGATCCCGCTCTATACCACGCCCTTGGTCAAGGGCTTTACCCACAGTATCTATTTGAAATCCTCATTACAACCCTTTAGAGGAACTATATTTATCCCCATTTTACAGGGCAGCAAGTGGAGGCTCAGAGAGGTCAAGGACACAGAGTAAGGGGAGAAGCAGCCTCCCCTAACTTATGTGGACAGTCTGCAAGTGCTGCATCCAGACAAAGAAGCACTCGCCTACCCCAGACCCTCTGACATTCTCACTTGCAGAGCCCCTTTCTCTTTTTGGCCCAGATAAGGGGCCATGCGGATGCTGAGCCTACCCGGGACACATCTGCTGCTCCCTGCCTTCCTATCTGAGCCATGGGTGGTGTTGCTCCTAGGGCCTGGCAGCCACTGTTTTCCCTGGATCTGGACTTTCTCAGCTCTTGGGAGGACAGCGACCCTTGTCACCCTCCTTCCAGCCACGGCAATACTGCATGGATGGCCCACGGAGTGATATTGCCTTTCCTCTTTCTACCTCTCCTCCTCCTTCCCCAGTCACCACTTCACGTTCAGTTGGTCTTTACCTTGCTTGTCTTGTCCCATCTTGCTCCCTTCTACCAGGTCATTAAGAACCACCTCTATCAGTGATTCTGTAGAATCAGAATCACTTGTTACCCTCATGAGCTGGCCCTAGTAGAAGGGGCCAACATGCTCTAACAGAACAGGACACCCAGTTGGTTACATCACTAGAGAGCACAAGGTCCTGCTACCCTGTGACTCAGAGAGGGACAGTCAGCACCCAGTGCTCCAAGCAAGGCCTGGCCACCAGACCATGTGGTCTCTCCACCGTGGGTTGTGACCAGCTGTAAAAAAATCTTTAATGACATAGAATTTAAAAAATCTTCTGCATTTATGTAGTAAGAGTATTTTTGCTTCATAAACTTTTCAGTTGCGCATGCGGGTGTGTGTGAGATGTATGTGTGTTTTGTGTGTTGCCATGTAAAATGCATTTCTTTCCCTGGGTCACAGCGGGAGCTGTTGGGAGCTGGAAGGCCCCTGGCCTACAGCAGTGCAAGGCTGGTGTTATGGTGTTAGACTCACATCTTACAGTCAAGCTGCCTGGGTTCAAATTTCAGCTCAGCCAATTCCCAATGGCATGACCTCTCTGTGCCTCAGTTTCCTCACAGGGAGACTAGGGGTAGCTCCTTCATGGTTGGTAGGGGTGGGAATTATGTGGAATAGAGAAAGCGAGTGTTCAGCACATGCCCGGGATGGTAGCCATCGTGGTTCTGGGAAGAGAGGCCTCGGGCCTGCTCCTGGAGTCCCTGGACTCCAGCGGGTGGCTGACAGGTGCCCTTCACTCCTTGCCTTGAAAACCCTGCCCCAGGTGACCGCAAGCCTCAAACCAAGGGGCTGAAGATGGGGAGGCACCCCTTTCCTGTCCACTGACAGCAGTTCCCAAGGGTTCCTTGGGCTGTTTCCTGAACACCTGATTTCTGCTAAGAAGGATCTACCTGGTGGGTTGCATTTACAGTTCTCCTGTGTTCACCAAACCTCTAGGCCAGGCTCCACGCTGGGCAGGGGAACACAGCCTGGGTTTAGGGACTCAAGTTCTAGCAGGAGAGACCAACAAGGGCACAGCAGTTAAAGTACATGGTGTCGGGGGAGCCCAGGGAGTTGACAGCCCAGAAGATGATGCAGGGGAGGCTTCCGGGAGGAGGCGCACTCTGTCTAGCTCACACCGGAAAGAAGAGACATCAGCTAGGAGAAGGGAGTGAGAAAGGCTGTTCAGGGCACCATGTGCAAAGGCCTGAGGGAGGGGGAGCAGCACAGGTGGGGGGAGCTGTGGAGTTCTGAGGACTCTAGTGTAAATGGGGATGGGATGTGAGGTCACAGCAGTGGGAAAGGCTGGAGGCAGGGGCAGGCGGGGGATAGGTGGAGGCTTCTTATAGGCCGGGCTGCAGTCAGGAGGCTTGGATTTCTCAGCTAGCACACTCCCAACCGGGATAATGTGCTGTGTTTGCCAGCAGGGGCGTAGCATTTTCCCTGGGCTGGACCTCAAGGGCCGCTCAGCACAGGCTGTTTAATCTCCCCCATGGAGAAGAGTCAGCTCTGCCTCTCTTTTGGACCAAAGGGCTTTCTGTACTTATGGTGCTCTCTGAGGGCTTAAAATAGAAGCCCAGAAGCCAGGTGTGTGGTTAGAGCTTAAAGCAGAGAGGGAAGAGGGAGGGCGCCAGGTCGCAGCCTGGCAGGTAGCACACGCTCACCTGGGCAGCGTTGTGGGGTGGTCCAAGCTCGTGCACACCTGCCCCGCACTGGGCCCTTTATCCCATCCCATTGAAACCATCATGAGAGCCTTGCGAGGCAGTCTTCTCATGTCACAGAAGGGGAAACTGAGGCTCAGAGGGGTAGTGAGACCTGCCCAGCCCAGGTGGCCAGGAAGTGGCAGAGCGAATTGGATCGCAGGCATGCTGGGCTCCACACCCCTTCCCCCCATCCCACGGGGCACTGCACCCTGGGGTCCCTTGGGGCTCCTCTTGCTGACTTGCTGCTGCCCCTTGTCCTCATCCTGAGCACCTGAGCCCCACCCTTCTTGCAGGTGCACCCCCTTTGCCCTCTGAAGATGAATTACTTCTGTCCCCAGCAGCCAAAATGAAGCTGCACCTAGAAAAGCCGCCTGCCCCCACCCACCTCAGCCCAGGCCTGCAGACTCTGGAAATCTTGCCCGAGAGGAGAAGGGGTGAGCTGCGTTCTGTGCTCCTTCTTCCTGCGCAACTAGGACTCAGGCTCCTGACTCATCTGCCTGGTAAAAACTGGCCCATGCTGCCACCCCCAGCCCCCAGTGGCAAACATCACAGTGCTCCCAATACCTTCCCTGGGCCCAGGGTGCTCGCAGGCCCTTCCCCCACCCTGGACCTCCAGGCAGCCCCCAGCAGTCAGTGAGCAAGGGCCCAGGTGAGGGTGAGAGCCCTTTGTCATCCAGGCCCGCATCTGTCCTGCAGGTGAGAAGCATCCTGTCCCCATGCTGTGCCCCCAGCAGCAGCAGAGTAACTGCACGGGCTGGGGTCCTTCCTTCTCGGGTCTGAGTCTGGGCCTTGCCCCTTTTTAGCCAGACAAGTGACTTAACCTCTCTAAGCCTCGGTTTCCTCTTCTACGGAAAGGGGAGAATGATGTTACCTCTCAGGCATGCCAAGTGTCCAGCAGATACTAAGTGCTCACACGTAGCACCTGCTAGGATTATGTATTCACTGGGAGAGGAGCCGCTGCTCCACACTGAGCTTAGGATTGGGTGTTCTTAAGGGAGACAGACACAAAAGAATAACCACTAACTTGTATCACGTAGCCCGTCTGTGCCAGACATGTTCTCAGCAGGCACATCCATGCCTATCAGGACAAGCCCTGTAAGATGGCTCCTATTATTATTGCCCCAACTCTTGGGAGAACATAGGCACAGAGAGGGAAGGTAACTTTCCCAGGGAGCACAGCTCAAGCAGTCCCACATGATTCCAGCTACAGGGAAGGAACGTCAGTGTGGACGGGAGTGTTGGGTCAGGGTGGAGGGTTCCCATAGGGGCCATTTCCCATTTGCACTGGAAGCCCTCATCGTATTTGGCAGAAATCTGTAAGCATTTAGAAATCTTGGCAGGTTCATTTTTAATTGCTCACCTAGTTCTTTTAGTTTTGTCTCACGTCATACCTCTAGGCATGGGTGGGGGCCCTCTCCAGGCAGCCTGTGGGTTCACCGTGGAGATTCCCAGCAGGTAGCCCCCAAGGTCTGGTGTGTGGATCTCCAATTCCCTGCCACGGCAGGTCAGGGGAGAGTGATGCCCTGAGGGCTTTCTGGGCAGCAAAGGCCATGCCATCCCCGGGGAAGAAAAGACTCTCCAGCAGCGTAGTCTGGGAGGGCCGTGGTGACCTGAGAGCTGCAGACCTGAAGGGGAAGGGCACGGTGGACCCAGTGCAGACATGACCAGTGTGTAGACATCACAGGAGAGCAGATTCCGGTTCAGCCAGAGGAGGAACTGTCTAACTGTGGGAACTGTCTGGAACTGGAAAGCCGGGAGAGCATGCCTGTCACTGGAGTACACAGGTAATTAGCCCAGCTGGGACTTGACATGGTTCTTGCAAAAGCCCTGGAGTATCCAATGCATTTCAGATGAATTGTCCACGAAGATGCCTTTTGACCCTGGGGTCTTCCGGGCAATGCCTTCCAGCGCCCATCTGCTGAACTCCTGCAGAGCCCTTCACTTTTTTTTTTTTTTTTTTTGAGACGGAGTCTCACTGTGTCTCCCAGGCTGGAGTGCAGTGGCGTGATCTCGGCTCACTGCAAGCTCCGCCTCCCGGGTTCACGCCATTCTCCCGCCTCAGCCTCCCAAGTAGCTGAGACTACAGGCGCCCGCCACCACGCCCGGCTAGTTTTTTGTATTTTTAGTAGAGACGGGGTTTCACCATGTTAGCCAGGATAGTCTCGATCTCCTGACCTCGTGATCCACCCGCCTCGGCCTCCCAAAGTGCTGGGATTACAGGCTTGAGCCACCGCGCCCGGCCTTTTTTTTTTTTTTTAGACAGTCTTGCTCTGTTGCCCAGGCTGGAGTGCAGTGGCGCAACCTTGGCTCGCTGCAACCTTTGCCTACCGGATTCAAGCAATTCTTCTGCCTCAGCCTCCCGAGTAGCTGAGACTGCAGGCATCCGCCACCACACCCGGCTAAATTTTGTATTTTTAATAGAGATGGGGTTTCACCATGTTGGTCAGGCTGGCCTTGAACTCCTGACCTCAGGTGATCCACCCGCCTCGGCCTCCTGAAGTGCTGGGATTACAGGTGTGAGCCACCACTCCTGCCTGGCACCCTTCACATCTCACTTAGACAGTCCCCCTTTCAGTTCTAGGAGGGTTTAGAACCACTTTATAGATCAGGACATATAAGGCACAGGACAGTGACGCCACCTGCCTCAGCTCAGTTCTCATACCTCCCTGTGTCCACCCAGCCTCAGAACTTTCAGACAGCGGCAGGTGTTTCTGAGCAGAGTTTGGGACAGCCATCCCAGGACCACAGACCCAGCCCACTCATCCCTTCTTCTTTCATTTTCTTATTACCAGGACTCAGGGCCACCCAGAGCTGGCCTCTTGCCTCACTTCTAGGCAGAGGGGAAAGTTCTTTAATGAATAAGCCATTTGGGGAAATTGGTGGGGTGGAGGTGTCTTGGGCAGTATTGGCACTTGGCAGAATGCCCACAGCTATTAAACAGTGTACTTTGTTTACAACCTCAACATTACACATTGTTTATATCACAATTGCATCCCTCAGGCATGTGTTTTCTTTCCTTCTGCTACAAGGATGATGGATTTATGAGATGGGTCAGCACTGTACTCGTATCTCCATGGCCAGGTCTGCCTGGTAACTTTCCAGTCCAAACAAGCAGATCTCCACATCTCAGAAAAGCTTCACTTCCCTTAAAGTTTGGGCCATTCAAGAGCGGGAGATGGCAGAGTGGAATTTCCATGTCTCTGCAAGAACTTCAGCCCTGCAGATAGGTCACTCAGAGGCTCTGTTCCCAGGACCAGAGGGTACTCCAAATCCCCATTCCAGCTCCCATGTGGCATATGGGGATACTGAGGACCAGAACCTGGCACAAGGTCACCAGGTGATTACAAATGGGGTCTTTCGCTGGAATCTCAAGAAAGGTGGTAGAAAGGGCGTTGGTTTGGAGGCAGTCCCAAGTTTGAATCTCAGTTCCACTGTCTCTAAGCTGTATGATTGTGGGTAGGTCTATTCCTCCCTGAGCTGTTACATATAGAGTTTCAGTGCTGCAAAAGGAATAGCACTCAAATATAAAATTTTCTTTTTAATTCTCAGCAAGGCAAGTTACTTCTATAGAAGGGTGTGCCCTTACAGATGGAGCAATGGTGAGTGCACACTTGGACAAGGGAGGGGAAGGGGTTTTTATCCCTGATGCACGTGGCCCCTGCTGCTCTGTCGTTCCCCTATTGGCTAGGGTTCGACTGCACAGGCCAAACTAATTCTGATTGGCTAATTTAAAGAGAATGACAGGGTGAGTGCTTTGGCGGGAGTCAGGGCAGAGCAGGTAGCAGGTGATCGGAATGAGTCAGGGTGGAGTAGGTAATCGAAAAAGTTTGCTTTACGAGGAAGTTTAAAAGTAGAAGGCAAATAATTGAACATACTGACATATTAATTATTTGAAAAGAAATTTAGAACTCATATCTGACAACCCCTCCCCTTGTATTTCCTTACAGCTTTCTTTGCAAACTATTTTTTTTAAACATGTCTTGGCTTAGTTGTTTTGCTTGATTTTCCAAAAGCAGCAGCTTCTCTGGATAAGGTGGAGGATAGTTAAGTGAGGTTTTCGTAAGTGCCGTTTTTATGAGCCTCTGTATCAACTTACGGATGCATGGTATGACATAGCACCTGACAAAAATAAGTACACCTATTATGGCTGTGAGGGAAATAAGCATTGAGGGTATTATTCCTTTCCATTTACCGAATTACTTTTTTAGCCATCCTATAAAGAGGTCATTTACCCGAGTTGCTGGCTAACTCATTGGATAGAGCAGTCAGACCTTGCAATGCCTTTGTTATACTTCCATCGGGGCGGTGTTATTTGGGATGAAGGTGCAACATTGAGTTCTAATCATGACGCAGACTCTTCCTCTTTCTGCTAATATCATGTCTAAGGCTATCCTATTTTCCTAAGCCACCTGGCTAGTAGTCCCTAATTGTTCAGCTATTCCTTTAACAGCATCTTTAGTGTAGTTAATACATCGCTGTTGGTTGTAATATATGTAGTTTATCCAATCTACATTTTTATTAACTGTCACCTACCAAAATATTGACTCAAATCCTGCAGCTATTTTATTTCGGGCTTTAAATTGATCTGGTATTTCCCGTGGGACTCCAGTTGCTTTTAAATAGATGTGAGTGTCAAAAGACCCATAAGGGCTTCTCTTGCTTTATGATGTCTTGTTTTTCCTCCCACTGGTTGATGAAATACCAGGGTGAAAGGGGTAGCCAATTGGACTAAAGCACAAGTGACACTCCAGTTATTCGGCAGAGTGTCCAGTAAAGGTCCACCACAATACCACCATACATCTGCTCAGGGATGAACAAGAAAGGCTGACTTATTGGTAAGCTCTTGAAAGTTCTTAAGCTCACTGCATCCCTTCAGGTCTCCAAGGAAGGCTAAGTTTCCTCTCTGTCATGAGAGACACGAAGTGAACTTATTGGGAGACGGAAGCTGGATGACCCTCGGGGGCTGACCTGCAGGGTTCCGAACTTTGGGATATAGCAGAAAGAGCTTGGCACGACTTATTACTCCAGGCTGTAGAATCCTGGAAAAGAGCTACCATGCAGTCCATGCCTGGTCGACTAGAGGACCACCTTAGTGGAAAGGGGACAATTTGGGCCTCTGGCCTGCCATGTACACAAGCATAACAATTGCTTTTGTTTAACGTGTGGATAGAATATTTAATCCATTCCAACCAGGCATTTGCATCTTGGTATTCTGTCTTAATTGCCAAAGTTTAAGTCTTTAACTTCTATGGTCCTCTAGTAAAATGAATGTATGGTTTTTAGGAAATTACAAAAACCGGTTGGGGCAGTCCATCCTTGTTCTTTAGTGGTCCACAGAACATTGGACCAACTGTGGCATAAAAGCTCTACATCAGGTGGCAAGCCTCCTGGTTGACACTGGGGTCTTTATCGAAATCTCCCCAGATTAAATGGTCCCAATTTACTAATGCCTAGTCTGAAGAAAGTCAGGAGGGACAGCGGCACTTTTCTGAAGTACAGAGCTGTCTTTGACTTGGCAAGTCCCCACAGGGTATAACAAGGCAAGCATTAAATGCAATAGTTTGAGGCAAAATTGACTCGGTTATGTTAATAACTAGATGGTCAGCAATAGAGTGAGGAAGAAGAAAGTGATAGATGAAAGAGTTTAGCTTTAGTTTGGTAGGGTTTTCTCCTGGGACTATGGTCCACGACTCTGGAGGGGGTGGTGCTTTCTTGACTCGGGTGTGATGAGTCCATCCCTTTTTCACTGTACGAACAGCAGTCTTGGTGGCAAGCAGCACAAGGTAGGGTCCTTCCCAGGCTGGCTTGAGTTTTCCTTCTTTCCACCCTTTGAGGAGAACGTGATCTTCAGGTTGGTGCTGGTTTACCGGAAATTCTAGGGGTGGTACAAGTGCTAAAAGACTTAGTTTTGAGGGAAAGGAGAGTGGAAGATAAACCAAGTATATCATTTCTAAGAAATTGACCTTTTGTTTTAAATTTGGAGACAGCAGTGGACTTTATAGTGCCTGGTGCCTTCTGAGAAATTTCCTTCAGCACCTATTTTTATTAGTTTTTATACTGAAGAAATCCAAACACCATTTTATATTTGACAATGCTTCCTATGATTTTTATACCAGATAAGCTAAATTTCATCTTTATATTAGTATATCAATGTTAAACTTAGTTTTAATAAAACCTTGTAGACATATTTAATTTTTAATGTCTGACCATGAGGCAAGATTTTTATAGACTCTTAACCTTTTACAATTCTTGTTAAAGAGCAGGTTCGTGCTTTAAGAAAAACCCATTGTGTTATTTTAATGTCCAGTTCACAGAAAAACTGGATACCCTTTTAACTTTAGCCAGTATGTTTACACACAGAATTTCCTTTATAATTAACATTTTAAAACTTGCTTAAACCTTCAAAATAAAAAAAATTTTTAACCTTTTAATGTAGGTAAAAATCCATTCTTAGGCCTCTTTATAATCCTTTTACTAAAAGTCTATTTTACTTTCCTTATACACCTTGCACATAAACTTTTTTCAATAGTTTTACATTCAGGAGGCTTAATTACTTTTAAATTATACAACATTTCTTGCATAAATTCCTTTTTATAATACACTTTTTCTTTCACGACTTTCATAGACAATTCTTCAACATGCCTCAACTTTCTGACTTATTGCAAACATCTCTTTCTTTAAACAACCAGTTATTTTAGGATAAGAATTTACCATATAACATTCTTTTTATATAAATTCTCCCCGGCCGGGCGCGGTGGCTCAAGCCTGTAATCCCAGCACTTTGGGAGGCCGAGACGGGCGGATCACGAGGTCAGGAGTTCGAGACCATCCTGGCTAACACGGTGAAACCCCGTCTCTACTAAAAAATACAAAAAACTAGCCAGGCGAGGTGGCGGGCGCCTGTAGTCCCGGCTACTCGGGAGGCTGAGGCAGGAGAATGGCGTAAAAACCCAGGAGGCAGAGCTTGCAGTGAGCTGAGATCCGGCCACTGCACTCCAGCCTGGGTGACACAGCGAGACTCCGTCTCAAAAAAAAAAAAAAAAAAAAAATTCTCCCCGACTTTTTTTTTTTTTTCCCTAGAGATGATAACCATTCTTTCCCAAAGCGAACTTCCTTCATGTCTGTGGACTAGACTACCTAAAGCCATAAGATTAGAAGTTAGGATAATACATGTTGCACTGTCAACTTTTGGCAAACTTTACTTTTGTTGAAAACTGTATAAGTTTGGGATTTCAACTATCCTTTGCTGTTAATAATACCTCGTTTAGTCCAAATTAACTTAGAATTGGTATAGAGGGTTCCTTCCTGGTTCTGTAAGTACTTTAAGACTTGGCTGAGTGGAAACAGCTCACACTTTGAGCAGACCAATTATCAGGCAATTTTCCTAACTCTGCTTTTACAACAGTTTCCTTATCAATTACTGAATACCTATTGTGTCTTTTTCCCTCATCACCTGGGAGGAGCCATCTATGTCCAGTCCTGAAGGGAGCTCCTCCTAGGTCTGGTCAGACCTTTGTATGGTAATTAAGATTTAGATCCCCTGTTAGGAAACCTGCTGGGTTAAGGGAATTATCAGTGGTTAATGTTAAATCATCTAACAGAATAGCCCCATACTTTAAGATTTTTGAGTTAGTAAACTATTTTTTTTTTGACTTAGTATAGTTCTGAACTGGTGAGGTGTGCTCACAATGAGGTTTCCTCTAAAAGTTATTTTTCTACTTTTTTCTGTTAGCAAAGCTGTGCCACTACAGATTGAATGTATTTGGGCCATCCGCAGGGTACTGGGTTAAGGATTTTTGATAGAAGGCTACGGGTTGTCAGTGGCCTCAGTGCTTTTGGGCTATGCTCTTGTTTACACCGACAACAAAGTGGTACCATGGATTGTTATAGGGTCACGGAGAAGACCTTTAATTATCAATTATAGGTTCTAAATGTACCTTGGCTTTTAAAGGACTAGGGTACATTATTTTTTTTCTTGACTACTTGTATATCTCTCCCTTTCTCTTTGACTGTGTCTCTCTGACTCCCTTTTTGTCTGTCTCTTCCTCTCTCTCTTTCCCTCTCCTCTCTCTCTCTGCTGGTCTTTCCTTGCCTCTGCCAGCCGCTTAGGCTGCTGTTCTCCCCTCTCCCTCTTCACCTAGGGGAGGGACCGGCGGGAGTGGAGCTACTCTTTCTTCCCCCAAGAAGAAAGTGGGGGTTTGTGTGAGGTTCAACCCTTGAAATTAGCAGAAGGCTCAACCCCTCAAACCAGGGATGTCTCACCTTGCCTGTCCCAGAAGGCTCAGCCCCTCAAACCAGGGGCTGTCTTGCCTTGCTTGTCCTGGAAGGTTGACCTGTTTCCCCTCTTTCCCCCTCTGAAGGTCCTTTGCACACTTCCCACTCGTGCTGTCCTCTCTGGCTGCTCCCCAAGGGAGAATTAAGCTCCTCTTTGTGTTGGTGTGCTGGTATAAATCCTGTGGCAGGATCCGCCCCAAGCCATATGAGGTAGCTATGGAACCACGAAGAGGACCCACTCTCTCCGTCCAGCAGTAGGACTTGTCACCATCCACACAAATGACACCACAAGCAACGTGGTTGGTGATCACTCACGCACACACACATTTCGCCCTCTAGAATGTGACCACCAAGGAAGTACTTTACCAGCTTCCACCGCTTCTCCTTCCTTGGTCTATGCACAGAGTCATCACCGCAGTATGTGAGGATCCTTTAAGCTAGGTTGCTGGCCAATATTTTGGCTTTTTTTTTTTTTCCCACCTACTGAGAGCTCGGGTTATTCCTCACACTGGGTGGGTCTTGATTTCTCACCCTTGAGGCTGCCACAATAGGACGGGGTGCACCTCCTCACGAGAACCAAAGACCACCCCTGGAGGGGAATGTAATCACGGGTGAGCCCCCAAATTGTTGTATATAAAGTTTCGGTGCCACAAAAGGAGTAGCACTCAAATATAAAATTTTCTTTTTAATTCTCAGCAAGGCAAGTTACTTCATAGAAGGATATGCCCTTACAGATGGAGCAATGATGAGCGCACGCTTGGACAAGGGGAAGGGGTTCTTATCCCTGACGCACGTGGCCTCTGCTGCTGTGTCTTTCCCCTATTGGCTAGGATTAGACCCTGCAGGTTAAACTAATTCCGATTGGCTAATTTAAAGAGAATGAAGGGGTGAGTGTTTTGGCAGGAGTCAGGGCAGAGCAGGTAGCAGGTAATCTGAATGAGTTAGGGTGGAGCAGGTGATCAGAATGAGTTAGGGGGAGCAGGTGATCGGAATGAGTTAGGGTGGAGTAGATAATCTAAAAAGGTTGCTTTACGAGGAAGTTTAAAAGTAGAAGGCAAAGAATTGAACATACTGACATATTAATTCTTTGAAAAGAAATTTAAAACTCATATCTAACAACCGCCATGTCCTCATCTTTAGGATGGGGATAATGACAGTCCCTCCCTCCCTAATGGGGCTGCGATGAGGAATAAATAGGAGATTCTAGGAGAAGTCCAAACCCAGCACAAGCTGGGAACTCTGTAAGTGGCCATTACCTTTTTTCCTTGGAGGCAAGGGATCTGTGCTCCCAGAATTGATCTGAGCGGTAGGACCAAATAATCCTGCTATAGACTATTTGAGTCAGCACCTCACATCCCCACGACAGATGACTGGTTGGCTGGGGAAGCAATTCTGCAAGATGACCGACAGCATGCATGGGCTTTGGATCCAGACCTGAGTCGAATCCTCACCCTGCTGCTTATCTGCCTCATGAACTTGTGCCAGCCCCTTACCTTCTCTGGGCCTAAAGTCCCTGTTGTGAAATGGGCTCATAGGGCTATAGAGAGGCCCAGTGAACCAAGGACTGTCAGATCACCAGAACTTAGGACACATGGGATGGAGATTCTAATCAGGGCTCCTGTGGGCGGAGGATTACCCAGGTGCCGAGGCAAGAGACTGAAGGCACGAACTGTTTCAGTACAATAAAGAAACTAGTTAGAATAAGAATAGCCATAATACAAATTAGATATAGAGATGATCATGGACAATTATCAATCATTATAAACATTATTAATCATTAGCTTTTAATATTACTCTTTGTTGCATTACTAATATAACCTAGGAATAACCGGTGGGCATAGGGTCAGATATTGAAGGGACATTGTGAGAAGTGACCTAGAAGGCAAGAGGTGAGCCTTCTGTCACACCCACATTAGGGCCGCTTGAGGGCTCCTCGGTCAAGCAGTAATGCCAGTGTCTGGGAAGGCACCCGTTACCTAGGAGACTGCGAAAGGGAGTCTCCTTTCCTTGGAGGAGTCCGGGAACACTCTGCTCCACCAGCTTCTTGTGGAAGGCTGGATATTATCCAGGCCTGCCCGCAGTCATCCGGCGGCCTAAACCCCTCCCTGTGGTGCTGTGCTTCAATGGTCACGCTCCTCTTCCACTTTCATGTTCCTCCCATAGTCCTGGTTCCTCTTTGAAGTCCGTAGTAGAGAGTGGTAGAAGGAATAGTGAAAGTCTTGAAGTCTTTGATCTTTCTTATAAGTGCATAGAAGAAAACACTGAGGTCTGCTGCCTTCTCTCTCTGCTTCAGCTACCTAAGAAGGAAGGGTCACCTGTCCAGTGATCACATGACTTGCTTCACCTTGTCAATCACTTAGAAGATTCACCCTCCTTACCCTGCCCCCTGGTCTCGTATGCAATCAATAAATATCAGCGCGCCCAGCCGTTCGGGGCCACTACCGGTCTCCCAGGCCCAGCTGTTTTCTCTTTATATCTTTGTCTTGTGTCTTTATTTATTACAGTCTCTCGTCTCCGCACACGGGGAGAGCACCCACTAAGCCCCGTAGGGCTGGACCCTACAGGCTGCAGAGCATGCCTTCCAAGCACGTAGCCCTTTACCTCTTGGGGAAGGGACAGAAGGCCATGCGGGCTGCCTGCAGGCATCCCCAGTCCACGCTCACCTGCTCTCAAGAGCCCTTCAGGCATCTGGGGGAAGCCCTGCGTGGTGGGTGAGCAGGAGAGAGAAGAGAAGGCTGCATCTTCAGAGAAGGACGAGACACGCATCAGAGTCACTCCCTGGGGGGCCTCAGAGCCGAGCATGGCTGGGAAGATGCCATTAGCTGACCTACCTTGTGTCAAGCACTATGCTGTCCTCCTCCCCTGCCGGGATGACCTCTGCACTTTGCCGGCAGGAGCCACAGCATCTTTGTCATAGCCTTGGGAGCCAGGCTGGTATGAGTTCAAACACCCATGCCACAATTCCTGGTCATGGGCAGCTCACCCAACCTCTCTGAGCCGCCCTCCTCCCTGGGAGGGGGTCTGGTAGCCATCACCTCCTTCAGCACTGTCAGGAGGTTCCTGCAAGGTCCTATGGGTGGGGGGCCATTGTCCCCTGGGAGGTCTGCCTCTCCCATCAGGCCCTACCCCCAATTCTTTTTCCGGCCTCAGGGACACTCAGCCTTGGGGCTCCATCCCCCTGCTGTAATCAGTCACTTTCTTCCTTTTTTAGATACTTTGCTTATTGTTCGTCCCAAGTTCCGCCAAACTGTGGTCTTTGAGCAGCTCAAAACAAGCTGATTGATGACATCCACCACCATCCCTGCCCCACCCCCAGCCACAGCTTCCTGACTGAGACGAAGCCAGGGCATTGCTCACCCTCTGTGCCAGAAGGTGGATTAAGCTACTTGTACGTAGTCTAGCTTTCTTCTTGCAGGTCAGGATGTGAGAGACCTTGGGGCCAGCAAGCATTTTGCCCAGCTGTTGGGTTGTAAAGAACATTTCCTCAGTCCAGGAGCAAGAACAACATTGCTCCAGGGGAACTTGGGCCCATGGGTCTATTGCTCCAAAAATGCTGCCTTTCAGGCCTTGCAGGTGCTCTCCGGGGGCTGAAGCTGGGAGCAGTCAGGCTTCTGGGCACCACCCAGGCTGGGGGAGTGGCTGTCCTCAAGGCAAAGAGAAGGAGAAACGGCAGGCCTGGCAACCTCAGCCAGCTTATCACTGGGCAGCTGCCAGGGGCTGCCAGGAGGAGAAGCAGGCGCTGAGGGGCAGGACCGCGTCAACCGTTGGAAGAGACGTTCAAAACCTGGACTGTTTTCTCACGCCTGCCATGCTGGGTCACTTTGACTGGCAGGGAAGAAAGGAAGGCCCAGGGTTTCAATCTCATTTTTCAGAGAGGTGGATCCACAGGGGTTGCTTCCCTGATCCAAACCCTTCAGCAGCCCCCAGAACCTTCTGGAGGACTTCAACCTCCCTGCATGGCCTTTAAGACCCTTTGTGATACTGCCCCTGACTCCCACTCCTCTCCCCTCTCCCTTCTGGCCCGTACTTCTTGCAGTTCCCCAGTGCTCTCAGCTGATTCTCATCTCCAGGCCTTTGCGGGTGCTGTTCCCTCTGCCTGAAACACACTTCCCCATCCTTTATCATCCTCCCAGCCCTGCTTCCTCATTCTGCAGCTTCTCAGTTCCCCTGAGAAGCTGTCGCCACTGCCCCAGCCCTCCCTGGCCACCATCCTGTGCAGCCATGGGGTCTGCTTATGTCCATCCTTGCGGCTGGTCTCAGCTCGAGGGGGCAGGGACAGTATGTGACTTGTCAGTGCATGTACCCAGCAGCCAGCGCGGGCCCTGGCCCAGAGCAGATGCTCTGTAAATGTCAGATGAAGGAGGAAGTGATGTACTCGAGAAGGAATGAGGGCACATTCCCCCCACCTCTCACTGTAGTGGGGCCCTAGCCCTGGGAGCTAGCGCCTCTGAAGTTGGAGTTTCCTGGGTCCCTTTATCAAGAAGAGGCCTCAATCAAGGGGCCCGGTAGAGGGTCGGAGTCAGCTTGGGAATCCCAGCCCCTGCTAAGCATGCTTTGAGGGGGCGTCGGGATGACCTCACCCCCTGGGAACTCTCGCATCAGAGCCCACTCAAGCTGAGAGGTCTGCCACTTAGGCCTGGATGGAGTGGGCTTTTCTCCCCACAAGCAGCATCACGACCTCTGGCCTCTCTCTGGGATGTCCTTGCAGCTGTTGACGGGGTTTTGTTTGCAAAGCAAAGAGAGCAGAGTGGCAGTTTCCAGCGCGGGCTGGCCCTTTTCCCTTGGGGATGCTGGCCAACCAGGCCTCTGAAAAAGGGAACAAAGTCCCAGTAAGCTAGTGTCTGTCTCCTGAGTGCCTGTCACTGCCCCATTTGGCAGAGGTGAGGAAGGGTTAGTTATGTTTTTTTCTTTTCTATTTATTTATTTATTTTTTTTTTGAGATGGAGTCTCCCTCTGTCACCCAGGCTAGAGTGCAGTGGCATGATCTCAGCTCACTGCAACCTCCGCCTCCTGGGTTCAAGTGATTCTCCTGCCTCAGCCCCCCGAGTAGCTGGGATTATAGGTGCCTGCCACTACACCTGGCTAATGTTTGTATCTTTAGCAGAGGCAGGGTTTCACCATGTTGGCCAGGCTGGTCTCGAACTCCTGACCTCAGGTGATCTGTTCACCTCGGCCTTCCAAAGTGCTAAGATTACAGGCATGAGCCTCCGTACCCAGCCTGGTTATGTTTTTTTCTAGCCCACTTTTAAACCCATCAATGGAAAATGGAACTTTGTTGGCAAAGGTGACTGATATCTTGGCCCCTCTGGATATGGCAGGAAGCCTTGCTAACTACCAGCCTTGCCTTTTCTTCTCTCTAGAGCACAGCCTGCCCCCCTCACCCCAACACACATGAGCGCCATGTTGCTTCCTACTGCCAAAAACGCTGGTTTACATTTTGGACTTGGGCAAATGTCATTTGAACCAGAGATTTCTCACTCAAGATCTATAGTCCAAGGACACATGTTGTGAAGGTCCAGGTCCAGGAAGCCCCTGAAGTTGAATATCAGATTGTGCATGGTGTCTGGGTGTGTTTCTGGGGGGAAAGCCTCTATACATTTTATTGCTTCTAACAAGATCCATGAACCATTCCCCACACCCCGCCAACACAAAGGTTATGGCAGTTGCCTTGAAGTAGGGGTGGGGTGGAAGAAAGCGCATGAGCCTGCTCCTCTCAGACCCTCAGTTTCCTCATCTGGGAAATCAAGGTGGTAAAGCTCACTCTGGAGAGTGTTACTAAAGATTAAATCCAATCAACCAAGACATGTACCTAGTACATAGCAGAGGCTCAGTGAAACTCCAGTGTAATCCTCACGTTCAAAGGAAGAGGCAGAATAGACCATTCTTCCATTTGGCAATTCCCTTTCCTGGTGGAGAGGAATCTGCCGAAAACCTCAGCCAGCATGCCATCTGCGGAACGCCGGCAGGCTGGAAGCCGGCGTCTCGGGGCCAGAGTATCGGGAGCTGTTGCTTCCTGCCATCCTCCTGACGGTGACTGCCATTTCCTTGGGCTCTTTTTAGATCAAAGGAAGGGCTAGGCTGGGGAGATGAGTGAGGATCATTCAGGGGGTGGCACAAGGCGCATTTAGGACACCTGCTGGGATGGCTTAAAAATAGGCCTCTGTCCTTGGACACCAAGTGGAAGCGACCGCAGGGTTTTCAAGAGGCCTCTGCCGGCCAAGGTTATGAGCCCTCCACGGGAGAAATGTTTCCGAACGTATTTTCCCAGCTGCCACAGGTAGGCATCTCTGACCCAGGAACAAACCTTTCCTAGTCAAAGGAACTAAATAAGGTGGTTAGAGGAGGAGATCAAGCGTTTAATGAGCACCTACTACAAGCCACACACTGTGTGTCTGATGGGTTTGCTCTGTGCCATCCTCACAACAACCTTGCAGTGTAGAGATGACTTTTCCTACTTTTCTAGGTTGTTGGGGGCTGGGGGGGAAAGAGAAGTTAAGTATGGACCTCAAGATCACACAGCTAATAAATAAGCAAAACCAGAATTTAAACCCAAGTCTGACTCCAAGCCTGTGCTCTTTTTCACCACCTCTCAAACTGTGATGTAGAAATAAAAAGCAAGAAAGAGATGGAGGTGAGAGGGCAGGGCTTATCCAGCGGTTGGACGTGTTATTTCCCATGGGGAAGGGAAGGGAATGTTGTTTATTCAGCATCTACTATGTGCCAGGACTTCTGCTGGGATTTTTCTAGGCTCTCATTGCCCCTGCCAGCAGCCTGAGACAGGGGTCTAAGGTCACGTGCCATTTACAGATGACAAAACTGCAGCTCTGGGAGGTACAGTGACTTGCTCAAGGCTTTCAGACAAATCAGTAGCAAAGCACAGGCTTTCATCCAGAGCCCATGAAGAAAACTTCACAGCCACTCAGGTAGCAGTTCTTATGTTGACCTGCCTTCCAGAAAGACTTGCAAGGCTGGGCAGTGGTGACCCTCACAGCCAGAGCAGAGTTCCCCCTCCCTAACCACAGGCAGACACTCATCACCCACCCTCCAAATCTCTGCCATGCATTTCGTGTCCGGGCACTGTTTCCTTGACTAACTCCTGGAAAGACGCTGCCCTCTAGACTTGGCGGGGCTGGAGCAGCCTGTGATTAACCATGGAGGTTGGGCTGGGCATGGTGGCTCATGCCTGTAATCCCAGCACTTTGGGAAGCTGAGGTGGGTGGATTGCTTGAGCCCAGGAGTTCAAGACCAGCCCCAGCAACCCTGACTCTACAAAAAAAAAAAAAAAAAAAAAGAGCCAGGTGTGGTGGCACACACCTGTAGTCCTAGCTACTTGGGAGGCTGAGGTGGGAGAATCACTTGAGCCCCGGAGTTTGAGGCTGCAGTGAGCTGTGATCATGCCACTGTACTCAGCCTGGGAGACAGAGCAAGACCCTAACTCAAGAAAAAATTTAAAAAGCCATGGGATTGACCAGGTGTGGTGGCTCACGCCTATAATCCCAGCACTTCAGGAGGCTAAGGCGGGTGGATCACAAGGTCAGGAGTTCAAAACCAACCTGGCCAATATGGTGAAACCCTGTCTCTACTAAAAATACAAAAATTAGCCAGGTGTGATGGCGGGCGCCTATAGTCCCAGCTACACGGGAGGCTGAGGCAGGAGAATCGCTTGAACCCAGGAGGCGGATGTTGCAGTGAGCCGAGTTCACGCCACTGCACTCCAGCCTGGGTGACAGAGCAAGACTCCATCTCAAAAAAACAAAAACAAAAAAGCCATGGGATTTGGGCCAGGGCTGTCCCTTCTCCCTTCTATGAACCAGAAGGGCAACTGCAAAGGTCTCCACTGAGTTCCCACCTCACAGAAATCGCACCTCCCCGACTTCTTCTTAGAGTCCCTGGACTCAATTCTTGGCCACAAGTAGGGGATGCAGCTCATTGGCTGGGGGCCAGCACCCACCCAAGGCCAGCAGGGCCTCGGTCTTTCATGCGAGTGTGGCCAGTGGGATTTCGTCGCTGGTGTGGTTTGGGGGCCTCTTCCTGGCAGATGAGGTTTTATTTATTATTATTATTATTATTTTACCAGCGACAGGGTGTCTGTTTGAGTCTAGTCCTGGCGCCAGAAGCTAAGAATCTGCACCCACAGACTTGACCATTTGGGGGAACAGTTGTAGTGACTGCCAGGAGGCAAACGGTGGGGGACATTTGGCCCTCGATGGAATATTCCACAGCCTTGAAACAAGCAGAGAAGGCTTGGGAGCGATGCGGGGAAATGCTTTTGATGTAATGTTGAGTTAGAAAAGAAAAAGCAGGATACAAAATTGGCTATGCATTCTGATGGTAAGAAAGTCAGGAAACTGGCCGGGCGCGGTGGCTCAAGCCTGTAATCCCAGCACTTTGGGAGGCCGAGACAGGCGGATCACTAGGTCAGGAGATCGAGACCATCCTGGCTAACACGGCGAAACCCCGTCTCTACTAAAAACACAAAAAATTAGCCGGGCGAGGTGGCGGCGCCTGTAGTCCCAGCTACTCGGGAGGCTGAGGCAGGAGAATGGCGGGAACCCGGGAGGCGGAGCTTGCAGTGAGCTGAGATCTGGCCACTGCACTCCAGCCTGGGTGACAGAGCGAGACTCCGTCTCAAAAAAAAAAAAAAAAAAAAAGAGAAAGTCAGGAAAATACTTACATTACTGAGTACTTCAGTGGTACTTATGGAAAAGAGTTAGGATGGGGAAAAGCACGGGCTGGGGATCAGACAGGCTGGGTCACATCTCAGTGCTGCCGCCTTGCAGCTGCGGGGAAATGTCTTTGCTCCCTGGAGCCTTGTTTTCTGCTGGATAAATGGAGACCCCAATCCTGTAGGTGAAGGTTTGTTTTAAGAATTAGCTGATATCATGTGTCAAAAAAAAATCCAGCACAGCCATGGTACATGGTGAGGGCATAGCCCACGGTTCTCATGTGAGATCGATCAGGACTGGGACAATGCAAAATGCAGAGACAGGGTGCAAAAGTGGGGAGAGGCAGCAGGCGGTGGGGTAGATCTTTCTCCTCTTTTCTGAACTTTCTATGATGTGGCTGTTGTGTTTGTTTTAGCAATTTAAATGAGAAAGTTCAGGTTTGCCATTGACATCTCCAAACTAGGATGATCCACAGGGCCCCTGGAGTCCAACCTCCACATTTTTCTGTTTCTTATAGGAACCGCTTTCCCTGAACCCAGCTAAAAGCAGATGCTGGTGTACTATTTGAGATTGCTTGTTGTTTTTCTTTTATTTTAAGCATTTTCAATTTGTGTAAATAACACATCCTCTTAGAAACTTTTTAACTCTAGTTTTCTTTATCTCACGTCAGAGCTCTGGTCTCGGGGGGCGGCGGTGGGGGGCTGGAAATAAGAGTGTTTATCTCTTATTCCCTGAAGGAAGTCAGATTATATAATCAAGATTAAACAAATATGTAAACTTCGCTGGTTTCTTGGCCGCATTTTATCCTAACATATAGTTGGTTTTGCAGGAAACTTCCCCTATAGTAACAAGGCAGTACTTCTCTCCACCCCAGTATTCATTTAAATTGCAGGCCGCTCTTAAAGAACATCTCTTGGGATTCCCAAGCCCTTCTGTAAAGAAACTCTCCGACGGAGAGATGAGGTCAGAAAACAACAGTGAAGGGGAGGGGAGATAAAAATCATCAAATAAGGCTGGCCATGGCCGCTGGTGCTCAGAAGGGCTTTTGATGTGTGGTCATATTTAATGTTTCCTGGAGGATTTGGCAGCTGGAGGGGGCCTTAGCCTGCTGGGCACTGGGCGAAGCTGCACCAGGAGCTGAGTGCCTTGTACAAGGCCACCGTGAGCATGGACAGCACAGGCCTCTGCTGTCCCTGAGCTACCTCCGCCGATGGTCTACACCCGGTGCTGCTTCCCCTGCTCATTTGGGATTTGTCCCTTCCTCTTAACCTCGTGGTTCTAGAGATGGTCCACAGCCTGACTCTGTCCACCCTCCTTGCTGCCCTGGAGGCCCCTCCCTGATAGGCAGTGTGGGCGTGGCCGTGGCCCTGCTTTGCCAAAAGCCCTGTAGTAGCTCCCTCTTGCCCGTGCAGTGCAGTCTGAGTCTCTTGGGCTGGCATTTAGGGCCTTCCCATCTGGTTCCTGTGATGTCTGCAGCACCCTCGCCCTCACCTCTGCAAGGCAGTGACTGCCCAACCTGGCACACCCTCTGCCACACCTACCATATCACTTTACCCTCCCTCCAAATTCCAGCCTCTCCCTGCTTCTGCCCCTACCGTTCCCCTTGGCTCCCTCTCCTCCCTCGAGACCTGGCTCAATGGGCATCCCACTATTCCCAGCCCCTAGCTGAGTCCAGGGCCTCCTGCAGGTCCCTAGTCCCCCCAGTGCCATCGCCTGAGATGGTCTTTATCATGCCTGTTGTCATTGGGCATTCAGCTGTGTGTCTGCTTGACCTGGAGAGACTCAGATCTCCACGAAGGCAGGATGTGTGTGATCTGCAGGAAGGAGTACTGGATGAAGAAATGAATGAGCACTGGAATGAACATTTTGTCTGCTACCTGTGCCAGTCCAGTGCCTGGCAATTCTGCCCAGGGATGAAGGAAGTCAATAGGCAGCCTCTAGTCTCCCTCTCCTGCCTTAGGGGTCTATGGCCCAGCCCTTCTGTCAATCTTGTGTTGGTTTCTAAAAGGCAGAGAGACTATGGTAAAATGGTAAAAAACAAACAAACAAGCAACAACAACAACAAACAGAGCTGGGATCACACACACCTGGCTTCAATCCCTGGTTTCATCTCTGCCCTTAACTAAACCAGCTGTGTGACTTTAGGCAAGTGACTCGACCTCTCTGAAACTCCATTTGTTCATCCATGCTGGGGATGGATAACAGTAGTCCTTACCACATAGAGACACTACTAGGATTAAATGATGAAATGCATGACACATGACCAGCCCAGATGAAGTGTCTGAATGCGCTGTGATTCTATCAGTCAGGACATTGTTGGTTGCTAGTATCAGAAACCCAGCTCAACCTGGCTTAGAGCAGAAGAGGGCGCCCCTAGCCAAAAAGTCTGCCATCATCTGATTGGCTACCCTAGTCTCTAGAGTTGGAGTGAGGTCAATCCACTAGCTGGCGGAAAGCAAGATCTCCCAAGGAAAACTGGAGCATAGTAGCCAGAAAAAGAGGGATGGATACTGGGCAGGCAGAAACAGCAGGTGCCCCCACGACTAACTGTGGTGGGAGGTGTAGAAAGGCGGAGGCCTTCACCACAGCCCAACGCTGAGGGAGGTGGTGCTCAGCCACCCCTCCTGGGCCTTACCCTTCTTGCATGAAAATGACCTCCATATTCTGCCTCCCTGCATCAGGGGTGGCCTGGCCAGAAGAGCCCAAGAAAGGGCTTTCTGCCCTGACCCTGACTGACCTTGAGCTTGGGCAGACCCCTCTCCCTCTGATGGCCCATTTTCCCATCTGTAAAATGGGCTTGTTGGAGAAGACGATCCCTGAGGTCTGCTCAAGCTCTCACTGTAATACAGGCAGCAACTGGTGTTTATCAAGCCTGGTGTGTGCTGAGCCCAGAGAAACCAAAGATGGCATGGACAAGCCCCTGCCCTCCGGGATCTACTACTGGTATCTCCCTACCCTGTCCTTACCACCATTCTGCTTCCCATTCAAGTGTCTGTTATAGAACCAAAAGGTCAGCTGGGTGCGGTGGCTCACGCCTGTAATCCCAGCACTTTGGGAGGCTGAGGTGGGTGGGTCACTTGAGGTCAGGAGTTCAAGACCAGCCTGGGCAACATGGCGAAACCCTGTCTCTACTAAAAAAAAAAAATTAAAAATAAAATAAGAATTAGCCGAGCATGGTGGTGCACACCTATAATCCCAGCTACTCAGGAAGCTGAGGCAGAAGAAGTGCTTAAACCCAAGAGGTGGAGGTTGCAGTGAGCTGAGATCATGCCATTGCACTCCAGCCTGGACAACAGAGAAAGATTCCATTTCAAAAAAAAAAAAAAAAAAAAGAACCAAAAGGCCTTTTTCAATTTGTTTTATCTATTGAATATAGTTGAAATGTCCAAAGCAAGTAGACTGAATGTTTTCTATTTTCCTATATAAAAATGAATGAAAACCTTCAAAGCTGTACTACCTTCAAGACATATCCAGAATCTAACCCCTTCCCACCAGCTTTACTGGTACCCACCCCTGATAGGAGCCATCATGATCTCTGCCATGGAATAATCCAGGAGCTTTGCTGGCCTGAGCATCCTTGCCCCTGCCTCCCAGCAGTCCACTCTGCACACCGTGGCCTGGGCACTCCTATCATGTCTGTCCTCTAAACCTTCAGTAAGGTCTCATCGCATTCAAAGTAAAATGGTTAAAGAAAAATCAAACAACAGGCTCTTCCCACTCCCCACCCCAGCTCTGATCTCATTTCTACCCGCTTCCCTCCTTGCTCCCACCATTCTGGCTACACTGGCTTCCTTGTCATTTCTCAGCCACGCCTCAGGGCCTTTGCACTTGCTGTACCTCCTACCTGGAATGATCTTCCCCCAACCACCCTCCCAGCTCATTTGCTTCCCTCCTTCAGGCTTCGGCTCCAAAGTCACTCATCAGGGAGGCCCTTCCGCAAAGTCCTAAGAAAACACCTGTCTCTGCCCTGCCTCGTTGACTGAGTTTTACTCTGTAATGCTTCCCACCAGGGACAGTATGTTTTTTATCGTCTGACTTTGCCCACTGGAATGTCAGCTCCATCAGAGCAACAACCTTGTCTGTCTTGGTGATTGCTGTATTCCCAGTGCCTGGCATGGTGCCTGGTGCATACTACGCACTCGCTTCATGTGTGTTAAGTGAATGAATGACTGAAGCCCCTTATGTTCCTTTCTAATGTGGAACCTTGGCTTTTTTATTCCTTATATTTTGTCTTCTGTGGGCCAGCAGCTTCTGTTTGGAGAGCGGCCTCCCAGCTTCCAGGCATGATTTCCTCTCCCCGTGACTGGGCCTTCCTTCTTCCAGGCATGATTTCCTCTCCCCGTGACTGGGCCTTCCTTCTTCCAGGGCCTGGGGAGGGGCTGCATGTCTTGTTTGCCTCGTCATTGCCTCTCCCTCTTCATTTTCCCCTGCCCTAGCTCCCATCAGGCTCAGCACTCCTCGAACCACCCCGCCCCCGCCTGCACTCTGTGGTGCGCCCAGAGCACAGTGCGCCCCGTGGCTGGGCGTGGGAGGAGTGGTCTTTCATTCCTGGGGTCGCCATTCTTCTCATTGTGTGCCTTGGGCGGCCTGTGGTTTGTGAGAATTTGCCATGTAAATTGTAGTCAGCTGCTGGGTGAAGAGCAGCAGAGATTCATGTAGTAATCACCCGCCCTGCCACCCCCCAGGATCCCAGAGCCCCCCAGGAACCGCCCCTAGGATGGGAGGAGGAAAGGTAGGGAGAGAGGAAGAATCCCACTTGACATTGAGCCACCTGGCTTTGTGACCAGGTCCTTTGAAAGACCACCCCGGGATTCCCCAGGTCCTTCAAAGCAGAATGTCTTTAGAAATGAACCCCAAAGGTGTCCGTTCCGGAAAAGCCAACGTTGCTCATAAGCAATGCCTTCATTTTCTGTGGCTGAGGGGAGGGGAAGTCCCTGAATCCTGGCTTGGATGTGCTTTGGAACCTCAGTAATATATATCATCAGTAATAACATCATGATTAATGACTTTTGTTACACACACACACTGTGCCAGGTAGTACTCCAGGGACTTCATCCACATTCTCTTTCAGCAGTGAGTGGAGTCATGTCCCCGTTTTCCAGGCAAAAAGACAAGCTAGAGAAGTGACAGCTCTGCCCCATACCTCCCACCTAGGAAGTGCCAGAGCTGGGAATCAGGCTGCCATGGCCGTTTCTATTGACTGACCTGTCTTAGCTTTTGAATAAAAGCAGGGGAGGTATTTGGATGCTCTGCACAGAGAAAAGCAGCCAAATACCTCCACTACTAACCCCAAGAATCCAGGACTTTTGGAGGCGCTCTGTGGCCCAGAGGTGGCTCCGGAAGGTCCTTGTAGATTTGGAGGGATTTGATGGGGATAGAGAAGTGATTTGGCCCCTGGCTGGCTGTCGTGACAAGCTCTTGGTGTTGGCCCCTCTGACAGTGAAACAGCTCTAGTGCTTCACCACACACGCACTAAACCTTGGTTTGCTTATCTGTGGAATGGGTATGGTGACTGCTGTGGCAAAGAGATTAGGGCCGGTTAGGGCCGGTCGCCGTTTGGTGTAGCCTGGAACCTTCTTATCAATAACCAGTCCAATGAAGATGGAATTTCAAATGAAATTAAATAAAGACCAATGGGGGCCCGCAGGAGTTCGAAGGAGGCCTAACCGTGCTGCCTGTCTCTTTCCGCAGACCCGAGCCCACCGGCGCGCCTCCTGGCCACCCGGCCGTGCTGTGGCCCCGGTCCCGAGCGGCGCCCGGTCCTGGGCGAGGCGCCGCGCTTCCACGCGCAGGCTAAAGGCAAGAACGTGCGGCTGGACGGCCACTCGCGCCGGGCCACGCGGCGCAACAGCTTCTGCAACGGCGTCACGTTCACGCAGAGGCCCATCCGGCTGTACGAGCAGGTGCGGCTGCGCCTGGTGGCAGTGCGCCCGGGCTGGAGCGGCGCGCTGCGCTTCGGCTTCACTGCGCACGATCCGTCGCTCATGAGCGCCCAGGACATCCCCAAGTACGCCTGCCCCGACCTGGTCACGCGGCCCGGCTACTGGGCCAAGGCACTGCCCGAGAACCTGGCGCTGCGCGACACGGTGCTGGCCTACTGGGCGGACCGCCACGGCCGCGTGTTCTACAGCGTGAACGACGGCGAGCCAGTGCTCTTCCATTGCGGCGTGGCCGTGGGCGGCCCGCTCTGGGCGCTCATTGACGTCTACGGCATCACCGACGAGGTGCAGCTTCTGGGTAGGTCGCGGGCGCGGCGCCCCCTGGGGACCTGGCAGCGGTACCCTTGCGCGTGGGTGTGTGTTCCATTAGTAGCCACAGTCACTTACGGAGGGCTCCTTTGGCCAGGCGTGGCACTAAGCGCTTTACGCCTTTTAACTCATTTATTTCTCACAACCTACCCTCCCGTTTTACAGATGCGAAAACTGAGGCATGAAGAGGTTAAATTATTTGTGCTGCAAAGCCAGGATTGGGACCCACATGGCTTGAACCCATGCTCTGGCCCAGGTTCATTCACTAACTCATTCCTTCATTTCCTAGTTTATTTGTTCATTCATTCACTCACTCTTTCATTTACTCATTCGCACATGTATTCATTTGCTCGCTCTTTCGCGCATTCATTCACACACTTCCATTTGCTCATTTAGCCGTTCATTCACCCACTCAGCGTCAAACTTAGGCTCTGATCATAAACACCCGTGGAGTACCTCCACGGCACATGCAGAGAGGAGTTAGGTGTGGCAAACCCTGGCCCACATTAAGGGGCTTGGGGTGCTGGGGAGGCTGACAGGTGTGAGCCCGATTCTCACGGAGGAGGCAGCCGCTAATGCCCAAATCCTGATGGTGAGAATTCATGGGAGTAGAAGTTTGCTGCCTGTATCTCAAGAGCTTTTTTAAAAAATTGTAAAATTCACATAATAGAACAGCAACCATTTTTAAGTGTACAACTGAGTGGCATATAGTTGGCAACCATCACCTCTATCCAGCTCTAAAACATGTCATCACCCCAAAGGGAAACCCTACCCATTAAGCAGCCACTCCCTATTGTCCCCTCGTTCCAGCCCGGGCAACCACTCATCTGCTTTCTGTTTGAGACCTTAGCGCTTAAACCTACAGATTGCACCGGAACCAGCCCAGCCTCGACCTCTTGGGGAGTAAAGGGAGAGCAGGTTTGTCAGGGAATCTGGACACAGCTCTTGGTGTGGCTTACATGCATTGCTGAAATGCATGGATCTAAAGGTTTGCAGATGTTGACAGACTGATACACCTGTCCATAACCCCAGAGTTGATCCTTCTGAGTCAAGCCTTCTCTTCTCCAGAGGTAGCCACTCTTCTGATTTTTCACCATAGGTTAGTTTTGCCTGTTTTTGAACTTCATGTGAATGGAATCACACAGTATTCACCCATCGGTATCTGGCTTCTTTATCTCAGCATCGTATTTTTCAGATTCATCCACACTGTTGCTGTAGCAGTAGTTTGTTCATTCTTATTGCTCAGTGTGCTAAGCAGTATCCCATGAGCTGGATGACCAGAGTTGGTATATCTGAATGTTTGAGCTATTTCTGGCTTTTCAGCTGCATCTTGTGGGAGAACCCTGGCCTGGGCTTCTTGCTCCTCTACCTCATCCCCTTCATTAGCCCACCATTAGGCAAGGAGGAAAGATTCATGCATCCAAGCTATGCCCCAACCCACAGAAGTAGGGAGACAGTAGAACATCCGAGTGGTCAAGAACAGGGTGTTGGATCACATAGACCTCTGTTCTGGAAGTGACTCTCCATTTGCCAGCTGTGTGGCCTTGGCCAGGTGACTGAACCTCTCTGTGCCTCAGTTTTTTTTTTTTTCATCTGCAAAATGGACTCATGATAGCACCCACGCCATGGGATTATTGATAAGGTTACATGAGATGATGTCTAAAAGGGATGCAGCACAGTTCCTGGCACAGAGAAGGCACTCAAGAAGTAACAGCTAAGAAATAAGAAGCTCTGCCCATTTGCAAGTGAGCCAGAGCATGTGTCCAAATTCCAGGCTTAGACCAGATTGTGAAGAACTACCCACCCTCCAAGCTGGAGCCTTACTTGGGCATTTTAACTGTGTCCCCTCATGCTCTTCTCCATGAAAGGCTTTGTTATTTCACCTCCAGGAGATACAGGTTTCTGAAACCTAGATTTCCCATCATCTTTTTTGGAGCTCTTTGTTCCTATCCAGCAGGGAAGCAATCCCACCTCATTCACCTGCTCATTCGCAGCCCATGTCTCTGAGTAACAGCCAAGAAATCACAGCCACTCCATAATCAGCTCAAGTGGATTCGGATTTTTTTAAAAAAATACAAATTGGAAGCAGCCTCTGATGACTTAATGAGGCTGCATAAATCTGTGAGGTGAACTCCCCCCCCCACTCCATTTCCTTATTCAGCAAACCCTTATTGAACTGCTACAACATTCTAGGAAGGGAGAGGTAGAGTCTGCTGGAACGTCAGTGTGACATGGCAGACGTGAGCCTCAGCTTCCCTTATCTACAGGTCATCCCTGAGCTGTGCTCATTGATGGAAAGTACCTGGCACAGGTGCCACAGGACAATGATCACAGAATTATTCTGTTTTTTTTTTTTTTCTCTCTGCGTCATATGATCTGCAGGAAACACAAACATAAAAGAGGAAAATGGGATTAGAAGGAATTTCATCCATGGGTGATAAGATCATGGGTGAATTTTACTTATATCTCTGAGTCACCTTTTAAAAATACATATATGTAAAGAGCTTGTATTGCTTTTACAGTCAGAAAGAGCAATAAGGTTTATTGTCCTTTCTGAAGGTTATATGAGATAACAGAGGGGAAGTTTCTGACACGTGATTGAGGTTCAATGAGTGTTTATTTTCTTCCCAGAGGAAAAGCAAGTTGTCATTGGTTACATCTGGGTAAAGGGATTATGAGTGACTTTTTTTTTCCAAGATAACAATGATTTATAATCAGGAAAAACGTTACAATAACATAAGAAGCTAAGCAGTCATGATTTTGTATGGTTTAAGTGCAGGAGACAAATACCCTGCTGTTTCCGGGACAGGATGAGGCACCATGAGAACATCAAAAATCCCACCCGCAATCTCCCAATACCTGGGAGGATTTGGCTTCCTGAAGGTGGTGTCCAAGGTACCCAATGGATACGTAAAGAGACAGCCAGTTTCTGTGCTGTCCTGAGCACTCTGAACTCCTTTCCATCGCAGGGAACAAGGGGCTGACATGGTTCCTTTAGAGCTTCCCAGTTGTAAATTCTAGAATTGAAAACCCCTGAGACCCCTTCATTCCTCCCTCACCACAATCAGGTCGCACCTGATAAAGCCTGAAAACCAACAAAAAAAAGTGGCATTTGGGTAAATAGGGTTGTCAAACTAAGCAAATACAAATATAGGACACCCAGTTACATTTGAATTTCAGATAAACAAGGAAAAAATTTTTTTTTGACACAGGGTTTCATTCTTGTCACTCAGGCTGGAGTGCAGTGGCATGAACACAGTTCACTGCAACCTCCACCTCCTGGGGCCAAAGAATCCTCTTGCCTCAGCCTCCCAAGTAGCCAGGACCACAGGCTCATGCCTGGCTAATTAGGAAAATTTTTTAGTACAAGCATATCCCATGCAATATTTGGGACGTACTTATGCAAAAAAAAAAAAGTGTTTATCAGAAATTCAAATGTGGCTAGGCGCAGTGGCTCACGCCTGTAATCCCAGCACTTTGGGAGGCCGAGGCAGGTGGGTCACCTGAGGTCAGGAGTTCGAGACCAGCCTGGCCAACATGGTGAAACCCCGTCTCTACTAAAAATGCAAAAATTAGCCAGGCCTGGTGGCAGGCTCCTGTAATCCCAGCTACTTGGGAGGCTGAGGCAGAAGAATTGCTTGAACCTGGGAGGCGAGGTTGCAGTGAGCCGAGATGGCACCAATGCACTCCAGCCTGGGTGACAGAGCAAAACTCCATCTCAAAAAAATAAATTAAATAAAAACATGTAACTGAGCATCCTGCATTTCATCTGGCAATCCTTGTCTAAGAAGCATCCACCCCATCTGTGGGGCTGGGGTGTGTTTTATTTGCCCTCGCTCTTGAGCCAAAGTCTCAGAAATAAAAAAGGGCTCGTAGGCCTCACATATTTTTTTTTGCCTGGTGGAACTGTGGGCCCAACCCAGTATCTTCCTGCATGGAGTCCAGCTGCAGCAGAGAGTGCTGCATCTATGGGCCAGACCCTGGGGTGCCCTTTCTAGATAAAGAATCCAGAGTTCCGAGAAGGAAAGTGACGAGCCTAGAACCACCAAGACGGTCAGTGGCAGAGCCAGGACTGGAAGACTGCTGCAGCAGTATTTAGTTCGCATTGTGCTTACCTGGGGAGCTCTGACAATCCCATTTCCCAGGCTGCACCCAGACCAATTAAATCAGAACCTCTGGGTGTGGCACCCAGGAGTTAGGATTTCTTAAGGGCCCCCAGGTGCTGCCACGGTTGTGCTCATGATCCCTTTTGCATCTCCTTTGCGTAGGTGTATATTCTCCCTTCCTTCCTCCCTCCTTGCTTGGGAACCTTGGGTGTCAAGTTCTTCGGACTCCTCTGTCCAGGGGCCATGTAGACCCTATCTCTTGCTTTAACTGTTTTGCTTCATCCTCAATCCCCACTCCTTTTCATGCCTTCTCCTGACCAGATAGGCATCACTCTGATTCATAATCCCAAGAATGTATCTTTTGGAGTCTCGCTCTGTTGCCCAGGCTGGAGAGCAATGGTGCGATCTTGGCTCACTGCAACCTCTGCCTCCTGGGTTCAAGCTATTCTTCTGCCTCAGCCTCCCGAGTAGCTGGGATTATAGGCATCTGCCACCACGCCCGGCTAATTTTTGTATTTTTAGTAGAGACGGGGTTTCTACTGGGTACCTGTTGGTCAGGTTGGTCTCCAACTCCTGACCTCAGGTGATCCGCCTGCCTCGGCCTCCAAAAGTGCTGGGATTACAGGCATGAGCCACCGCGCCCGGCCAAATGTATCTTTTAAAAACAGGTAGATTTGTTTTATATGCATATATGGATGGTATTGTGCTAAGGATCTTATTCTGTTTTTCTTTTTCCACTCACCCTTTTTTGGGATGTATCTGTACTGTTGTATGCCTGTCTGGTTCCTTTCTCCCTTGTGGCCCCTGCCCATTGATGGACACCTGAGTTACTACCAGTCCCCCAAGCCACACACGCAGATAGTACTGTCGGGCGCATTGTCTCAGAGGGCTGCTCTATGCTTGTTTAATGTTCTCTGGGGTACAGATCAGGAGGGGCTTGTGGGTCCTGGAGTGAGTGGGTCCATCCTGAGAGGCTTAGATTTTTTGAGATGCTCCTCAGGGCCAAAGAGAAGGGACTGGGCACAGGAAAATTACTTTTCGCTGAATTTAGCAGTTCCTGGAGCCAGGAACGGAAGCTTCTGCCGGGCCATGCACTCCTTTCCCTCTCCTCTCCCTGGCTCCAGGAAGCATTTATTAGAGGTGGAGTATCCCTTATCAGAAATGCTTATGATCAGAAGCATTTCAGATTTTAGACGTGTTTGCATTTTGAAATATTTGTATTATAGTTAACATTTCAGCATCACTCATCTGATATCCGAAAATCACTGTTGATGATTCTAGATTAGTGTTTTTTCATGTTTTGTGCTCCAAAACTTCAGAGATTGTAGCATTTCACATTTCAGATTTTCAGATCAGCGATACTCAACTTATGTCTCTTTTCTGTGGAAGCCCTTTCTGGAGGTCCTTGAGTTCAGGCCCCGTGCTTTTTTGAGGCAGCCCTGCCCCTCTTCCTAGGCAGCTCCAGGGTGGTCAGTGTCAGCCCTGCCGTCCTTCCTCTGCCCAGTGGTGGAAAGCTGGTCAGATTGAACAAGCAATGCCAGTCGAGGGTCGTGGCATATCAGACCATATTGTCAGAAATCTTTGGTTGCAAGGGACAGAAACTCAGTTCAGTCTCACTTAAGGAAAAAAAAAAAAAAAAGAAAAAGAAAGCATGTGGCTGAAAATTCCTGGGAATGGTTGCCTTTAAGCCTGGTTCAATGCAGGGACCCAAAGAACAGCACCTGGCATACTTGTCTGTCTTCATTTCTCATTTTGCCGTCTTCTCTGGTGGCCTCTTCCTCAGCCGGACTGTCCCTTTGGGGTGGAGGAAAGGCCACCAGCATTTCCAGTCTTGCGTCCCACGAGCTTAACAAATCCAACAGAAGAGCTGCTTTCCTAGAAGGTGTGCCCATTGTCTCTAGATGTAGCCTCATGGATCCGGCCTGAGTCACACGCCTATCTCTGAACCCATCTCCATGGCCAGGGGGATGAGATGAAGTGATTGGCCAGGTGAAGGCCCCCCTCCCAACTCCTGAGGCAATGGGAGGTGGGGGTGGGGCAGTTCCCTCCAAAGAAAAGCTGGGTGCTATTACCAGAAGAAAGGGAGTGGATGCCAGGCAGCCAGAAGCAACAGCCCTGCATGGGCCTTGGAAAGGAGTCATTTGCCCAGCTTGGAAGCGCTGAGATCCCTTGTTAAAGATAGTTACTAGGCACTTACTCTGTGCCAGGCACAATGCTGAGAGCTTGACGTGGGTCACGTCTTCTGTTCCTTACAAGAATCCTGTGAGGCAGGAAACTCATTTGCAGACTCCACATGGATAGAGAACTTGACCAAGGTTACATAACTGTTGGTGGTCCTAAAGTCAGAGTTTGTTCATTATTGTTATAAACAAAGTGTTTGATAAAGACTTGAACTTATGGAGCTAAATGCAGGGTTCAGAGGTCTGGGCGCACCATTCCAGGCTGCAGGAGAGGACACTGAGGCCCAGAGAAGGGCAGGGACTTGCCCAAGGTCTCCCAGCTGGTCAGTGGCCATGGTGGGGGAGGGAGGTGTGGAGCCAGGAGCTGTCTCTGTGAGGGGCCTGTAAGCACACCTCAGGCCGGGAGGATCGCTGCTGTGCTGCTGGCTTTAGGCAGAGCCCCAGTGGGAGCCACACACAGTCATTAGCTTTGCGGTTAGTGTTCTTTTTTTCCAAACAGACCAGGCCAGCACCCACCTCCTCACCCCAACATAAATCATTTGCATGGCAGGGTGTCCTGAAGGGTTGTCCTTTCCCAGTCTGGAGCGAGACTGCCACTGCATGGCCGCCAGCCTGTCCCACCAAGGGCTTCTGAAGGCCTGTTCTGTGCAGGCACGGAGCTGAGCGCATCGTGATCCCTGTGTTCTGCCCTCTTTAATCTTCCCCACAGGCCACTGAGATGGGATGAGGGTCCCCACTTTGCAGGTGGGCAAACTGAGGTCACATCCAGAATTGGCCAGGGTCCAAACGAGGCCTGTGTCTGCAGTCCAGCCTTCTCTGGTTGGCAGAAGGGCATCTGGAAAAGCACGAGGTCAGTGGCCCACAGACCTGGGTCCTGCCTCAGCACACCAAGGCCAATGTTTGCCATCTTCTTTTCTAGAACCCCTCTCCCTTGGTGCCCACCCCATCAGCCTTCCCCCCATGGCCATGGACAAGGAGCTCTGCTCCTGTCTCCTCCTGCCTGCTCATGGCCATGGTTCCTGTCATTTGTCCACTTCCTCTGCCTCCCCTGAATCATCCCCGTGAGCACACGGAAGAGCCCCAGTGGCGTCCATCTTTTTAAACACCCTCCGCCAGCCCCTCACCAGCCACAGTCCTGTCTCTCTGCCCTCCCTCCCTCAGAGCAGGTCTTTCTTACGTGCTGGTTATGCCACCCTCTCCTTTTCCCTCTTAAGCTGTGCCCTGAGGTGTGCGTCCCCGCCCATCACTGACCTTCAGCCTGTCAGACCCGGAGCCTGCATCCTGGGCCTACTACCGGCCCCTCACTTTCAGCCCAGGTGACCTCTCCCGGCTGCTTGAATGTTGCTGCTTGTGGCTCCTGGGCCTTCCCGAGCCCCTGCCGTTCCTCCTGCTTTCCTGGCCACCCCTCGCCCTGCCTGTCCTCGCTATGTTGAAAGCCCCAGGGTTCTATCCTGGGCTCACTCTTTCCTTTTTACATTCTTAAATTGTGTAATACAATATGCATATTGGAAGGCATCTAAGAACAACTGTAGCACTCAACAGATTGTCATAAAGCCAGCCTGTTTCTATCTACCCTCTTTCTCCAAGTCATCTGAGCCAATCATTGGACTTCACATCTAGGCTGTTGGCTCCCAAACCCATCTCCCTTGAACCCCAGGCCTCCCACTCCTATCCAGCCTCTCCTCCTGCATCCGAGGGGCATCCCACACTGAACATGCTCAGACACAACTCTTGAATCCCCCACCTCCTGCTTCTCAGCCAGCCCCATTGGCAATACGTAGCACCACCCACTTGGTTGGCCATTGGCAGTAAGTGGCAGCACCCACTTGGTTGGTTGGCCAGTAACCCAGGTGTCATTCTTGATTCCTCTTTTCCTTGCCTTGGATCCACTGTGTCAGTGAGTCCTGTCATTTCTGTCTTTAGTACATGGCCCAAGTCAGTCCCGCAGAGACAGAGTGGTGATTGATGGATGGGTTCCTCTGTCTCCAGTTGTCCTTGCCTTTACTTTCATGTCTACACAAAGATGGTTTCTCTTGAGACATACATTCTGCTTTACTTCCAGCCCAGATATATTGGACCTACGAGAGAAAGGGGAGGGGAAAAAAGGGAAGAGCTGGGCCCTGGAAGTGGCTTGGGAAAGTGGGAGGTCAGGGGCCTCCTTGTACCCAGCCTCCTTGCACCTGCCTGGAGATTGCTGCTGTGTGTTGGTGCTCAGTGGGTATTCATGGCAGGGAGGTGGGGACATTAGGCCCAGGGAGACTGAAACTCCGACTTTGGCCCGGTGCTGGGCAGCTCTCAGAGCTGAACGAGAACAGCAGCATTGGGAGGCAGTATTGCTAGCCAGGGGCCTTGCTCTGGACTCAAAGCCTGGGCTGGAATCCCATCTGTCACCCCCAGGCTAAGTGGCCTTCAGTAACTCACTCCACCTCTCAGAGCCTCAGTGTTCTCCCACTGTGAAATGTGCCCATTTTACAGAGTCATATAGGATACTGGTGAGGACTGAAGGGGACAATCGGTGTATGGAGCTGCGTCTAGTAGATGCTTGAGAATATGGTTATGTGTGTACTTGTTTCAGCCACGGGTAGAAGCTGGGCAGTCTCGACATGCTTCCTCGGTGCCTCTTGATGTTGCTGGATTTCTGCCTATGGCCGACTGGTTCTCTTTAGAAGAAATGCCCCTTTTAGCAATGGATTCTGAAGTGTCTGGCCTAGGCCGACGCTGTGCTGTCTTGGGCCTCTCTCAATCAGGGCCCATGCCCAAGAGGAACAAAGCTCCTTCCACAGAGAATAAGTGAGGCCATGCAACCTTTTCTGAGGGGCTGCCATGTGCCAGGTACCCAGCACAATGTCACATTCATTGTAACCCAGCCTTGTAGACACACCATGCTTCCGGCACCTCAGAGTCTTCACATGTGCTGTTCTCTGTGCCTGGAGAACCTGCCCAGCCACCACTCTCTTATCTCCAGGTCGCAGCCTGTTGATCAGTCAGGGAGGCCTTTTCTGGCCTGCTTAGTCCCCGTTTTTACACCCTCAGAGAATCCCGGTTCTGTCACTCTCCAGCTCTGTGACCTCTTGGAGCCTCAGAGTTCCCCCACTGACACTTCCCCACATAGGACAGAGGCTCTTGGTGGCACTTGGCACAGTTTTCTGTAAGACAGCTTCATAGAGCCTTACTCTCCCGCTTGAAAGGGAGCTCCATGAGCACAGGAGCCACGCCTGTGTATTCACCTCTGTTCACCCAGCACACAGCAGCGCTGGGCCCACAATAAGTGCTCTATTACATTTTTATGATCATAATTAATGTTTTGAGCACTTAGTGCCATGCTCTGTATTACTCTTCATGAAAGTAATTTCCATAACATGGGGGTGTTTACCATTATCGCTCTATGTTATGCTGAGGGAGCTGAGGCTCTGGGAGGTGAAATGGCATACCTAAGGTCACATAGCCAGGAAGAGCTAAAGCCAGGACTTGAACTTAAGTCTGCTGGTCACCATAGGCCACGCTCTTAATAAGGATGCTGCACTGATGGGCTCTGGCGTGGAGCCGCTGGGGGACAGGAGGAGGAGTTAGGGGTGGGGGCAGAGGCAGAGTGTTAGCAGGAGCAGGGTAAGGCCAGCGCCTTTAGGAGCGGGCAACTGTGAGTGGGGCAGGGAGCCCGGGAAAAGTGCGTTGCACCGAGACTTCCAGAAACATGTACTGTCTAAAATGCTTTTTCAAAAAAACTGCCTGTTTTATTCTACCGTTATTTATACGCCTTTTTTCTGATTATAAGAATCAATTTACGTTCATTAGAGAAAAAGAGAAAACTAGAAAACTATAAGCAGCAAATTTCTACCCAGAGATAACCACTCACATTTTAATGTATTTCTGTATTTTTCCTATGAATCCTACGTACACATTTTCTACAAAAGTAGAATCAAACCATGTGTTCAGTTTTGAATCTTTTGTTCATTTAATGTTATAGGTATTTTCCCATATTAAATATTAATTGAAAACTCGATTTTTAAAAATTTTCTTCTGCTAAAAATTTGTAGCTGTATTAGTCTGTTCTCGCACTGCTATAAAGAACCACCTGAGACTGGATAATTTGTAAAGAAAAGAAGTTTAATTAGCTCATGGTTCCCCAGGCTGTACAGGAAGCATGGCTGGGGAGGCCTTAGGAAACTTAAAATCATGGCAGAAGACAAAGGGGAAGCAGGCATAGCTTACCTGGCCAGAGAGGGAGGAGGAGGGAGGAAGAGTGTGAAGTGGGAGGCGCTACACTTTTCAACCACCAGATCTTGTGAGAACTCACTGTCACAAGAACAGCAAGGGGAAAGTCCACCCCTGAGCCAATCACCTCCAACACTAGGGATTATAATTTGACATGAGATTTGGGCGGGGACACAAATCCAAACCACATCAGTAGCGTACAAGTTTATTGTAGGAAAACTAAATAATACAGAAATATCTAAAGAAAAGCCTTTCATAATCTCACCCCGAGATAATTACTATTAATATTTTCTTATGTCTGTCTCCAGCACTTGATTTCCTATGCACATAAATAAAATGACACAGACAGACAGATGTAGACAAACGCACACATATATACGTTTTTAAAGAAACAAATTGAAACCCCACTTCTTCCCTCGAGCTATGGGAAGCACCCTCGCTAAGGCAAAGCGCATACACACTCAGATGCCCACAGAGCCCAAACAAGTAGCTGACACCTTTTGGTGAGACCTTGAAGAGGGCCACCTCAGGGGCATCAAGAGAGATCAAACCACCTCAACACAAAGGCAAGCTTTAGCCCATTGTGGCCAGGCCAGAATTCAGCTCCTTCTGCCAGATTTACTGGTTTTCCAAGTGCTGTAAACCCAGTTTAAGTGAAAGGTGTCTGAGGGGGTGCATTTGGACCCACCGGGGCCTGGGTCATAGTTTGAAAAAGCATGTGCATTCTTATGATTTCATTTCATATTTGGAAAAGAGGAAATATTTTTCAAGATACTATAGAATGATAACATTTAACAAAATCTTGGCTCAAAGTGGTCTGTTTAAAAAGTCTAAGAAACACTTATTTTCCTATTAAACAAAAATGTTATCACTAAAAAAATCCTTCAAAATATTTTAATGACTCTTTCCTGATGTTGTTGTTATTTAGCATAGCAGTCTCTTCTAGACCTTATTCATTCATTCATCCAATAAACTATTAATAGTGAAGGCTATTTGCCAAGCCCTGAGAACATGGTGGTGACCAGACTGACACAGACCCTGGCCTCGAGAGATTCATATTCCAGCTAGGGAGGCAGAAAATAAACAGGTAATCTACTAAAGTACGAACACCTGTATTACCCAAATGATTAAGCACTATTTTTGCTTTTTTACCTATGTCATATGAAGAACATTTTTTCAAATCACTAAAAATTACTTAAAAATGTTTTCATAACTCTAACTTTTAAAGAACTTTCCCTTTGGCCGGGCGTGGTGGCTCACGCCTATAATCCCAGCACTTTGGGAGGCCAAGGTGGGCAGATCACTTGCGGTCAGGAGTTCAAGACCAGCCTGGCCAACAGGGTGAAACTCCGTCTCTACTAAAAATACAGAAATTAGCAGTGCGTGGTGGCAGGCACCTGTAATCCCATCTACTCGGGAGGCTGAGGCAGGAGAATCGCTTGAACCCAGGAGGCAGAGGCTGCAGTGAGTTGAGATCATGCCATTGCACTCCAGCCTGGGTGACAAGAGCGAAACTCTGTTTCAAAAATAAAAAAAACTTTCCCTTCATTTTGTTTTACCAACTGAGACAATCTCCTGTAGACTTTTCTGTCAATGCTTAAATACCTGTCCAGGGCCAGGCACTGTGCTTTGTGCTGTGAACACAGCAGTGAGGACAGACCCAGGTCCTCGCTTCTTTCAGAGGCAGCATGTGTTGAAGAGGCCAGACTCTAGAGCCAGACAGCCTGGGTTCAAGTCATGGGTTCAAGTCGTGGCTTTGCCACTGGGTAGCCGTGTGCCCTTGGTCATGTTCCCCAACCCCTCTGTGCCTCAGTTTCCCTGTGAGCTCAATGGCAGGGAACTGCACATGCCTCACAGGGTGGTTGTGTAAATTAAATGAGGTAGCGTGCGAAAGCTTAGAGGTGCCTGTTGCATAAGGCCACGAGCACAGGTTTGCTTTTTATTGGAGCTTATGTCCTAGCTGGGGAGATGGACAATAAACGATTTTTAGATGCCCTTTTAATAATCAAAGTATGGAAGCCTCGGAAAGAGGAAGAGAAGGGGAAAGGGTAGATAGAAAAGGAGGGATGGAAGAAGAGAAGGAGCCAGGTTAAAAAGGGCCTTATCTGCCCGTCCCAAAGGTAAGAGCATGTGAAGGAAACCGAGGATTGTGCTTAATGCAATTCTGTGCACCTGTGACTCCCTAAATAACACAGATGGGCAAAAGGAGAGTTGGAAGCCAGGGTGGGGTGGGGGCTGCTCGAGGCCCGACTCAGTCGCGGAGGCCTGCAGGCAGCAGCGGTCGAGGAGCGGCTCGCGACCAGCCTCACGCGCCACCTCTCCCCACCATGTCCCTCCCTTTGTCCGCACAGAGAGCGCCTTCGCCGACACGCTGACGCCCGCGCGCCTCAGCCAGGCCCGCTTCAGCGCCTGCCTGCCGCCCAGCAGCCACGACGCGGCCAACTTCGACAACAACGAGCTCGAGAACAACCAGGTGGTGGCCAAGCTGGGCCACCTGGCGCTGGGCCGCGCCCCGGGCCCGCCGCCCGCTGACGCCGCGGCCGCCGCCATCCCGTGCGGGCCCCGTGAGCGCCCGCGCCCCGCGTCGTCGCCGGCGCTGCTGGAGGCCGACCTGCGCTTCCACGCAACACGCGGGCCCGACGTGAGCCTGTCGGCCGACCGCAAAGTAGCCTGTGCGCCGCGGCCCGACGGCGGCCGCACGCTGGTCTTCTCCGAACGCCCGCTGCGGCCCGGCGAGAGCCTCTTCGTGGAGGTGGGCCGCCCGGGGCTGGCGGCGCCCGGCGCGCTGGCCTTCGGCATCACGTCGTGCGACCCGGGCGGGCTGCGGCCCAACGAGCTGCCCGCCGACCCAGACGCGCTGCTCGACCGCAAGGAGTACTGGGTGGTGGCGCGCGCCGGGCCCGTGCCGAGCGGCGGCGACGCGCTCAGCTTCACGCTGCGGCCCGGCGGCGACGTGCTCCTAGGCGTCAACGGGCGTCCGCGCGGCCGCCTGCTGTGCGTCGACACCACGCAGGCGCTCTGGGCCTTCTTCGCCGTGCGCGGCGGCGTCGCGGGCCAGCTGCGCCTCCTCGGTGAGTCCCCTGCCCCGCGTGCGCGAGGCCCCGCCCCTCTCCAGTCCCGCCCGTTCTCGCCCTGCGGCGCTCCTCCCCGGCCCCGCCCTGCTCGCTAGGCGCTGCACCGTCCAAGGCCAGCCCGCGCTTCCCAACTGAGAGCCCAGCACGATCCACCCCGTCCAAAATTGCCGGGCTCCACCCCGGAGTTCCCAATTCAGTGGGTCCACGGTGCGTTTCTGGCAAGTGCCCGGGGATGCTGACGTTGCGGCTCTCTGGACCACATTTTATAAACCACCGACCTAGATAGGTAACTGGCTGGTCTCCAGGTTTGGCGGGCTGTATCCCCGCAGTAAATGGTCAGTGCGATTTTTAGTTCCGTTGTTATGATTTGCTATATTAGGGTGTTTTTAACATGTAATGCACAGTAAGTGTAGGGAAAAAATAAATTCGACTGCACATGAAAGAGGAAATAAGAATAGTATCGTCCACAGAAAGTGGAATGGAGGCTTGAACCATCCTATTTTGAGATAATTTTTGCCTTAATTCATGCCACAAATAGGCAAAGAGCAGCCACCAGCTGTGGGCCCGGCCGTAGGCACCAGGATAGGGCCAGCAGAGAACAGGACACACTCCATGCCGGTTAGGAGCTCACAGACACCCTAATGGAGAGCTGCACCGTGTGACATTTGCTACAGCCAGGGGCTCTTCTCCCAGCTTGGTGGAGTGAAGATGTTCAGAGAAGCCTTCCCGGAGAGCCTGGCTCCAAGTTCATGGCTCAAAAAGTAGAGTCCAAGCAATAAGAAGCAGACAACAGCTCATATGTTCCCTCATTGAATTTTATCCTCCCTTTGACCCTATGAAATCAGTATCATTATCCCCACCTACAGATAAGACAATGAAGCACAGAGAGATTAAATGACTGTCCCAGGGTCACATCGCTGGTCAGCTTTGAAGATGCTGGACAAATCACAGTCTCCTGAGCCTGTTTCCTTTGTGTAGAAAGAGAGGGATACCTGCTTCATGGGGTTGTCATGAGGGTGAAATCAGGTGCATATAATGCCTTGAGCGGGGCCTGACACAGCCCTGGGTTTAATCAGTGGTAACAGTAACAACAGCAGCTGCTGCTGTCTTCATGAGGGCAGAGGAGGAGCCAGGTGGCAGTGGTGGTTATTCAAGGTGTTTTTTGGGGCGGGGGAAGGTTTGTTTTGTTTTGTGTTTTTGAGGAACCATCAGACATAGTCATCATTTCAGCCCGAGATGAAGTGCCCATTATCTGTCCATTCATTCTCAGGTAGGGCAAGGGAAGGGGCATCTCTTCATCTTAAGAAATAACCTGTTATTGTCTGAACCAACAGCAGGCTTGGGGAAGAAAACTCAACCATGTTGAGCACTAGTAGTCAGGGATCTTCTTGCAAGGGGCAAAGCCCCACTCACAGTGCCCTAAGCAAAAAGGAAATGTCTGGGGAGTATATTGGGTGAGTTCAGGAACAGCTGGATCTAGATACTGGAAGGATGTCAGCAGGATCCCACCTCTCTTTCCAACTCAAAGCTCTGCTTGCCTCTGTGTTGGCATCACTCTCAGGCAGGCCTTTGCCACAGGCTGGCTCTTCCAGCTCCAGGCTTCCCCCCCAATGAATGGAATGAGTTCCTTCTTTCCTAGTAGTTCCAGTAAAAGTTGCAGACTTGGGTCTCAGGGGCCTTACGTGGGTTAAGTGCCCTTTCCTGAATCACTACTACTGAGACCAGGGAGTGGAAGTTCCTATAAGTTCCTGGCCCTTATCCTATGAGGGAGGGCACATTAGTATCCCAAAAGGACACCCCAGGGCTGTTTCTGAAAGAAATGAGAATGGAGGCTGGGTAGACAAAGAGCAGAGGCACCACACTTGGACATGCTCTTCAGTCCTCAGCAGAGCCCTGGGAGATAGCTCTGGTCCTCTGGTTAGACAGACGCGAAAGCTAAGGTGCAAAGCAGTGAAGAACTGTGGACTAGCAGGGCAGGTCCAACCTCCCACTGCCCCTGATGGAATCTCTTTGGGCCTCAGGTACCCTGCAGTCCAGCCCTGCGACCACGACTCCATCAGGGTCCCTCAGCGGCTCCCAGGACGATAGTGATTCAGATATGACCTTCAGTGTCAACCAGTCCTCCTCGGCATCTGAGTCATCCCTGGGTAAGGAAATGCAAACCCGGGCAGGGGCAGGGGCAGGGGCTGGCAGCTGGCCTGGCTCTTCTGGCTGTGCCAACGGCCTTCCAGGGGCTGAGCAGGGTGGCCGCCTTTCCCCCGCATCCTCTCCTTCCCTCAGCTGTATGCTCAGCGGAGGGAGAAGTAGTGTCTAAATAGGACATTCCAAAGGGTGACAGTGGTGGCATTTTATCTTGGTGTTTGGGAGTAGAAGGGTAGAGAAAGGTGCAAAACCCAGAGGTAAACTAAAATTAGTATCTCCCAAAAGTGTCCTCCCACTGGTCCCACCGAGAAGCACTGCATTCTTGGGGTTGCCCCAACAGAGCCCACCCGAGAGAGACATTATTAATGTATGTCCTCTTTTCCCTTTCGGCAGTGACGGCCCCCAGCTCCCCGCTGAGCCCCCCGGTGTCTCCCGTGTTCTCCCCACCGGAGCCGGCAGGCATCAAGAATGGCGAGTGCACGGTGTGCTTCGATGGCGAGGTGGACACGGTCATCTACACGTGTGGACACATGTGCCTGTGCCACAGCTGCGGCCTGCGGCTCAAGCGGCAGGCCCGGGCCTGCTGCCCCATCTGCCGGCGGCCCATCAAGGACGTCATTAAGATCTACAGGCCATAGCCTAACCTGCCCACGGGCCTTGGCCAGAGCAAGGTCACCTTTCTGAAGCCCCCCTGGGCTGGGCAACCACAAGGCTGCCAGGGAGTCCACGGGCAGCGGCCGTCTCTCCAGTGGTGGGCAAGGCGTGACAGTCGTGTCGCGAGGCCCCCAGGGCCTCAGCCCAGGCAGGGGTTGCTTCCGGCTCCAAAGTGCTTTGCCCCCAAAAGGCCGTCCGAGAGCAAGCTCAGGAACTGCCTGGCAGATCACCCTGTCCCTTGGTGACCTTTCAACTGGGAAACAGCGTCCTCTGTCTGTGCAATGCTTCTTGCTGGGGTTGGGTTGAGTGTGACAGAGGGGGAGGGGAGGGAGGGAGAACAGAGAGAATGTGTGTGTGAGAGAGAGAATGAACGTGTAGCGATTTTACCAGGGGTCCCGGCTCTGGGAGGGAGCGTGCAATCCGGAGCCCCGATGTTGGCATGACTAGAAGTTGTTTGCTTTCTGGGGATGGGACATAGCTGGTTTTGAATGTACGAAGCCTGACCCTAACAGAACTCCCTGGGGTGGTGTAGAAAAGAGATGCTCAGATTCTCTAAGGGGAGGCAAAAATAACTCATTGTTTACAGCCCCAAAGCGTCAACTCCTTGAGGGGAAGGTGGGCAGAGAACAGAACAATTCACTTCTTCATTTCTTACTGGGTCTTAGAGCTAGGTGTGATGGGCACCGAGGCCAAGCCCTCTGGGTTGTGTCATCTTTTCATCCCTTCACCCCCAGACCGTCTAATAATATACACATCATACCTTGTCTCTGTCTCTAGAGGCAAGTCTCTGTAATGCTCCTCCCCGTCTCCAAGGAGAAGACCAGCGGAGGGTCTGTTTTTCTGTGGGGGAGAGAGAATCCTAGAGGCAGGTGATGCAGCTAGAGCTGGAAAGGCCACTCCACCACGCAGACAGCTCTCTACCTTCCTGCGGTGGCCCCTGGGCTTGGCATTCCCAGGGGACCTGCTGGCAGGAGGAGGAACGAGGGCTTTATAACTTTGGTTACAACTTTTGGTCCTTGTTCTGATTCTCAGTGTATCTTCCTCCGCTGGTTACGAAAGTGTTCACTGATAAGTATGTTAACTAATGATCGAGACAATAACTACAAATGCTGGCATTGGGATTCTCTCCCTTCCCAGACCTACCTGCTGGGATTTCCTGGGACCCTGGCCCTGACCCACCCCTCACCCCTGCCCATCTCTGCAGACTCGCAGATCATACCTGGGCTGAGGGGCTGGCCCAGGCCTGTCCCTCCCTTCTTGCCCCCAGTTCTGGCCACCTCTGCCCTCTTCTGTGATGTCCCATTAGGGAAGTCCCTTGGCCTGTCTATTTTTCAGTCCCCAATTAGAAGTCTAGAACCTGACAACTCCAAGAGTTCTTGGGAGGACCAGCACAATGTTCTGAAAAGCCTAAGACGGCTTGCAAAAAGCAAGTACCATTTGTATTACAATTCCTAACCTGTTCATGTCCTGCTGAAGGAGGGAAGGAGGGACAGGGGAGTTGATGCACTCATATAATAAACACTTGCTGGGTGTCTGGGTGCCCAGAGCGAAGCTGGGCCCGGCCCTCACCAGATCCAGCCCCATAGACCAGCTGGTGCCCATGCGATGCTGGCGGGTTCAGGGCCTCCTGTTCCTCCTCTAGCTGGGAGTGGTCACGGTTGTCTGACCTGATTCTAACTTAAGGCCCCCACTCTCTTGCCCCCTCAAGAATCCCTGATTATTTACTTTTCCCTAGAAAATCTGGGGAAATTCCCACATTTTAATTTGGCAGCAGAATCTTTTGAGCAGCTTTTGGAACCGCAGTGTTTGCCAAAATAAGAGTTTGAGAATCCAGGCAGCCCTGGGTGCCTGGCTGAATTCAGTTTCCCACATGTGCTGGGTGTGGGCGGGGCCATGCACAGGCCCTGCATGGGAGGACTCCTCTCCCCAGGCCTGTGGTGCTCCAGGCAACGGTCTCCTGACTACTCTGAGACCCAGCCACAAGCTGTGGGGTCTCAGTGGCCTGGGGGAAAGCAGCTCCACTCTCCTGCCCTTCCTCGCTGCCCCTTTGGGTTCCAGCCAGGGTCACGTCCAGCCTCCACTGGGAAACCAGTGACTGAGGCCTGGACCCAGGGATGGACCAGGCATCTCCTGGCGACCTGTGACCTTGGGAAGAAGGGAGTAGTGGCCCATTCAACCTGCTCTGCAGCTGCTATAAATAGCCTCCCTGTTTCCAAGAGGAGGTAAGGGGGTGTTTATCTTCTAAAAACCAGACGTTTCCTGATGCTCTGAGCGTTAGTGTTACAGAGGAGACGCACACATCCCCACTATGTTCTGTCTTGAGAAGGAGACAAGAGAAAGAGGAAAAGGAGCCACTATATTTTATTTTGCACCTACAGTGTGCCTTGGCACTGGACTAGAGAGGCGCCTTCCTGCGTGAATCCTGTGAGGCAGGTCTTATTGCCATAATAAGTCACATCTAAGACGCTGCCGGTCATAAAACACACTGTTTTACATACCATAAGGGAAAAACGCCGCCAATCTTAACTAAGATGCTAAAACTGTACAGCTCCTTCCAATCAGAGACGTTCACGTGTGAAGAAGAAAAAATTGTGCTACTTACACTCTATGAAAGCTGGTATTATCCCACGTGGCAGGTAAGGAAACTGAGGTCCTGTGAGTGAAACGACCTCATGATCACACGACAGGAGATGGCAGGGCTGGGATTCAAACCCAGGAGTGTCTGGTGCCACATCCCACACTCCCACTGCCTGGCTCCAAGTCCCAGGAAGCTCGAGACTGAGTTTTCTCCCTTGAAACCCACCTGGAGAGAGTCCGGGCACCTGTGCCTATGTGGAGGTTCCAGCCCCAGCCAGGGCCCCTCCGCTGCCCACACCCTGGGAGGGGAAGCGGCCTCCCTCCCAGGCTCGTCTGCTCACTGCCCACCTTCTGGCAGAGCCGAGCTCTGTGAGATCTGGACTCCAACCCAAGGGCCCTCTCTCGTTATGCAGGGGTGTCCACAGTTGGGGAGGGACCTGGGGCCCTGTTCTACCACCTTCCTAGGCCCTGTGATCGCCACCCCCTCAAGCGGGGCCCCAGCCCCTTGAGCACCCCCTTACGTGACCCAGCCCTCGGCTGTTCCAGGCTCACTGCCCATCGTGTGCTCTTCTGGGCCACAGCAGCCGGGGCTCCAGGGCTAGGACAGGGGAGACCTGAAAACACCCCATTGTCAATGGTCTTGTGCCCATTCATTCGGAGCCTCCTGAAAAACTGGACTGTTTCCAAGGCAAATCTGGCTCCTTGTCCTAGCAGGTTCTCAGAACGGGGAGTCCCCTGGGATGGAGCTGGTCCCCTCACCACAGCACCACATTTCCAGTCCCTTGATGCCCACTAATCAGCATGGCCTGTGTTCAGGACACAGGGTGAACTTTTCTCTGACCCCTGGTGCTGGTCCTGTCCTAACACATAGTAGGTACTCAGTAAAGGTTTGCTGAGTCAACCAGAAATCAGATTCTGAGTGCTCAGGGCTTTGGTAAAACAGCACCACATACACACACAAAGATACTCCGCAAACATTTGCTGAGCACCTAATATGTGTGAGGTGTGTGAGGATAGAGCAGAGAGGACTGCCCCAGCTGTGATGCCAGCAGGGGTGACACTAAGAGGGGAGTGGGGTATTTGGGGCAGAATCCACTGGGCTCTCTTGGCCATCTGCTGCCTTGGGTCCGTGGAGGTGGGTGTCCAAAGGCTGCCTTCTTGATCAGAACCTGCTGCACACTTCACAGAACCTTCTCTGCATTGGAAATGCTGGGCACGTTGCAGTCAGTGAGCTGCTGCCCAAACGGCGTTAAGCAGAAGCCCCGCGGGTTGGTGACCACCCTCAGGTCCTGCCAGGGAGACGCAGGGGGGAAGTTGGCTAATTGCTGCTTTCAGGCCCTGGAAATCAGTCGCCAAGGCCCAGGAGAACCCCAGTGAGTCCGTCCAGTTGAGGCAGAGAGGCAATAACCTCCCACTGCTCAGCCCTGCCCCTGCCCCAGTCCTGGCACGGGGCACCGGCTCAGGAACACGCGGCCTCCTGGCATTTCTTGATATTTAACTGTCTCGCTGTCTTATCCGAGTCCCTAATGAAACGACTTGTGCGACAATCTGTCTGTGCCTTACGAAAGTGTCTGTGCACTTTTTATCCTTTTTAAAAGCAACTTTTAAAAGTGGATGGGGATGGGGGGGCTGGCATACGTGGTAGGGTTCTAGAAATCTGTGATCATCGCTGAAATTCTTTTTGCATCCTGTTTTTGATGTTGGAGTGATGAAGTGTACATCCCCCCACCCCACACACCACTACCTGTGTACAGACCTTTTAAAACATGTCTTCTTTTCTGATTCAATACTGTGACCTCTCCAATACAGTCTAATCCTTGGGGATCTGTAATCAAAGTTTTAAAACCTGGGAAGTGGGTTGGGAAGGGTTTGCACTGGTCTTGCGTGTTGTGCTTTTCTGTGTTGTGTGTTTTGATTTTTGTCTGTTTTTATCTGTTTTATATTGACATAATTTTCCTGTTTAAAAAAAATACAACTTTGGCTTGTTAAAAAAAAAAAAACTCTTCAGAACTCAATTTTTAAAATCCCACTTACATACACTGATGGGGAGTGAAGGTGAGGATCCAAATCATTGCCAGCCTTGGGGAAATAAATTGCAAAATGTCTATAGAACACCGACAATGTTTGATGCCTTTGCCAAATAGCACACTTCTGTGAAAATCACAAGGAAATCATTCTAGTCAAGGATGAAATCTACATGTAAAGATATTCACTGCAGCATCTTCTAGAGGAGTAAAAAGTTGTGAGCAACCCTAATGTCCAACAACCAGGGTGTATTCACCAAGACTGTTGGTTACAAGTGACAGAAACCCAACTCAGATAGGTTTTAGGGGGATAAAGAGCTAGGGAACTGAAAAGTCCAGTAGCAGAACCCACTCTGTGTGCAAGTGGAACCAGGGTCTGAAATGCTGCATCAGGACTAGCCTCTCCCCTCTCGCTCAGCCCTGTGATCTGGCCCCATTCCCAGGCAGGCTCTCAAGATGCCTCCTGCAGGGCCACCAGCATCCTGCCTTTGAGCAGTCCCTGCAGGGACCAGCTCAGATCACGTGTCCGCTCCGGAACTAGTCACAGGACAGGGAGATACGGGGTTCTGATTGGTCAGACCCAGGATGGGTGCTCACCTGCACCCAATAGCTGCCCTGTCTGAACTCTGTGGGCTGAAAGTGGGGAATCGCAATCTCTAGAGAAAATGAGTCCTGAAGAATGCATGCCAGAGGCGGGCAGATCATGAGGTCAAGAGTTCAAGACCATCCTGGCCAACACGATGAAACCCTGTCTACTCAAGATACAAAAACTCAGCCGGGCGTGGTGGTGCATGCCTGTAATCCCAGCTACTCGGGAGGCTGAGGCAGGAGGATCACTTGAACCTGAGAGGCGGAGGTTGCAGTAAGCCGAGATTGCACCATTGCACTCTAGCCTGGGTGACAGGGCAAGACTCCATCTCAAAGGAAAAAAAAAAAAAAGAATGCATGCAGGTCGGGCAAAAACAACAGGCCTCTGTGTAGGGAACAGTCGAGTAAACCATGATACCGATACATATGGGGCTAATGGCATGGGCATGAAGCCAGACTGCCAGGGCCTCACCAAGACATTGGGGAAGATGCTTAACCTCCTTGTGCTTCAGTTTCCTCATCTTCAAAGCAAGAACAATAATAGTCCCTGATTTTAGAATGGGTGTAAGTGTTACTGAGATCATACAGTGATGTGCCAGGCACAGCATCTGGCACCCAGCACCAAGCAACGATTGTTAGTTTATAACACAGGTTTATGTTAAAATGTGATTTAAAAAATCAAGATATAAAATTGCACATACACCGTGATCTCATAGATGAAAAAAAAAAACAGACAAAACACCAACAGCCCAAAAACCTGCCCATGCATTAGAAAGAGCAGAAAGAAAGGAGTGAAATGTCCATGAGGGCTGTGTCTGAGTGATGGTCTTATTGGTGCCTTTTTCTCATACTTGCTCATTATAGAAAATTTCCCAGATTTCCCAAATTTCCATAATGAGCAAGTATGACTTTTCATTTAAACTTGTTACTTGGAAAAAATGATCTCCCTACTCTGCAAAAGCCAGAGAACAGCTGGCCCTTGCTGGAATTTGTCAGGAATTCCCAGGCTGATTGTCTGTGAGTTTAAGATCCAAATTTAGTCATGGTGGAGATAAGGACCTGTAAGTTTCTAGCAGAGGCCAGGCCAGCCTGACCAGTTTGGTTGGGCTTCCTCTAGGCCAGGCTTTGGGGCCCAAATTTCTGGGGTGGAACATGGCAGTGGTAGCAGGAGTGGGAGCGGGGAGTAGGGGAGTGGGGTAAACAAGGAGAGGGAGCTGCCCAGGCCTGCGCCTTCTGGATGGTTAGAACAGCCTGGCTTGGTGACACTGAGTTTTAGGAAGCAATGGGATAAGAGAAACCAGCATTTATCAAGCATCACAAACCACACATTCTCACAATGAATCTTCACAATAGTGTTCTCATTTTACAGACAAGGAGGCCAAAGGGAAAGCAGGATTGGCCCAGGTGGGCCTGCTCCAGAGTCAAGGCAAAATCTTTCAGATACACGTTTCACACCCCTTTACCAAAGTCTTAGGGGCCGAGGCTGCCCAAAACCCAGGATCCTTTCTCCCCTTCCAGATTTCCTTCCCACAACACTATGTCCTTCTACTGGACCAGGCAACATTTTCACAGATGCTATCTGATAAAGACTTTTTTGAGTAAAGAAAAAAAAGGTAGGGCCGAGCGCGGTGGCTCAAGCCTGTAATCCCAGGACTTTGGAGGCCAAAGCGGGTGGATCACCTGAGGTCAGGAGTTCGAGACCAGCCTGGCCCACATGGTGTAACCTCGTCTCTGCTAAAAATACAAAAAATGAGCCGGACGTGGTGGTGTGCGCCTATAATCCCAGCTACTAGGGAGGCTGAGGCAGGAAAATGGCTTGAACCCAGGAGGTGGAGGTTGTGGTAAGCTGAGATTGTGCCGTAGCACTCCAGCCTGGGCAACAAGAGCAAAACTCTGTCTCAAAAAAAAAAAGAAAGAAAGAAGAAGGTCTTTTTTTTTTTTTTTGAGATGGAGTCTTGCTCTGTCGCCCAGGCTGGAGTGCAGTGGTGCGATCTCAGCTCACTGCAAGCTCCACCTCCCAGGTTCACACCATTCTCCTGCCTCAGCCTCCCGAGTAGCTGGGACTACAGGCGCCTGCCACCACGCCCAGCTAATTTTTTGTATTTTTAGTAGAGATGGGGTTTCACCGTGTTAGCCAAGATGGTCTCGATCTCCTGAACTCATGATCCACCCACCTTGGCCTCCCAAAGTGCTGGGATTACAGGCGTGAGCCACCGCACCTGGCCAAGAAGGTCATATTAATCTAGGCCCACTGCATTGTAAGAGACTGAAATCCAACTTAAGAAAAAAATAAAAATAAAAAGGAGAGGGAGCAGAATGTACTGATTCATGCCCAGAACAGATCAGTCTAGCTTCAGGAACAGCTAGATCTGGGTATTCACATGATGTCCTCAGGCCTCTGCCTCTGTCTCTCAGTTCTGCCTTCCTCTGAGCTGATGGCACTCTCAGGCAGGCTGTCCCTTTTCAGCCACCAGAACATCCTCCAGTGACTCATATCATGCCAGTTTAGTGACCCTTTAAAGAAGTTTCAGGAAAAGTCCCGTGTGCTGCCTCTCCTTTGACTCCTTGGATCAAAAGCTCAGTCTCTGAACCTGTCACATGCCCACACCTGAAACAAAACTAGGTATGTTCTTACCCTCAAGAACCAACCTATCTGGAGGGGAAGGCAGACCCCCAAACAGACGTGTTCAGACCAGTGCACTGCTGAGGTGTGGGACCCATCCAATTCAGGCCATGAGGGCTCGGGATCATTTAGCGGTGTAGTTTAGGCATCCTTTCTCCTGCCCTTGTGTGTTCTTACCGACACCTGGGCCATGCTCCCTGGCACATCCGATTCCTCCTCCAGCGCTGCAGCGCACACACCCTCACCAGCCCCTGCCGCCTGCAGCGCGCCTAGCCTGGCGGTAGGACGGAGGGTTCACTACTGTTCCTGCAAATCTCTTTTCCTCATTCTCTGGGTTCCTGCAGGGCAAGCAATCCTCCAGAAAGATGATAATAATACCGGATCATTTAATGAGCACTTACTGTGTGCAAAGGATATCCATGACATCAGTACATCCTCACAAGAGTTCTCTGAATAGGCTCCATCATTACTTTCATTTTATAGGCAAGAAGCCAAGACTCAGAAGGAATCAGTAACTTTCTCCTACTTTATGTGGCCTCTCAAAGACAAAAGGTTTCTTCTCTTTCTGTTTGTAATTATGTCCTTGGACCTAGACCCCCTGGTTCCCAAGGGCAAATGGGCCTAGAACATTTGCACCTGTGATTTCCCTGAGTCCCACCAGCCACATGTTGTATTACGGTCCCATTTTACAGGGAAGGGCAGGGCTGCCCCAGATCACACTGTTCAGGAGCTGTGGGGCCATGATTTGAACCAGGCCTGGCTCTTTCCACCGCATCACAGCGTGTCTGTGGGCTCATCGTCAGGAGGAGGAGGAGGGGGAGGGGGAGGGAGAGGAAGAAGAATAAGAAGAAAAAAACAGGAAGATTCAGCACCTCGAAGGGCTTTTTCTAGAAGGACATCAGCTGTGTCCTGACTCACACAATGCCTATCCGTTCAATTCCAGGGACAGGGAATCTTTGCTTTTCCTTCAGGCTCGGATCTCCTGGCTCTCGGAAGCTCCCACATAGGTATGTGCAAAACACGAATATTCCAGGCATCGAGCTATGGGAACAGAACCCCAACCTTGGCTGTTAAATACACCTATGGAGAAGCTTCCAGAAGCCCAGTGGCAGGGTGTGTAGGGGAGGAACTGCATCAAACTGAAGTGCCTCAGGCATCCTGATCCCCTCTGCTCAGCCTCCTCCCCTCTCAGCTTGGGCTTTCCTGGGTCTAAACCCTTCTCCCCAGACAGACAGCCTGACTCTCCTGCCTCTCTGGCTGCCCAGGGAAGGCCTTGGCCATCCTTTCAGGAGCACAAGGGCCTGCTTAGGAGGGCTGGGCCAGCCTGACTGAGTTCACATCCACGCTCCACCCCAGCCAGCAGGGGGCCTGCCCTCCCCACCGGGCCTCCTGAGAGGGCCTTTCACATACCAAACTTGATGTGAACGTGCTCCCTGGAGCTGCACGATGGGGATGTCCCCTTCTGAGCCTCCACATCGTGGCCCCTACCTGGGGCCCTGTAAGACCACAGCCTCCCTCAGCCCTTAGGAGGCTGCATCCTGGCATCTCAGCTCAGAGCTGGGGTTTCCAGTGTGATGGGGTCTAGTGTGGTGGCTGAGTTCCCTCCAGCTGAGGGGACAGGCCTGCCTGTGCTGTGGGATCCTGGGCAAGTTGCATACCCTCTCTGAACCTCAGTTTCTGGAGCTTCAAAGGAAGAGGGATGTCAAATTGTGTCAGAAGTGGCTGGCATTTAGCAGGTGCTAAATGCTTTTTAGGAGTATTCTAGACCCTGCTACACCAGCTACCCCTTGCTCATGCCCTCCCATGTCCCATCTGGGCCAGGGGCAGCCTCCATCCTCCTCCAACCTCCTGGGCCTCCCGTGCCACCTCAGTGAGCCTGCCCTGCGACACTGTCAGCGACATCCACAGGTGACGCTGCACATCCCCGGCTCCCAACACAGGGTCTACCAAACAGTAGAGCCTTAGTGTGTACACCCCTCACCCACACCCAGTGTGGAATTTCTGGCACTAGCACTCCTCCCTTCCACGAAGAATGAACCGGAGTGGTGAGCTGCTGGTAGGGTCGTGCCAGGCCTTGGGGCCGGCCCAGGCCCCCACCCCTTGCTTGTCTTGGCTCCCAGTCGAGAGCTCTGGCCCCAGGCCTGGGAGGCTGACCGACCTTAGACTCCGGGGGAAAGCCACACTTTTGCTCAACTCCCAGGAGCAGCCCCGCATTCCAGGAGGGGCGTGGGAAGCACCAGGCCTTCCCCAACTGAGCTGAGCGGGGAGCTGCCTGCAGCCACACTGGCCCCCACAGCCTCAGCGCTGGCCCAAGCCCACTTTGGGTTCCCCAGGGACAACCACCCCACCTCAGAGGGATGGAGATGGGGCTCTGAGAGATTGCTACTGCCACCCCAGGAGAGAAACACCAGGACGTTCCCAGGGAGCCCTCTCCAGCTTCCCCATCTGTCCACAGTTTCCCACGCTGACTCCGTCTCCTTTTTCTGGTGCCACCCCACCCCGATCAGCATCAGAAGAGTTCCCTGCATGACTCTGAGCAACAGCAGACTCCCTTCCGCCTCCGTCCCCTCTGACAGGTGGTCCCAGGGCTGTCTACAACCCAGTCGAGGGCCATCCCTCCCAGCTGACCTTGCTATCTTTCCACCCTGCAGCTATTTCAGCTGGAGTTGTTATGAACACAGACCCAGCTTGGGGGAGCCTCCCGCAGTGTACCCCCCAGCTGGACCTTGGAGGCTGGATGGCCCTCGGCCGGCAGAAGTTCCTCCTGGGCACTCCCTGCAGAAAGGAGCTGCCCAAACGCAGAAGCGGATGGGCCCCCGTGCTGGAGGAGCCCTCCAGGGTGGGGGCAAAGGTCCCAAGAGACATTTGCCTTCTGCAACAAACCAGACTTTCTCCAAGAGGTTCCCACGACCCTGCTGGCTGGCGCTGCTGAGCAGGCTTCCTCCCACAGGGCAGGTCCCCTTGGCCCGCCAGGAAAGGATGGACGGACAGGCAAAGGGCAATGAAACAGCCTGGGCCGGGAGTGATCCTGGGTGAGGGCTCCGTCTCCTCTGGCTTCCCTTACGGCACCCTCACCATAAGGCAGTGAAACGGAAAGTCCTGAAGCACAGGGAGGCGGCTTTCCAGGCTGCTGGGCGGATTGCGCAGGGATCGGACAGTTTCTTTCTAGAAGATGGAGCATTGTCGCCCTCTAGTGGCCATGGTGAGAAGTGGCAGAGACCGGAGCCGAAAGACATTGGTCAAGGTCCAGGTGCTGGACAAATTTACTCCCCCTACCATCCCCCCCAGCACATCCTGCAGAAGCCGCGACGACCGGGAAGCCAGACTCCTGCAAATGGCTTTGTGGATCTGGGTAACCTTGAGGAGGCATGTCAGGGTGACACTGGGTCTGGGTCTGGGGTCAAGTCTGCGTTTGTGGGTGAACTGGAGCTGAGGGTGTGGTGGGCTGGGGCTGGGGCTGGGGCTGGGAAAGGATCTCCCCGCCCCTGCAACGCTGGGAGGATGGCACATGGACACGATGCTTCTTTACTCTGGTCCTACTGATCTGACCTGCTCTGTTTAACCCGCACGTCTGACCCTGTGCCAGGCACATTAGAATAAAACCAGTAGGGGAGGAAAATGCAATACTTTTAAAACCCTCAAAGATAGACAGAAATGACAATGCAGCTAAAACTGCACCTTTGACCATCCAAAAAAAAAAAAAAGTGCCTCCCCAGTGCTTGAGATATTTATGCCCCAGCTGCTTCACGAAGCTTGCTCTGGGGCCAGGCATGGTGGCTCACGTCTGCACTTTGGGAGGCCGAGGTAAGCAGATAACTTGAGGTCAGAAGTTCGAGACCAACCTGGCCAAAATGGTGAAACCCTGTCTTTACCAAAAATACAAAAATTAGCCGGGCGTGGTGGCGGGCACCTGTAATCCCAGCTACTCAGGAGGCTGAGGCAGGAGAATTGCTTGAATGCAGCAGGCAGAGGTTGCAGTGAGCCGAGACTGTACCACTGCACTCCAGCCTGGGCAATACAGCCAGACTCTGTCTCACAAAAAAAAAAAAGTTTGCTCTGGATTTGTGACAAGCTCTGTAGATTGGAAACCTCTGCAGGTTCCGCCTTTCAAGCAGGAGTAGCAGAAACCCAGCACAATTGGCCTGTGTCAGTCTTGATGGAAGGTATTTACTGGCTGTGTGCCACTGAAAGGGGTTGGACTAAATGGGTTTCAAATGATGATAGCACCATCCTCCTCTCTCACTGCCTCTGCACACGGTAGCCCTGACATGCCCAGAATCATATTCTCCCAGATTCAGGTCCAGCCTTACAGCAAGATCTGGGATTGTATCTCCCTGGACTGACTTCAGTATGAGAAGAACATTAATGATACGTTGTTAAGTAAAAAAATGTAAAAGCTACAAAATCATATATACCATATGATACCATTAAAATATACATGAATAATTTGTCATGGGAAAAAAGGCTGAAGGAATGTACCAAAATGTTAACAAAAGTCATCTTGATGGAAGTATGGTGGTGGTGAAGTAAGAGTGGTTTAATTTTCTTCTTTTGCTTCTCTACATGTAAGAAAAAATTTAAAATTCTGTAAGGAACATTTATTGTTATAATAAGAAAAAAATTGTTATTATTGCTTAATGCAACAAGGGTCTAGATAAAGACATAAAAAAAGAACCGACAAGAGGAGACAATCTTCTAAAGACAATGGTCAGGCCAACCGTGGGGCTCACGCCTGTAATCCCAGTACTTTGGGCTGCCGAGGTGGGCAGATCACCTGAGGTCAGGAGTTCGAGACCAGCCTCGTCAGCATGGCAAGACCCCATCTCTACTAAAAACACAAAAATTAGCCAGGTGTGGGGGTGGGCACATGTAATCCCAGCTACTCAGGAAGCTGAGGCAGGAGAATCACCTGAAACAGGGAGACGGAGGTTGCAGTGAGCTGAGATCATGCCATTGCACTACAGCCTGGGCAACAAGAGCGAAACTCCATCTCAAAAAATAGAAAATAAAAGACAGTGGTCAAAGTACAGCACGGTGAATTAGCAAATCAATCTAACACGACAAATCTCTGCTCTTACCATCCTCATTGTCAGGGACCAGGGCCAGAAATGGAAGCAGAGGTTACAACAGAATGACCAGTGTTCTGGCCAGGGTAAACCCAGGACATTGTGGGAGCCCTGACTAACCCGAGAGGGTCGGGGAGGTGTCCAGGAAGAGGAAACTTGGAGGAGCATTTTGAAGGGGGAGGTGATAGCCTCCAGGTGGAGCTGAGGAAGAAAGGATTACCAGGCAGATGGAAGAGCACAGCAAAGGCGCAGGGGAAGCTTATTCCAGCTTGAGTGGCCCATCAGGCCAATAACCACCACCACAACAAAAGGTATACGAAGAAGCTGGTTTGGAGAGGATGCTGAACTCCACCTTGAGGGTTGCTTTTGAATATTTCTTTTTAAATAGTTCTTTTTGCTTTCCTCTCCTCCTTCATGTAAAATAGAAAACACGCTCTGATTCAGCTGCTAAGCCTCTCCCCAGGGGCGTGGTTTGACTAATAAATTGCATAATGGACCTACTAATGCTAAGAAGTTAAGTCAAATTAAATCACAAGAGAGTTTCCAAGGACTACTTACCATTCCCCACTTGTCTGCCAGGGAAGAAGGAGCCATGCCCTGGGTGTGGATGAGATATGAGCCCTGTCAGCTCTGTGACCCCAGCACAGCCATTGGCACTTGCTACCCTCGGACCTCTAGGAACTGGTAGAGAATAACCCCGAACCGCGAAGAGTTTGCCTCTCTCGGGGCTCCAGTGGCGTTATGAGACTCCCACCCCTTAAAGAGCCTACAGAGCCCACCCCTGCTGTAGAGAGCAACGACCGCTGCCAGGCTCAGCCCACCCCCTCCTTCCCGGATAAATGAGAAGGGCCCTCCCCTCCTTCCCGGATAAATGAGAAGGGCCCTCCCCTCCTTCCCGGATAAATGAGAAGGGCCCTCCCCTCCCTCCCGGATAAATGAGAAGGGCCCTCCCCTCCTTCCCGGATAAATGAGAAGGGCCCTCCCCTCCTTCCCGGATAAATGAGAACGGCCCACCCCTCCTTCCCGGGTAAATGAGGGTGTGACAGGCCCACCCCTTCTCTGCAAAACGGAATGCCAGGGCTGCTTTGGGATGTGTGGCTTGGTGTTCACAGAAACCTTGGGAGTCAGAACCAGGCTCAGCCTCTGTGGCAGGACATCCAAGTTCTGTCATATCTGTTCCTCTGGCTTCTCCTGCCTCCTGCCTTGCTCCTCCACAGCCCCCACAGCCACCCTGCACCTTGCAGTACCCTAGCCAGCTTGAACCGCCTCTACAGATGCAGATTGCTCGTGGTTCCAGATACTCACTGAGTCCTCTTGACCCCTGGCATTTCCCCTGCTTACCTGGAACCTTTCCCTCCTTCCCTACTCAATGGAAAGATGCCTCAGGGCAGAAAGCAAACAGAAAGGACTCTGGATTTACTGCATAACTGATGCTCTCAGAGCGGCCTGGGCTGCCAGGGGAGCAGGCAGAATAGTGTTCTGCTCCTACTCCCCATCAACGCCTTGGCGCTATACCTCTGGAACTTGGCCGTGACCTTGAGGGAAAGGGCAGGAACCCCAGTGAAATGCAGTCGCAAAATAGAAATTAAGTTGTTGGGAAAGCAAGCTTATTTCATGCATGCCCGAGTTTATGGGTTGGGACTCACACCTGTTGCACACAGGTGTCTGTCTCAGTCTGGAAGTTTCCCACCCGCACCCCAAGTACACACACACACACACGCGCACACACACACACACTCACACACATAGCCTGAATCATGCCTACTTACCTGCTCACCATCCAAACCTCAGTTTCCATATGACCTCCTCCAGAAAGCCTTCCCCGACAGACCCCACCCCTGCTCCCGCATCACCCGGCCGGGTTAATGCGTAAGCATGTTCTCACTTCTCTGTCTCCTTCCGTAACTAGCAGCTCCTCAAGAACAGGGATGAGATCTAGTTCACGGTGGCATCCCTAATGCTCAGAACAGTGCCTGGCACTTAGCGGGCACCCCACAAATATTTCTTCACTTAAACGAATGACCACATGGCAGGTGAGGAAGACAGGACTTGGGGAAGGTATCCTAAGAGGAAGTTCTTTCTGACAGCGGCAGACATCAGCGTCAGGCCGTGCCTGGGACGTTCCTTCCACCTGGGTGCATGCTGAGCCTTTCGCGCCTCCGTCCTGCTGCTTAGTTTGTTCCACTTCTCCCCTCTCCACTTTTTGGGAGGGTTCTGGGGAGGGTGGGCAGAAGGGGAAAAGTGTAAGAAGTGTGCCGGCTGGGGCTGGAGGGAGGATTTTGCGGCATTTGGAAGACACAGTAGGTGGGAGACGAAGCTAGGGTGTCAGTCCCGTTGATGATGACTGGGAATTACAGTAGAGAAACGGCGCCCTGTGGGCACTGCTGGTTTTGTGTTCACAGGACTTTCCTCACACTGGCACATGGATCACAGCTTTACAAATGCCACATCCTCAAGAAAACACAGCAGACAGTTCCTGCCTCTTCCTCCACCTCCTCCTGAATCAGAAGGGAAGAGAGATTTCTATTTGCCTGGTGTGCACCGCCTTCCATAGCTTATACCTGGATCAGCTCTTCGGTTAATAAACATTTACTGAGCCCCACGTGCCCCAGGTGTGGAAGGTCCTTTATTTTCTTACGCTCTTTATTTGCATAATATTCCCTTTTAGACACACCGCCTTGGTCACTGAAGTGGACAGCTGTTATTTTTCTCCTGCCCAGCGTCTTGGAAACAGCACCTCAGTCTTCCTCAGGGACACCATCCCACCCCGCCCTGTCCCTGTGCATCGCACAGGCTGACCTCATTCCCTTGGCCGAGAACTGTGGCCCGGCCCGTCAGTGCCTCCCACCTCCACCGGACCCCGCCCCAGCCAAATTCATTGTCCACGCAGCCACAGCAGGGATTTTTCTTTTTCTTTTGTTTTTGAAACAAAGTCTCACTCTGTCGCCCAGGCTGGAGTGCAATGGCACAATCTCAACTCACTGCAACTTCCACCTCCTGGGCTCAAGTGATTCTCCTGCCTCAGCCTCCCGAGTAACTGGTATTACAGGCGCCCACCACTAAGCCCAGCTAATTTTTGTATTTTTAGTAGAGACGGGGTTTCACTATGTTGGCCAGGCTGGTCTCAAACTCCTGACCTCAGGTGATCCACCCGCCTGAGTCTCCCGACGTGCTGGGATTACAGGCGTGAGCCACCACACCTGGCCGGGATTTTCTTAAAACATAAAACCAGATTCCATCATTCCTCTGCTTAAAATCCCTCAGAGATTCTCGTATCAAACTCTAAGCTCTTTACCAGGGCCCGCAGGGCCTTGCATGACCTGCATAGAAGTCTCAACTGAAATGTGACTTGCTCAGAAGGACCCTTTGTAACCACACTATGGAGACCTTTGTCTATCTCAGCACCCTGCTTTTTTGGTTTGTTTGTTTTGTTTTGTTTTGTTTTTGAGACAGGATCTTGCTGTGTTGTCCAGGCTAAAGTGCAATGGCAAGAACAGGGCTCATTGCGGCCTTGACTTCCTAGTCTCAAGCGGACCTCCCACCTCAGACTCCAAAGTGCTGGGATTACAGGCATGAGCCACTGCACCCAACCACTCTGTTTCTATTCTTTGGAACATTTATCACATTTTGTCGGTTTAGCTTCCCCCTCACGACGGAGAGGGTAAGGGAGGGCAGGGACAGCCCTCTCCCCTTCACTTCTTATTCCCAGCACGTGGCATGTGGTAGGTGCTCAATCCATCTTTGAAGAAGGCTGGGATAATGACCTTGGGGTGGGGGAGGCCAAGCAGGGATGTGCTGGGCTAGTGCAGTAGCCCAGGACAGAGATGCAGAAGGTCTGCGCTCAGGGGCTGTGAAGCCAATAGACATAACTCGACGGAGGGTGTTTCTTATCCATCTGGGCTGCTCTGACAGAATACCATAGACTGGGAGGCTTGTCCACAGCAGGCACTTCTTTCTCATAGTTCTGGAGGCTGGGAAGTCCAAGATCAAGGTGCCAGCAGATTCTGTGCCTGGTGAGGGCCACTTTCTCACAGACGGTGACTTCTCGCTGAGTCCGCACATGGTACAAGGGGCAAGGAATGTCTCTGGGAACTCTTTTATAAGGGCACTAATCCCATTCGCACAGGCTTCATACTCATGACCTAATCACCTCCCAAATGCCCCATCTCCTAACACCATTACATGGTGGGCAGTGGGGTTGAATTTAAACATGTATTTTGGAGTGATACAAACATTCAGATCATAGCAGGGAGGATGTATTTTGGGGGCAGAGTAAACAGAATGGAAACTGCCTTTGCAAAGATCATAGCTGAGAAAATTACGACAGTGAAAGATACCAGACCTAACTGACCCCATCTTGCTTCTAACCTTGAAACTGTCCTTGTTCGTTCCTGGGCATAGGCTGAACTCGCTTTGGGAAGGAATTTAGTGTATGGTTTATAAAATAGGCCTTCCCAAAAGGCTAAACTGTTCTTGTAAAACAAATGAAAGGCTACCAGCCACCAAGTCAAGGTGAGAGGGGCTGGAATTCCAAATATTACCAGCCATTATTCCGGAAGTCCTAAGATTTACAACTTCCCCAATTACTCTTGAAGGTAACATCACTATTGTGAACCTACGATCGGCCTTTGGAGGTGTCTTTTTAGGATTTTGCATTTCTATCAACTAAATGGCCCCACCTGGACCTGCCAACCAATTCTGTGGCCCCCACCCAGGAACTGACTCAGCAGAAGAGAACAGCTTCGACGCCCTATGAGTTCATCCCCAAACCAACCAATCAGCACCCCCAATTCACTGGCCCCCTACCCACCAAATTCTCCTTAAAAACTCTGATCCCCGAGTTTTCAGAGAGACTGATTTGAGTAATAACAAAACTTCAGTCTCCCACACAGCCGGCTCTGTGTGGATTACTCTTTCTCAATTGCAATTCCCCTGTCTTAATAAATCAGCTCTGTCTAGGCAGCGGGCAAGGCGAACCCCTTGGGCGGTTACAGAATGTGCTGGCAGGCTGAATGGTGGGGTGGGGGGAGAAGGACGAACCCTACATTTCCCACTTGAGCACCTGTGTGGGACGGTGGTGCCAGGGCACTTGGGACGGTGGGCGGGCAGGCGTTACAGGAAAACCCACACGTTATGTTTGGGATACATTCATGGTGGGATGTCCGTGAGACATTTAAGAGAGGGGTTGTGTAGGCAGCTAGACTATGAGTCTGGAGCCAGAGGGAAAGTCTAGATTCAAGACATAAGTATGGGGGTCAACAGCACATTGACGGTGCTGAAAATCACAAATGGTGTGAGATCCGTTGGAGAGAGCACGTGTGGAGAGAGGACGGGAGCTCGGGACTGCCCTTGAGGATGTCCAAGATTCTGAGATCACGTAGAGAAAGAGCAGCCAGCAAAGGATCCTGAACAGAAGAGGCCAGTGCAGGCGACAGGAAAACCAGGCTGGGGTGGTGGCCCTGAGCTGAGGGAAGAGTTTCTCAAGGAGAGAGAAGTCAACAGTGAAGACACTGCTGAAAGATGTGCTGAAAGATGGGAATGGAGACGTGGCCTTTGGATTCACAATAGGAAGGTCCTGGGAGCTTGACAAGAGCTATTGCAGGGCCAGGCTCGGTGGCTCATGCTTGTAACCCCAGTACTTTGGGAGGCCAAGGAGGATCACTTGAGGCCAGGAGTTTGAGACCAGCCTGGGCAATATAGTGAGAACCCATCTCTACAAAAAAAAAAAAAAAAAGATTAGGCCAGGCACAGTGGCTCACGCCTGTAGTCCCAGCACTTTGGGAGGCCTAGGCAGATAGATCACCTGAGGTCACGAGTTCGAGACCATGCTGGCCAACATGGTGAAACCCCGTCTCTACTAAAAAATACGAAAATATTAGGCAGGCATGGTGGCACACGCCTATAATCCCAGCTTCTGGGGAGGTTGAGGCAGGAGAATCGCTTGAACCTGGGAGGTGGAGGTTGCAGTGAGTCAAGATTGTACCACTGCACTCCAGTCTGGGTGACAGAGAGAGACTCTGTCTCAAAAAATAAAATAAAATAATAAAAAATTAGCTGGGTGTGGTAGTTCACTCCTGTGGTCCCAGCTACTCACGAAGCTGAGGTGGGAGCATTGCTTGAGCCCAGGAGGTTGCGGCTGCAGTGAGCTGTGATCACACCACTGCACTTCAGCCTAGGTGACCAAGTGAGATCCTGTCTCAAAAAAAGAAATGAGTAAAATAAAATAATGAATAAATAAAAGCCATCCCCCATTTTCCAAAGCCCTCCTCATGAGCAATGCTGAATCACAACTAAGAACCATTGCTCTAGTGCACATGTCAACAAACTTGTTCTGTAAGAGACAGATGGTAAAGTTTTTCAGCTTTGCAAGCCATATGATTTACTGGCACAACTATGCAATTCCATCATTGTAGTTTGATAGCAATCACAGACAATTCCTAAGCAAATGAGTGGGACTGTATTCCAATAAAACTTTATTTAAAAACACAATTGGTGGGCCAGATTTGGCCCATGAGCTATAGTTTGCCAGCCCTTGCCCTAGCATGTGTGCTGATGAGGATCACCTAAAGAAGAAGACATTGGTGATGTGGAACGGAGGGAAAACCAAACAAGTGAGGCTTCCAAGAAAGCAGGAGGGGATCCAGGGCCCAAACGCTGTGGTGGCTGTGGTGGGGAGAAGGGCATTTGCTGCTGTATGGCAGGCAGAAAGAAAATGCAGGAAGGAGGTAGGTTTGGTGGTGGGCATATGCAGCTTGCCCCTGGAGACCTTCTATTTTTCCGTGATAAATGAGTGGAAGCCTCAGCTGAGAGTGAGGGAGAAGAAGGGGTTCTGAGAATATACAGACAAGGGAAAACCATCCTCTAGAGAACCATGGTTAGAGTGCAGGGCAATGAGAGACCATTTGGGAATCATAAAACCGAATGGAAAGTGAACTCAGTCAGCTGGGCAGTGGTATTTATGTCTCCTCCCCTCCCAAATTCATATGCTGAAGCCCAAATTCCCAATGTGATGACCCTGGGACTTGGGGCCTTTGAGAGGCAATTAGGTCCTGGTGGAGCCCTTGTGATGGAATTAGTGCCCTTAGAAGAAGACATATGAGAGCTGTCTCTCACTCTCTCTCTCTCTCTCTCTCTCTCTCTCTCTCGCTTTCTCTCTCCCGCTCTCTCTCCCCCTGCCCCCTCACCCCCGCATCCCTTTCCCTCTTCCTCCTGTCCCCAACATGGTGTGAAGACACAGCAAGAAGGTGGCTATCTGCAAGCCAGGGAGAGAGCCCTCCCCAGGAACCAAGTCACCAGCACATTGACCTTGGACTTCCAGCCTCCAGAGCTATAGGAAATAACCATCTGCTGTTTAAGCCCTGAGTCAGTGGGATTTTGTGAGAGTAGCTGAGCTGTGACAAGTGGGATTTTACTCAGCAACACTCAGCTGCTCCGGAGTGCCCTGGAAAGGGGAAAGGGTGGGTTTATCCAGGGTCAGGGCTTTGCCAGGCAAGCAAGAGGGAAGAAGCGGGGCACAGCAGGGGGTGGGAGGAAGTGACAAGGTGTGGATGGCAGACCACAGGACCTGAGCTAGGGAAGGTGGGAAATGACGGCTGCCGGGCAGGATGGATGGCGAGAAGAGGATGGGGCCAGTTGGCTGGAGGTTGAGGACCAGGGACTGGACATCGAGGAATCCTGAGCAAGTGGCCTGGAGGAGTGGGAAGTAGTGGCCGAGAGCTGGGACCTAGACTTGACACATCAAAGTTGAGGCCCCTTCTGAGAATGGCGGAGAATGGTGCGATGGGGGCAGGTGGCTGAGTGGGAGGAGCAGGCGGCTGCAGGTGAGGAAGGGGTGAAGCTGTGAGGCCTGGGGACTTGCCTGGGTCACTCCCATGTGGATTAAAGTTCCCCCACCCTCCCAGTAAGCTCAAGTCTTCTGTAAATACAGGCGCGGGTCAGGGGCACGAGGTGTCCTGGGGGCCGGCAGATGGCACCAGTGACTCGGGAGAGAGCAGCACAGCCAGACGTCTGCGGCTCCCAAAGGAGAGGAAGGAGCCAGGAATCCACATATCCGCTCCAGCTCCCAGGGCCCCAGTGTGGGGAAACCTCTTCCACCTGAGATACCCAGGGCACTGTGTCCAGGACATAGCCCATTTTAGGCTCAGAGGAGTGGGGCATGAAGGACTGCTGGACTCAGAGGGGACAGGACGCAGAGGGAGGGGAGCGTGGACTGGGACTGGGGAGAGCACCTGAGGGCAAATGCGCGTGAGCTGGGGGTGTGGGAATGTGCATGCGTATGCCAGTGACTGCAAGTGTGTATGTGAGTGTGGGGGGTGTGAGTAACCGTGTTAGTGTATGAATGTAGATGTGTGAGAGTGTGAGGGTGAGTGTGTGTGTGAATGTGTGGGTGGGTGGGTGTCAGTGTGGATGAGTGAGTATGTGGTGTGGGTGTGTCTGCGAGAGAGAGAGAGAGAGAGAGAGAGAGAGAGAGATAGAAGAGAGAGAGAGAGAGAAAGAGAGAGAGAGAGAGATGGATAGAATGGGGTTGGCTAGCGGGTGGTACAGGGCAGTGCGGGGGGAAATCCAGAAGCTGCTGGAAGGCCTTGAAGGCTGACAGGTGGGCTGGGGTGGTCGGGGGCCTCAGGGAGGGCTGTCACCGCCTCTCCTCCTGAGTACTCCTGAGGCCCCCCCAGCTGAGTGGCGGCTCTGGGGCGGCTGCTCCTCAGAGTTCCTTTCATCCACGCTATTGGCATTTTCTGGATTGCTGCTGTAGGTTTTCCTCGCTAATTTTAAGAATTGCAGCCAGGTGCAGTGGCTCACGCCTGTAGTGCCACCTCCTCAGGAGGCTGAGGCGGGAGGATCCCCGGAGCCCAGGAGGTCAAGGCCACAGTGAGCCATGGTCGCAATCACCGCACTCCAGCCTGTACGACAGAATGATACCCTGTCTCAAAACAAAAGACTTGCATGGTATTGCATGGATTGTGTACTGCATTATTTATTCAGCATTCCCCTGTTAATATAACACACATTCTCCTGCTATGCAGAAATGATCAATTGCCAACATCGCTGTCACACAAGTCCCGAAGCCATCTTTTGGCTCATCCCACAATTGCTTCTACAGGATAAATTCCTTGAATGGGAATTGTTAGGTAAAAACTCTGCAAAGATCTGAGATGATAAACCTATGTCGCCAAAATGCTCTCCCAAAGGGCTGAGGCAATTTACAAGTAAGCCAGCAATGTGAGAATATCCACTTCTCTCCCATCTCACCAATTCTGGGTATTATTTATTTTTCATCTCTGATCAGTTAGATACTTTAGACATATGGCATCTCATTGTTCTTGCAAATTACTGTTATTTGATTATTAGCAAGCATATACATTTTATTATTTGAGTATTGTCTATCTTCCTGTGAATTGCCTTTCTTTGTCTTTTGCTGATTTTGAAGCAAAGCGTTCCTGGTTCGTAAGAGTGCTGATAAAAACGAAAATCCTTTGTTAGCCATATATGTTAAAAATATTCCTCCCAGTTTATTATTTGACTTTCTATTCCAATGGGGAAATTGTGCATTTTCCTATTCCCCAAATCCTATTATTCTTTATATTTGAATTGCATAAACATCCTAAGGTAATTACTGAGAATTTATATCTTTCAAATATTAAATTCTCCCCTCCAGATACATAATAGCTATCTCTGTTATTTTTTCAAGTTTTCTTTTTTATTCCTTGTAAACTTTTATTGTTTTCTATGTTAGCTACTTCCCATGTTGCTGGAGGCTGACTACATGAAGATTTCTCCTTCATGGTGGGCGGGGCACTAACTCGGTTAAATCAGTCCTCCCACTTAGAACAACTAGAGAACCTGGACAATTTTTTTTTTTTTTTTTTTTTTTTTTTTTTTTTTTTTGAGGTGGAGTCTTGCTCTGTCACCCAGGCTGGAGTGCAGTGGCGCAATCTCGGCTCACTGCAAGCTCCGCCTCCCAGATTCAAGCGACTCTTCTGCCTCAGCCTCCTGAGTAGCTGGGATTATAGGCGTCCACCACCATGTCTGGCTAATTTTTGTATGTTTGGTAGAGATGAGGTGTCACCATGTTGGCCAGGCTGGTCTCGAACTCCTGACCTCAAGTGATCTGTCTGCCTCGGCCGCCCAGAGTGCGGGGATTACAGGTGTGAGCCACCATGCCCAGTCCTTGGATGAAATATTTTTTAATCTAGGTGAAGACATCGTGAAGTACCCAAGCAGACAGGCCCTCCGGGGCCAGCGTTTGAGGCTGCCTTTCCCTGAGGGCAGCTGCCTGTTCAGGAACAGCGACCCAGCAGCAGTAGCAGTGGCAAGGCTGAGACAAGCAGAGCTTCCACAGTCTCCTGAGGACAAAATGCAGACTTCAGGGCTGGCCACAGGCTGACGGGAACGCGTGAACACCCCGGGTTTTCCGTTGAGATCCCTCCCAAAGGGAAATTCTCTAGAAATAAGGGGAAATCAGAAATAGGTCAGACTGGTCGGGCACAGTGGCTCACAGCAGTAATCCCAACACTTCGGGAGGTCGAGGCAGGTGGATCACTTGAGGTCAGGAGTTTGTGACCAGCCTGGCCAACATGGTGGTGAAACCTCGTCTCTAGTAAAAATACAAAACAATTAACTGGATGTGGTGCGTGCACCTGTAATCTCAGCTACCCAGGAGGCTGAGGCAGGAGAATCATTTGAACCCAGGAGGCAGAGGTTGCAGTGAGCCGAGATCGCGCCACTGCACTCCAGCCTGGGTGACGGAGCAAGACTCTGTCTAAAAAAACAAAAAAGAAATAGGTCAATCTTTAAAATGATGAAAGCCCACTGGCTCATAGATATTTTCTAATTTTCTTTCAACCCTCCTTCCTTTCCGATTCATGATCTAATCTGTAATCTAATCTTTAATCTAATACATCTATCTCATACCTTTTTGTATGTTGTATTTCCATTTTTATTTAGTTTCTATTTCCATTTTTATTTAGTTCCAAATATTGATATTTTCTCTTTTCCACTGAGTTCTTCTTTGACCCAGATTATTTCGAATTGCATTGCTTAATTTCTAAGTAGTTGGGGGTTTTCTAATTATCTTTTGGCTGTTGGTTTCTAACATAATTCTACAATGTTTGGATAACATACTCTGCATCAGTTTGATCTTTTGAAATTTGTTTTTCCCCTGGCACATGGTAAATCTTCACAAATGCTCTGCGTGTACTTGAGAACAATGGATATTTTGACATTGTGGAGTGTGGTGTTTGAAATACGTTAATTAGGTCAAGTTTGTTTATCATGTGGTTGAAATCTATTTTTTTTAATTTGTCATCTGCTTCAGTTGTGTTAAAAGGCTTCCTCTGTGACTGTGGATTGAATACGTCTCCTTTAGTTCTGTTGACTTTTACTTTATATATTTTGGAGTTATGGCATTAAGAGCATAAACACTTAGAATTGTTATAGCTTCATAGTACACTACAATTTTTATCCTTATGAAATGTCTCTATCCTTAGTAATGTTTGTCTTAAAATCCACTTTTCGGGGTCCCTTCTGGCCCAATCTTCTCTAAGCAGCCATCACAGGTGGGGTCAGGATCAGCCCTCACCTCCTCCGCCTCCACCATCACAGGTGGGGTCGGGATCAGCCCTCACCTCCTCTGCCTCCACACCCTTTCTCACCGTGGCATCCTCCCCTGCAGCTTTTTAAATTTTTTTTGTCTGAGACAGAGTCTTGTTCTGTCGCCCAGGCTGGAGTGGGGTGGCACGATCTCGGTTCGCTGCAACCTCCACCTCCCTGGTTCAAGCAATTCTCCTGCCTCAGCCTTCGAGTAGCTGGGACTACAGATGCGCACCACCTCGCCCGGCTAATTTTTTGTTTGTTTGTTTGTTTGTTTTTAATAGAGACGGGGTTTCATCATATTGGTCAGGCTGGTCTTGAACTCCTGACCTCGTGATCCGCCCGCCTCGGCCTCCCAGAGTGCGGGATTACAGGTCTGAGCCATTGAGCCCAGTCCCTTGCAGCTTTAATAACCCAGGTGACTCCCGAATCCGTTTCTTCCTTGGGCCACTCTCCAGAGCACTGTACCCTGTAGCCACTGGACAGCTCCTCCGAGCCACCAGCTAGGAACTGCAAACCAACACTCAATCCCAGCACCTCCCCGCATCAATCAATTACTCCATCTGTCAGTCAGTCAAATAACAACACCCTGGTCCTCATCTTACATTCTCTCCAGCTGAGTAGTCCTGGTTTGTGGAGTCACATCAGACCCTGTCTCTCCCTAAACCCCCCCATTCAACCCATCAACCAAGTGCCACTGGTTTTACCTCCTAATTATATCTGGAGTGTGCTCTCCACTGCCCACCAGAATCCTTGTCCACAAGGCCTCCATCTCCCCTCAGGAGGGCTGCAGCAGCCCCTAACAGATCTCCCTGTTCCCATGCTGCTTTAAGCTGTCTCATGCAGAGGCTGGAGTCCTCCTGCCACTAGGATTCTCACCCTGTCACCCCCAGCTCAGAACCCTCCAATAAAAATAACAGCAACAACAATAACACATCGGCCAGGTGTGGTGGCTCACGCCCGTAATCCCAGCACTTTGGAGGCTGAGATGGGTGGATCACCTGAGGTCAGGAGTTCGAGACCAGCCGGGCCAACATTGTGAAACCTCATCTCTGCTAAAAATACAAAATTAGCCCTGCATGGTGGTGCACGTCTGTAGTCCCAGCTACTCGGGAGGCTGGGGCGGGAGAATTACTGAACCCAAGAGGTGGAGGTTGCAGTGAGCCAAGATCGCGCCACTGCACTCCAGCCTGGGCAACAGAGGAGACTCTGTCTCAAAAACAAACAAACGAAAAACCCAATAACAAATCTGCCAGCCTTCACTGAGCGCTGCCAAGAACCTGCACCATTCCAGGCACGTTACTTGTGCAGATTCATGTAATTGTTACGGAAGCCCTATGAAGGGGCCTCTGTTACCACTCCCATTACCCAAGCGAGAAAGCAGGCACAGAGAGCTTAAGCAACTTGCCCAAGGTCACCCAGCTGACCTAGGTAAAAACAGGACTCAAACCCAGGCAGCCTGGAGCCAGAGATCACCCCCTTAACCACGCATCACCCCAATGTGCCAAGGAGATAAATGAATCTCCTCACTGAGGCTGAGAAGGCCTTGTGAAATCAGGCCTGCCGCCCTCCCAGCCGTTCTTCCACAGCTGCCTCCTACCATCCGACGTCTCCGGCTTTCACACTCACCAGACTTCCTGCCTGCCCAGGGCCTTTGCACATGCTATGTGCTCTAGGAAAACTTGCTCCATTCCCTGCTCATAACTTCCAATCAGCCCTCTCCCCCGGGGGCCTTGGCTGCCTGGGCCACCGGGCAGTCCCTCGGGCACACGCTCTCATGCACCCTGAATTTCTCCTCCACCCATTTCTAACAAAGGCTGTATTAATACATCTGTGCAGGTGCGTGAATACGGTCCCTGATGGACTGTGAATGTGGCCAGAGCAGCCATCGTGTCTAGCTTCGTCCAATGTGGCCTCCTGTGCCTATCCCAGTGGCACTCAAACAATGCTTGTGGAATGGATGGGTGAATAAAGAAATGAATGCGTCCCCGCAGATGGGGGGCTGCAAAGTCCTGGGGTCAGGCTCTCTGCCTTCCTCGCCTTTGTTCCTTTGTTCGCTGACCGCCAGAGGGCGCCAAAACCCGGGAAATCGCCCGCCTGATGCGCGGGACAGCCGCGTGGACTCCAGGGGCGGGTTCCCCGGCAAGGGGAAGGGGCCGGGCGTCCAGTGGGTGGGCGCCGTGGCCTCCCTGAAAAGCACGGTGGGCAAATAGAGACTAAGGCCTGGTTTGACTGCTTCCCCGGCAGCTTCTCAGCTGTGAATAGCAGACACCCTGCCCCTCAGGGGGATGGCAGAAATCCTTGCTGCCCCCGTAGGAACTGAGCCCAAGGGCCTGGGGTAGGAAGGGATGTGTCTGCACAGCAAACATTCGTGGATGGAGCCAGCCTGGAAGGGGACTTCTAAGTGAGAAAGAAAAACAAATACTGGTCCCCTACTCTCACGTGCCTTCAATCCTGGCAACTCCGATAGGTAGGTAGGCATTGCTGTTCTCCATGTCTGCAGATGGGGAAACTGAGGCACAGCTGTACCCAGTGGAGCATGGCGATGCCTTCCCACCCCTTGCCTGCCTACTGGCCACCCCTGCATCTAGCTGCCTCCACGTCAGTGGTTCTCACAGTGCAGTCCCTGGAGCAGCAGCAACACCTGTCCACCCAGACCTCCAGATTTAGAGACTCTGGGGTTGAGCCCAGCAACCTGTGGCTAAAAGCGCTCCAGAACATTCTGATGTGCAGTCAAGTATGAGAACCTCTGGTCTGCACCAGCCCTTTCTCGGGCCTGGGCAACACACCTGTGAGGACAGTGAGGCAGGACCCTGAGGGAGGGCAGTGAGAGGTCAGGCTTCTCCATGGGACAGGTGAGGCCAGTGCCCCAGGCTGACCAGAGCCCCTGCGTGGGCAGGGCCCACCAGGTGGAAAAGCCCCCGAAGATATCTTGCAGCTTCTGTGCCCACTCAAAGCCCAACAGACAGCCCAACGGCTGCAGAGGGTTGGCAAGCACCGGCCATGCAGGTTCCCAGGACCCTCCCCTGCCTCCTCCAGGGTGGGCCTGGACAGCTGCCATCCCAGCTGGTCCCCAGCCATTCCTCTGCATCCTAACACTGGAGAACTGCAGGCTCTGGAGGTTTTGGACCAGCCAGACCCAGGTGTGAATTCTAACACATCTGTGACCCTATACAAACCCCGTCCCTCCTTTGATCCTTGGACTGCTCCCGAATAGAAGACGGTCATTATGGAAAAAAAAAAGAGAGAGAGAGAGAGAGAGAGAGGGAGAGTGTGGTTTAGAGAATCGGAGGTGGCTTGGGACATTCAGAGCAGGAAATGGGGCTTAGGGGGTGGGACCAGCAGCAGATCACAAGCAATGAATGCTATCCTCAGAGCACGGATTTTGTCCCTGGGGCAAAAGCATTATCCCAGATGGGCAAGATAATCAGATTTGCATGTTCCAACATTGCACCTGAGGGTCTGAGCTGATGAGGAGGCCATCCCTAGTGGGCTCCTGGCACCAGCTCTGGGCCAGACCGCCTGGGTCCAAATTCCTACCCTGCCCCATCCCCACGGCTGCAGGACTTTGTACAACAGACATAACCTGCCAGTGCCTCAGTGGCCTCATCTGTCAAAGGAAGATAAGGGGAGTAGTATTCACGAGCACCAGATGAGAGACCTCATGAAAGTCCATGGCGGAAGGGCCCCATCTGAGGTAGCTGTTACTGTCAGTCAGTGATATTGGCCCCCAGCTGGTGGGAGCCAGCTGAGGAGAGCAGTCCGTGAAGGCCCTCTATAGGCAGCCCTAGGAACAGCATGGCCCCGTGGGCACAGTGTAACAGGATTCCCTCCACTCCTGGGTGCCCCAGGGAGGGAACAGATGCCCGGATTGGACACTAGCCCCCTCCTCCTCCCGAGGCCTTGGGCCTGGCCCTGCACACATGACCCAGCTTCCTGTTTGTGATGCCAGCGCTGGAGGGAGGAAATTCAGTGCCCCCGCCCCGGGGCTGGAGGGCAGGAATGTGGACGTGTTGACGTCAAAGCGTGTCCTAGTTCTGGGGAAGTGGGATGGGAAGGGCTTCCTGCTGAGCCGCCTTTGATTCCAGGTCTGAGCTGGGAGAGTGACCCTGGACAGCCGGCCCAGAGGGAGTTCGGACACCCAGAGCTTTCTCTGATGGCCATGACGGGCGCCAAGCTCAGGGTCCTTCCCCAACATAGCTGTGTGGCCTTGGGCAAATCACCACGCCCCTCCAAATCCCCCACCTGTAAAGCGGGATTAAAAATGTGTATCTCAGAGCATCAGCCGCTCATCAGATGCATAGTAAGCTCCTACTGTGTGCTTCATCCTAGGGATGAAGCCTGCCCTGGCTGTGGTGGACTCTGGCCAGCATCCCCCAGGCTGGTGGACCAGGGAGTGAGAGGGGCCGGGAGGAGAGGACACTCATAGACAGAGGCACAAAGCATGTCTGGAGGTGGCTGCGAGGAGGTTTCCCAGCACTAGGGCTGTGACTCAGGCTGAAGCCTGAGCCCAGACACTTCCCGGCTGGTGACTCAGTTTCCCCAATTCGACAGCAGCATCACACAACACCTCCTTCTCAGCATCGAAGAGGCGTTGAGGCATGGCCAGTATGTGTCTGGGGGGTCCTTCAAAATCTGATTTGTCAAGCAGTTAGAGGGTGCTCAGGGTTTTGTGTACATGTTTTCTCTCTCAGGTGAGCCTGAAAAGATCAGGACTGCGACTCCCGTTCTACAGAGGGACAACCTGAGGCTCAGAAAGGCGAAGGCATTTCAAGATCCTTAACAGAGGCTCCGGATCACTGTGCTAGAAAGTGGCAGGGTGGGGAAAGAGCGCTGGGCTTTCTGACTTCAGCAACACATTCTCCAGTAACCAGACTTCTGAACAGTGGCAGGCAGGGCCCTCAGCCTGGCAAGCACACACCATGGGACCTGTCCCACAGAGGGCCTCCCAGCCCGCTCTGCCAACCTCACCCGCAGGCCCCCGAACTTGATGGGGTTGACATAGGCCGTGGAGACCTGTGCAAATGTCTGTCTTCCCTTCTCCGGTTGACCGCCTGCATCCCCCAGAGAACCAGGCCAGGGCCTGGGGTCACACTGTCCTCTGCCCAGCACTCCCGGGAAGGCAGAAGGTGAGACGCAGGAGAGAATGCAAGGCGAGAGTAGGCATTTATTTGGCACGTCCTAGGTGGGCTGGGCTGCTCGATGAGTTTTTAGGTACATTATCATCTTCAAGAAGATTCTAGAGGTAATGAAACTGGCATCCAAGAGGGGAGGTGACCTCTCCAGGGTCTCCACCCTGTGTGCCTCAGTTTCCCCAACTGTGACATTGGATGAGGGAGCTCATGCTCAGGGAGGCTGGGAGGGGTCCTGAGGAGGGCTCAGAGCAAGGCCTTGGGACAGCATAGTCCCTGCAAGGGAGTGACCGCTAGGGGCCTTCCTGGGAGCCCTCAGCCCCAGCCCCCCACCCTCCCTGCCCACCCTCCTGTTCACGCTCTTCCTTTCTCTAGAGCACAGTTCAGCCCTTTGGGGTTCTGCACTTTGGGACTAGAGAGACCTGAGTTAGAATCCAGACTTGCCACTCACTGGTTATGCAACCTGGGCTGAGCTGTTCTTTTTCTCTGAGTCTCAGTTTCGTCATCCGTCTGCATAAATAAATGAGGATAATACCAGCCGCATTACAAGGGGTCTGGAGATTAGGACATCATATCTTTCACTAGAAAGTACCTGGTACTAGTACCTGGTACGCTGTCTGACGCAGAGGAACTATTTAATAAAGCGGAGCTGTTGTTGTTGCTGTCACTGTCATTGTTGGCGTGTATTTATGAATGTCCAGGCTGCAGGCAGGCCTTGGTGGGACTGTACGGCCATTTCCCTGATGCCCGACAGGTGGCGCTAGAGACCCCTTATTGGCTCCCAAGAAAGTGCTAAGAATGAAGTCTTCACACCATCGGGAAGAAGCCAGACTTAGGCGCCTGGATGGTTTCCAGCTCTGTTAATTCCCTGGGCAGATGCATCCTGAACACCCCAACAATGTTCCCAGGTCCACTACTGGGGCTGCAGGCCTGGGGCTCCTCCCCACCTGCCACCCCGCCCTACCCCTACAGGCCTCCCTCCACTGCCTTTCTCTCCCTCCCTTTATCTCTCCTGCTTCCTCCCTCCTTCCTTCCTTCCTTCCTCCTTACAAATAGGCACTGTGCACCTACTGTGTGCTGGGCTGGGTACGATGAACTGGGGGTGCCCAGGGAACAAGACCTTTGAAAGGTTGTGCCCTTTGGAACCTCCAGACTACGTGAGGACACAGAAATAAACAAGAGAACGGAAAAAAACAAAAACAAAAAACAAAAACAAAGATGCTTTCAGATCCTGGCAAGCATCGGGAGAAAACACAACAGGATAGTGGGATAGAGGGATGGAGGAGATGGGGTGAGGAGAAGGCGGAAGGGGGTCAGAGGGAAGGGCCAGTGTGGAGGGGGCCACCGGAGCAAGGACCCTCGGACATGCAGCCCAGCATATCATGGAGAAGAGACAAGAGGAAGCAGTCGGGTGGGGGCAGATGCCGTCAGAATCAGAAGCGGGTCTTCGAGGTACAGACTAAAGGGCCGGTCAACTGCTGCAGCAACCATAGCCACCACTAATGCTTTACCGAGCACCTACTAGGTGCCAGGCACTGGCATTGTCCCATTTTATTGGCAAGGAAACTGCAGAAGGGACTGCAGCCAAAACAGAGTTTCCAGGGGTCCTGGAAGTCCCCAGGGCCACTGGTGGAAGAAGGAAGAGAGAATGCTCAGTGAGAGTGGGCATGTATTTGGCAAGTCCTCAGTGGGCTGGGCTGCTTTATGCTATTTTAGGTACATTGTCACCATCAGGAGGATTCTAGAGGTCATGAAACTGGCGTCCAAGAGGGGAGGTGACCTGCCCAAGGTCACAGTCGGGGAGTGGCAACCCTGAGACTTGAACCCAGGTCTTCCCCATTTGGGCAGACGGTCCCCTGTGTCCAGAAGCCTCAGAGCCTTCTGGAAGGCTATCTTCCTTGGGCCTCACAAATTATCTGGCTACAGTTTGCCCCTGAGCCCACCTGTCAGCAAATCCACTCCACATCCCTCAGGGATCCCGCTCTATTCCACCTCCAGCACTCCCACCAATCCACATCTCTCCCTGGATGGCTGGATCCTATTTCCTCCGTTCATGACACTCTGACCATCCAAAGTTATCAGACCTACTTGTGTACATTCATCTCCCCCACCAGACTATACCCTGACCCCAGTGGGTCTCCCCAGCCTCCTGCCTCAACCCCCCAACCTTGCACCCTACCCTTCACCACATGGACATGCTTACATCTTCCTGAACAAGCACACCACTCATGAGAGCAGGCACAGGCCCATCTTCATCCCCCTCTCCCCACAGCTGAGCACAGTGTATGCATGGAGAAGGGGCTCAGTGAAGATGGATGGATGGATGGATGGACGGACAAATAGATGAATGGATGGGTGAATGGGTAGAAGTCAAATGGATGGATAATGATAGTGGACAAATGGATGAATGATGGATGGGTGGAAGGATGATTGGATGGATGGATGGATGGATGGGATGGATGGATAGGATGGATGGATGGATGATGGATGGATGGATGGATGGATGGAATGGATGGATAGGATGGAATGGATGGATAGGATGGATGGACAAGATGGATGAATAGATGGATGCATGCATGGATGGATGGATGGATGGGTGGGTGGATGGATGCATGGATAGGATGGATGGATGAATAGATGGATGGATACATGGATGGATGGATGGATGGATGGATGGATGGATGAGTGGATGGATGGATGGATAAATGGAATGGATGGATAGGATGGATGGACAGGATGGATGAATGGATGAATAGATGGATGGATGCATGGATGGATTGGATAGATGGCTTGGATGGATGGATGGTGGGGTGGGTGGGTGGGTGGATGCATGTATGTATGTATGGATGGATGGATGGATGGATGGATGGATTGGATAGATGGATAGGATGGATGGATGGATGAATAGATGGATAGGATGGATGGATGGATGAATAGATGGGTGGATGCATGGATGGATGGATGGATGGATGGATAGGATGGATGGATGAATAGATGGATGGATGCATGGATGGATGGATGGATGGGCAGGATGGATGGATGGATGGATGGATGGATGGATGGATGGATGGATGGTTGGATGGCTTGGATGGATGGATGGATGGATGGACAGGATGGATGGATGGATTGGATGAATGAATGGATGGATGAGTAGATGGATGGATGCATGGATGGATGGATGGATGGATGGATGGATGGATGGATGGCTTGGTTGGATGGATGGATGGATGGATAGATGGATGGATGGATGGATAGATGGATGGACGGATGGATGGATGTTTGAAAGACTACTTGACCTAAGCCTATGTTTGCTTTTTGACCCACAGGAAGGAGGTCAGAATGAAAGATGGCAGCAGTGACCCAGGTAAATAAGTCCTCCAGTGTGGAGCTATGGTAGGGAAAGGGGGTTAGGTGTCAGTGCTGGGGATGGGCCACCAGCAAATTCTGGTAACATCTAATGTGCAAGGAGCAATGATGAGTAAACCCCAAGACGTGACCTAGAGCATCTCTTGTAAAGAACAGAGAGAGGGTGTAGTCCCTGAAGCTGGGACCAGGGCAGCAAAGCACGTCAAGGCTCTGACTCAGCCAGGAGCCATGGGAGTTTGAGAAACTGGGTACAAACACCCACTCCATACATGAACACAGCCCTGTATAGGCACGAAGGACTCTCACTTGTGGTGCCATGACTAAGTTTCCAACGATGGTTCTTGAAGCCAGTGGGACTTTACTCATGGTGTCACAGATGGAGAAACAGATGCTTCCAGAGGGGAAGTGACTTGTCCAAGACCACTCAGCCAGAAAATGGCTCACAGTTGGCTCAGGTGGGAGTTGGTGGGGTCAAGTGGCTCTGGAGGGGGCAGAGGCTTGGGGTACTGGACCGTGAGGCCAGACTCAAGGGTCCTCAGGTGTAGACTCAGATCTGCCGCTCCAAGCTATGTCCTGAGTACCCTGAGTGCCCTTCCCCAAATTCAATCTGACCATATCATGCTCTTTGTTGGAATCCTTAGGTGGCTCCCCAGTGGTGCAGGATCCTGTCCCAGACACTGGCTTGGCCTTCTGGCTCCTTCATCTCCTGCCCCGCAGACTTCTCCAACCTTGTGCCTCCACCTTCCACTCTCTGCACGCTGCCCGCCACCACCCTGACATGCTTATGTTTTCCTGAACAAACAGACCACATGTGCTTTCTAAGGCCCACACACATTTACACAGGCTGAGCCCTCTGTTGGAAACACCTTACCAACCTTCTTCACTCCAGTAATTACTACGATGTCTTCAAGATGTAGCTCTGGCCTCAACTGTCTCTGATCCACCCACTTACATGTAGGCGGGGCAAGGTAGTCCCACTCCTTTCTGCCCCAATTACATGCTGTGCTGAACTCTACCATCAAGACAATTACCATAGGCGATAATTAGCTGGTTACTAGTCTGCCTCCCCAAATGGACTATGAATTCCAAGAGAATGAGCTTTGGGACTTATTCACCTCTGTATCTGTAATGCCTGGCACAGCAGCTAGTTATTATTTGCGGAAGGGAGGGAGGGAAGGCAGACAGCACCTTACAATCTGTGAAGTGTTCTTTCATGCATCTTATTATTTTTAAACTTGAGGCAGCAAGGAAACATGCTGGGAAGGGTCCGCGCCTCGTGAAAAGTTGTCCTGCAGCAATCCTTTATAAACCTGGTGTCTGGAACTCAAAACATAGAGGAAAATGGGGCCAAGTGTTGGACTTTTGGAATACGGATATGCAGAGAAGCAACTTATGCTAGGGAAAGGGCTCAAGCTTTGGAAGTACTGCAGTTTCAGAATGTTTCTAGCTGCACGAAAGGAAACCCAACTCCAAGCCTCCCCCTGACTTAGATAACAAGGCAGCTTGGTGGCTGGTGTGAGCTGAATCTTCAGAGTGATGCAGGCTGTCAAGGAGCTGGGTGAAGCTTTCGAGGACCTCTGTCCTCTTCATAGGTTCCCAAGTCACTGTTGCCCTGAGCACATGGCATGTGCTTCTCATTCCTCTATAGGAGGGGACGTATTCCAGTATTCATCCAGGAGTCCATTGGGCAGTTTTTCTGATTGGACAGTCTTGGGTCACATGAGTACCCCTGAACCAATGCCTGTGGCCAAGGGAATGGGAGGCATTAACTGGTTCCAGCCCATCAGAGCCCTCCTTGGAGCTGAGGGGGCTCCCCTCCAAGCATGCTGGCTGTGGTTGGGGGTGGGGGGTGGTAGGTACTTAGAAGGAGATCCGGGGATTTTTAGAAGGAATGGGTACTGGGTAGGCAGCCAACAAGCATCCCCATCTCCTGCGTTCAAACTTTAACCCTGCTTCTTCTGTCACCGTGGGCAAGTCTCTCCACCGCTCTAGGCCTCGGTTTCCCCACCTGTAAAACGGAAGAGTTGTGTTTCCATCACAGAGTGGTCGTGAAGACTCAGGGAGACAGAGTGTAAGAGCCTAGCCCAGTGGGAGGGGCCCAGGGGATGAGCCAGGGTCCCACCTTCCTGGTTCCTGAGGTTCTCAGGCGAGACTACATTTCTCCACAAGGGAGCAGTGGTCCAGCTTATGAGAAATGTCACATGAGAAATATTTCTTGCTGTTTGTGAGACAGGAGAGCACGTTTGTCCCAACGGGGCCAGCCGAGCCATTCAGGGGACAAGAAGGGCCTGTATCTCACCTGGCCTTGGAGTCCATCTCAGCAGCACTGGGCACATCCTCATGCTCAGCCCCTGATCCGTCCCAGACTCACTGGTGTCCCTTGGCACCTCAAGTGTTCTCTTCTGCAAAAGGGGCCTGCCTGGCCATGTGGCCAAGAGCACAAACTCTGGAGCCAGGTGGCCCAAGGTCACCTCCCGGCTGTGCAATTTGGGGGCAGTTAATTGACCTCTCTGTGCTTCTGTCCCCTCATCGGAAGAACAGGGACGATCATCATTCCTACCTCCCAGAGTTGTTACAAAACTTCAAGTAAGTCAAATCTTTATAAAGCATTTTATGAATGGCTAGCACAAAGCTAAAGCTGTTGGACCCGGTTCAGTGAACGCCAGAGCATTATTTTCCAAGCTCAGTCAGTTCCAGAGCACTTTGATGATTTTTGCTAAATCTGCAGAGCACTTGTTTTCAAACTTAATATTTGTTTTTAATTGGCTCACTGAACTAAATGTATCTTAAAAGGAAACGTTGCATCACCACCCTGAATGGAAAACTGGAATCATTTCCCATCAACACAAAAATGAATATAACAAGTGCTTACCATGTGCCAGGCACTCTGCTAAGCACATTAGAAATATTAACTCATTCATCCCCATGAAAACCTTATAAGATGGACACCACTGTATCTTGGTTATATAGAGGGGGAAACTGAGGCACGGGGCTCTTAAGTAACTTGCACAAGGTCACAGCTAGAATACAGCAGAATTATGATTTGAAACAAGGCAGCCTGGCTCCAAGAAACAGATAGATAAATAAAACAAGGTCACCTCTTCTGTCTCAAGGTGGTTGCCTCCTGCAGGCTCTGTGCTAGGGCCCCTCTCTGTTTGTCAGGAAGGTAGATCAGCAAGTGGTAAAGAGGTGTTAAAGCCACAGTAGCACGAACCTGAGACTTTCTCCTTGAAGCAATCAGAGAATGGAAGGACAGCCAGAAAAAACCAAATTTCTCACTGCGGGATTTACTGATGTCCTTAACGCCGAGTGTATATAAAATCGTCTTTCCTGGAACCAGCAGTGTGCAGCCCATATTTTGTGAAAGCCTAAAGCGAAGGGAGTGCCCAGCAGCACCAGCAGCATTTGCATCCCCCCATCCACATCCCCAGCCCCTGGCATTTTTTAGGTCAGGACATTGTTCAACATCGAGATGGGCAAAGCCAAAGACAGGGATTAAGAAAGACATTAAAGCCACTTAATAAGAATAGGCGAAACCTAAAATTAATCACCAGTAAAAGCAAATTAACTACCTGGACAGCAGTAATATCATATCACTGTCATACCACAGAGAGGGGGGAAAGAACAATAACCTCTTAACAGCCTGAAGACTACATTACCCTTGTTCTAAAGGCAATAGAACTGTATTTAGTAGATTTATTGCTCACCAAGCCTGAAACGATTTTGTGGCTATTGTAGCTTTGAGCAAATGAGCAAATATCTTGATGTTGGAGAGTCAAGGTTTTCACCAAGGAAGCTATAGATATGGAATAGCGGAGATAAGAAAGAAGCCTGTGGTGTTGGACTGGAATTTCAGGTAAAAGCATAAGCTCATGACTTAAATGCACCCAAACATACTCTGTCTGCTGCAAGGGCCTGAGCCCAGTGACACCCCAGTGTCAACGAGCCCACCTATCACCCCAATCTTGGTTTCTTTTCTTTTCTTTTTTTTTTTTTTTATTTAGACAGAGCCTCACCCAGGCTGGAGTGCAGTGCAGTGGTGCAATCTCAGCTCACCGCAACCTCTACCTCCCCCAGGTTCAAGCGATTCTCCTGCCTCAGTCTCCTGAGTAGCTGGGATTACAGATGCATACCAACATGCCTGGCTAATTCTTTTATTTTTAGTAGAGACATGGTTTCACCATGCTGGCCAGGCTGGTCTCGAACTCCTGACCTCAAGTGATCCACCCACCTTGGCCTCCCGAAGTGGTGGGATTACAGGCGTGAGCCACCGTGCCTGGCCCCCAATCTTGGTTTCTAAATCTCCTTCCCCAACAAAAGGAACCAGGGCAATTTGGGGAAATGGACAAGTCCAAGGCTAAAGCAGGAAAGATACAAGATGAGCTTGGAACATCAAGTTTTGCCAAGAAATAAGGAAGTGAACAAAGAATGCTGGGGACACATCAAAAGGACACAGGAGCCGGTTTAAAGAGGCCACTGTTCCAACTGTGGAACAATTTGGGCATTGACTCATCGCGGACAATTGAGCATTGAATAATGATGGCAGTGGATTATAACATATTAAATGAAAGAGAACCCATGAATGCACCCTGGTAAATATAAAATAAAGGGAAAAAAGGAAGGAGAGAAAGAGGGAAGGAAAAGTTTTTCCTAACGGAAAAAAATGCCACTTAATAAATGAAGAGGGAAAAATGGGTTTATACAATCCTCATTTGTGAATTATTGTAGTAAACATTAATTCATTTATCATCAGTGGATGCCGGGGGATCATCAGGTCGGAATCACCCAAGAATGGTGGAGCTAGAAAATCATTTGGCTCTGTAAAAGTAAAAATTGATTTGGTTAAGGGAGAGAGGTTTGTTGGGAAGTGGGCAGGACCTACACACAGTCTGGGAGCATCATCCTCCCTATTGCTTATGGATCCCAAAAGGGAATAGTGGCCCTTGGCAGTGGAGAAATCTGGCAGATACCAGCTTAACCAAGGGATCAGCTGGACCATCCAATGTCGAGCGCCTCTTGATATGATGTGCTAAGGACACGGCCGCACTGCTGTGCAATCCTTGCCAAAAATGTGAACCCTGAATCTAATCATGAGGAAACAATCTAACAGACCCAAACGGAGCTGAAGGACATGCCAAAACAATGAGCCTATGTTCTGCAGAAAATGTCAAGGTTGTGAATGAGGAAGAGAGCTGAGGATGCAACTACTCCAGATTAAAGCGGGGAAAGAGGCACAGCAGCCGAGCATCGGCTGGACTCCGAGCTGGAGTTTGGATGGTTGAAAGAAGCACTCTCAAGGGTGTTATTGAGACAAAATGGGCAACATCTAAATAGAAACTTATGTACGATCCTCATATCAGAGCAATGTTGCCTTATCAAATTTCTACTGTGATTATGCGGCGGGGGATACTGAAGTATTAATATTTAGAGATGAAACGTCATGATCATGATGTCTACAACTTACTCTCAAAGGGTTAAGCAAAATAGTGTGTGTGTGTGTGTGTGCGCGTGTGTGTGTGTATATACAGAGAGAGAGAAAGCACGTGAGTCAAACATTAGCCATTGGTCAATTTAGGGAAGAGTTTCTCAAGCTTGTCACAACTGACATTTTGGACCAGATAATCCCGTGTTGTGGGGACAGCTGGCCCTGTGTATTGTATGATGTTTAGCAGCATCCCCGGCCTGTACCCACAAGGCGCCAGCAGCGTTCCCTAGTTGTAACAACCAAAACTGTTTCCAGACATTGCCTGCAGACATGTCCCTGTGGGGAGCGGGCATGCCCGATGGCTGAGAGCCACTGGTGAAGGACAGAGAGGTGTTTATTAAGCTATCCTTGGATCTTTTGAAATGTTTCCAAATAAAAATGTTTTAACGTTAGGTTATACTCCAAAGGGAGAGGGCTGCAGGTAGTGGGAGCAGGGTAAACGGAGGGTCATTTACTTCCCTGGCTGAGCTTTTACAGCTCTGCCGCCCCTGCCACCATCAAGCTCCTTGGAGGGAGATGACTTTTTCATCTCCATCGCCCCGCAAAGGGGCTTGGCCACAGTGATGTGCACCAATGCTGAGCAAATTCACAACACTCTCATTTACAACGGGAGGTCAGCTACTCAGCCATCAGATGGGCCTTGTCACCAGTCGATGGAGCCAGCGTCAAGTCAGCAGAGATGAGGCTGGCGATGGAAGCCAGACCCAAAGGGTGAAGATTAGGCGGACAAGTGCAGAGGGAGGCTCAGAGCCACGGCCTGGACTGGAGCTCCCAGTGGATCCAGTGTGGGATGTGGAGACTTTTGATGGAGGTGGACAGAAGGGATGTGAAGTAAATATTGATTGGGGTCTTAGGACCTCAGTCAGACAGAACAGCCACATCTGAGACTGAGGGGACATCAGGCCCCCAAATGCACCCCTCCAAAGGCAGTGAGATCCCTGACTGCAGCCTTCCACCCCTGCAGTCACCATGGCCATCCCAAACTGGACTGATGGAACATTCTAGAAGGAGAGACTCAGACAAGAAGGAGGAGAAAGTGGTGGGGGGTATCTGTGGGATCTCAGTCCCTCTGCACAAAGCAGGTGTCTTATCTGGCCTTGCCTGGGAGAAGACTGCTGATTTGAACCTAGCCTTGCTAGAACATCCGTGGCAGTAACAGAGCCCCAAAGACACGGGTCTGGCAGCCCCGCATGGCCTGGCTCCCAGTACCTCTCCGACCTCCTCTCCTAGCACTGCTCTCCTCCCTTACCCTGCTGCAACCACGCTGGCCTCCCTGCTGCTCCTCAGGCTCATTCCACCAGTACCCCGGCCGGCTGCCTCCCTGCTGCTCCTCAGGCTCATTCCACCAGTACCCCGGCTGGCCGCCTCCCTGCTGCTCCTCAGGCTCATTCCAGCAGTACCCCGGCTGGCCGCCTCCCTGCTGCTCCTCAGGCTCATTCCACCAGTACCCCGGCTGGCCGCCTCCCTGCTGCTCCTCAGGCTCATTCCAGCAGTACCCCGGCCGGCTGCCTCCCTGCTGCTCCTCAGGCTCATTCCACCAGTACCCCGGCCGCAGGGCCTTTGCACTTGCTGTTCCCGCTACTGGGAACACTTTACCTCACATCCTCTCAGCATTCCTCTCTCGCTTGTTTCAGGTCTCTGCTCAAGGATCACCTTCTCAGGGAGGTCCAATCTGGCCACCACCCCCACCCCTACCCCCACCCCAACCCCAACCCCCACCTACCCCAACCCCCAGCCATCCTACCCATCTTATTTTCTTCACAGCACTTATCACGCCCTGAAATGACATTTTCATTGGCTCACGCCCTGAAATGACATTTTCATTGGCTCTCTTGGTCATTGCCTGTCTCTCTTGCTAGCATGTAAGTTTTGTGAAGATGAGGACTTTGTCCTATTTGCAGTCATATAACCTGCACTAGAACAATGCCTGGCACATAGTGTGTGCTCAATACATACTTTAATCAATGAAATGACTTAATTAATTCATTTTCCTTCTGCTCTTTGGTAAGGTTGCTTTCATCTTCAGAGGAAAAATGCGAAACCTGCCTCTCTTCCTCTCAAGTCCTTGCTTGGCCAAACCCTTTTCTACTACTCCAGGGGAGAATTTGATTAAGTGCTTTTTGTTTTTTGAAGGGTGGGGAGACCACAGTAAGCATGCCATTGAGCCTCACTTATCACCGCTTTGCTCTTGAAAGTAGATCCCTGAATGCAGATTCTGACCAACCCCGGAAAACCCAACATCCTATTGGACAGCACTAGGGCCTGGCTTCTGAGCCCCGCCACAGCTGTTCCCTTTGCTGGAATGCCCTTCCCTTGCTGTGTGTATGAACACCTCCTGCTAACAACCCTTTTCACCTTGGCTCAAATGTTGTTTTCTCTAAAAGGACTTCCCCGATCTTCCAGTCTAAATTAATCTCTCCCACGAAAGGCAAATTCTCTTCATTGTGGGGCTCACATTTATAATGAAATACTCTCTTCTCGTTGGTTGATTTTCTGCCTCCCATACTAGACTGTCAGCCTAGGAGGGCAGGGGTCTGCCTGTGCAGTATCCCGCTGCACACCTAGTGCCCAGCGACGCCCTGCAGCAGGTGCTGGCCGAGTTTGTGTTGGAGGAGCTGGAGAACAGCCCCATCCTGGAAGCCGGCAGCCTACAGAGCCCATCTCACTGGTCCTCCTTGGTGAGAGCTCCTCTGGGTCCCGTCTGCCCATAGGGGAGCCCCACAGCCCTGCCGTGCTCCCTGTGTCCCAGGAATTCTGCTGGAACACTCCAGAGACAGGCAGCTGGAACACGCCAGAGACAGGCAGCTTCTCCCCAGCACTGCACTAGGCATGGGATGGAAGGAGGACGCCTCTGGAGAATTTTCTTGAGCAGTAGAAGGGCCCCTCCTGGCCATGGGAGCGGGCACGGAGATTGTCCCTTTAGGGAGGATTCAGCCCCTCAGTCCCCACCCCCCATGGTGCAATAAAGTTTCCAGTTCAAAGTCATGACCTTCACTGTTAAGACCTCAAAGGGAACAGGTCCTGGTTCTCGTCCTCCCCAACTTTCCAAAGCCCTCCCGAGGCTCCCTCTGGCCCTCAGAGAAACCCCTTAGCCTGACATTCCAGGATCTCAACTGGTGACAGCTCTGGCCTCATTTGCCACCACTCCTCCCTCCCCCACACCTGCTCTGCCACACCTGGCTGCCTAGCATCCCAGGGCACCCGAGCCCTTTCACAACCTCACGAGTCTGCGTGTGTGGAGCCACTTCCAGGACACCCTCCTGACAGGGCAGAGCTGGCTTTTCCTATAGCAGCACACCCTTCGTCCAGCTGGGCCCCCGAGCCTCTGCAGCAAAGGCAAACCTGTGCCGAGCACTGACCCATGCTGGACATGGCCAAGGTGCCGCTCATGAGCTCATTCAAACCTCACAACAAACCTATGGGAAGGCGCTGTTCATTCATTCAGCACGTGTTAGTTAAATATTGACTGTGGGCTCCACACTCTTCTAGGTGCTACGGATACGGCAGACAACAAAACACACAGAAACCCTGCCCTCTGCAGCTTCCATTTTAGTGAGGGGAGGCAGTCACTAAGTAAAGTGTAGGAGATATTCAGTGATGATTGGAGTTATGTGGAAAAATAAAACAAGGAGGGTGACAGAGAGATCCTGGGGGGATGGAAACTGCCCTTTAAATATGGGAGTCAAACTCTGGGAGGCTGAGGTGGGCAGATCACCTGAGGTTGGAAGTTTGAGATCAGCCTGACCAATATGGAGAAACCCCACCTCTACTAAAAATACAAAATTAACCGGGTGTAGGGGGGGCAACTGTAATCCCAGCTACTAGGGAGGCTGAGGCAGGAGAATCGCTTGAACCCAGGTGGAGATTGCGATGAGCCGAGATTGCGCTATTGCACTCCAGCCTGGGCAACAAGAGCGAAACTCCATCTCAAAAAAAAAAAAAAAAAAATGGGGGTCAAATAAAATGCTTGAAGCAAAGACCTGACAAAGGCGAAAAAGTGAAAGCTCATGTCTGGGGAAGAGCATTCCAGGCAGAAGGCACAGCCAGTGCAAAGTGCCAGGGCAGGACTTGGCCCCGCCAGTGAGAGGGAGGCCAGTGTGGCCCAGACAGAGAGAGCAAGAGCGGGTGGTAGGAGATGAGGCAGGGAGGTGAGGGGAGGCCACATGGAGGGACCACGGGCCACAGGAGGACTGCAGTTGGTACTTTGATTGAAACAGGTGACCGCTGCAGAGCACTGGGAATGAGCTATTGGGAGCTGTGGTGGGGAGCAAAGAAAACAGGCAGATGACTCCTGCAATATGCCAGGTAAGAGGCAATGGCTCTGAGCAGGGGAATAAACTGGAAGGAGAAAGACACAAGTGGGCTCCGGAAATATGTGAAGGTAGGGCCACCTGGACTTCCTGATGTATCTGATTTGGGTGTGAGTAAAAGAAAAGAGTTAAAGATGTCCCCCAGGTTCTGATCCAAGCCACTAGAAGGATATAATTGTCAACTCTTTTATAGATAAGGACACTGAGGCCCAGGGAGTCAAGCAACCTGCCCAAGATCACATAGCTGGTCATTGGCCGAGCTGGGATTTGAACCCAGACCTCTGGCCTTGGAAACTTTGACCTCGCCAATCTGCTCCAATTCACTGTGATGCTTGACAAATGCTGAACTTTGGAAGTAGGGTTTTCAAGAGAAAGAGACACAGAGAGACACAGTCAGTCCCTGATCTTGAAACACGACTGTTTCCAGGGTTGAGATGGAAAGTGTAGCTTTGGAGCACATGGACTTGGGTTTACAGAGCCTCCCCAGGACTGTCTGGTCTACACACCCTGGGCCTGCCCTGGGTCTCACTTTCCAATGCATAAAACAGAAGAATCATGATCACTGCCACCACTTACAGAGCAGCCCCGGACCTACTTCACATTATCCCTCCCAATCCTCCTAACAACTGTGTGAAGTAGGTGTTAACATCCCTTTTTCACTGATGAGGAACCTGAGGGTCAGACAGGTCCACAGCTAAGAACCAGCAGTTTGGGATTTGAACCAGAACCAAATGGACACTGGGGCCTGGGTAACTTAACTCTTGCCTAGAGCTGTCGGAATAGAGGACTGAGTACTGCACACAGTAAGCCTTCAACCCATGCAAGTTCCTTCTCTCCCTCCCCACGTTCCCCTACCCATGACCCAGTGTGGGAGGCATCCACACCCATTTGCAGATTCTCAAGAAAGTGCCTGGGTGCCAGTGCCCAAGACCTAGCTGCCCCTATGGGTTCACTTGGCTGGCCCTGGCCTGTGCGAGCCAGCTGTTTCCTGCAGTGTCCCAGGGATGGGGACAGCACCTGCGGGTGCCTGACACAGAGGACACTCCCTCACCCCCATGCAGCTTGGGGCACCAACACCACGGAGAGGCACCATCACCTCGGAGAGGCACCATCACCTCGGAGAGGAACCAACACCACGGAGAGGAACCAACACCACGGAGAGGAACCAACACCACGGAGAGGCACCATCACCTCGGAGAGGAACCAACACCACGGAGAGGCACCATCACCTCGGAGAGGAACCAACACCACGGAGAGGAACCAACACCACGGAGAGGCACCATCACCTCGGAGAGGAACCAACACCACGGAGAGGCACCATCACCACGGAGAGGAACCAACACCACGGAGAGGCACCATCACCTCGGAGAGGAACCAACACCACGGAGAGGAACCAACACCACGGAGAGGAACCAACACCACGGAGAGGCACCATCACCTCGGAGAGGAACCAACACCACGGAGAGGAACCAACACCACGGAGAGGAACCAACACCACGGAGAGGCACCATCACCTCGGAGAGGAACCAACACCACGGAGAGGCACCATCACCACGGAGAGGAACCAACACCACGGAGAGGCACCATCACCTCGGAGAGGAACCAACACCACGGAGAGGAACCAACACCACGGAGAGGAACCAACACCACGGAGAGGCACCATCACCTCGGAGAGGAACCAACACCACGGAGAGGAACCAACACCACGGAGAGGAACCAACACCACGGAGAGGCACCATCACCTCGGAGAGGAACCAACACCACGGAGAGGAACCAACACCACGGAGAGGAACCAACACCACGGAGAGGCACCATCACCACGGAGAGGCACCATCACCACGGAGAGGAACCAACACCACGGAGAGGCACCATCACCTCGGAGAGGAACCAACACCACGGAGAGGCACCATCACCACGGAGGGACACCATCACCTCGGAGGGGCACCAACACCACGGAGAGGCACCATCACCTCGGAGGGACACCATCACCACGGAGAGGCACCATCACCACGGAGAGGCACCATCACCACGGAGGGGCACCATCACCATGGAGGGGCACCAACACCACGGAGAGGCACCATCACCTCGGAGGGACACCATCACCTCGGAGGGACACCATCACCACGGAGGGACACCATCACCACGGAGGGGCACCAACACCACGGAGGGACACCATCACCACGGAGAGGCACCATCACCACGGAGGGACACCATCACCACGGAGAGGCACCATCACCACGGAGGGACACCATCACCACGGAGAGGCACCATCACCACGGAGAGGCACCATCACCACGGAGGGGCACCATCACCATGGAGGGGCACCAACACCACGGAGAGGCACCATCACCTCGGAGGGACACCATCACCTCGGAGGGACACCATCACCACGGAGGGACACCATCACCACGGAGGGGCACCAACACCACGGAGGGACACCATCACCACGGAGAGGCACCATCACCACGGAGGGACACCATCACCACGGAGAGGCACCATCACCACGGAGGGACACCATCACCACGGAGAGGCACCATCACCTCGGAGGGACACCATCACCACGGAGGGGCACCATCACCACGGAGGGGCACCAACACCACGGAGGGGCACCAACACCATGGAGAGGCACCAACAGGCCTCCGCAATATTTGGGCAATACAAGCTGGAAGGGCTCCTCCTCGTTCCAGGGCCCAGGCCTGGGCACGTCAGGGTGTGGACTTGGGGAGGGGCCTGGGGAATTCTGGGGCGCAGCCTGACAACCCCAGAGGAAAGCAGAATCCACGACTAACACCAGTGGGGTTCCCAGCACCCTCCGTCTCAGCGCTTCCTCCCTCAACCCCACCAAAGAACAATGGCTAATCCCAATTTCTGTATAGGGAAACTGAGGCTCAAAGAGGCAAGGTCACTTGGCTGGAGTGAAACAACCCAGAAATGGTAGAACCAGGATCTGCACCCCAAAGCCTATGCTCTCGCGCTGCCACAGACCCCTCACTAAGCCCAGCACGAGGGTCGTCCATTCTGGCTCACGATCCCTTACCCATAATTCCAAAACCCTGAAAACCAAAAGATAGTTCATAAGTTTGGCCCCAGAGCTCATTTAGCACGACCCAGCTCCACCATTCACAAGCTGTGAGGCCTTAAACAAGTCATGTCATCTCTCTGAGCCCCACAGTCCTGTAAACTCTGTAACACGGGAGAGTCACCGTGCTGTCCTCACCAGCAGCCAGGAGGCCTGAGTGACTGGGGGGGCCCAGGATTCTGCATTTAACAAGCCCTCGAGGGACTTCTGCTGCATTCTCTGCTTGGGCACCACTCTTTTAAGTCATCTACCTGACCGTGCCACTTCCACGCTCTGAAGTCTTCCATAGCTCCTTATTGCCTGCTGGGTAAAGTCCAAGAGCCTTAGCATGGCCGGAACTAATGGGAAGCTACATATTGATAGTTTTTATTTTTTTCCACTTTGCATATGCATGCTTTGATGCAGAAACAGCTGTGTGTTTGTTTATGGATGAAGACCATCCATAAATGTGTTAAGTGATAAAGGGTGTGTCTTAGGTGATAAAGGTTGTACAGTTAACCCTTGAATAATACAGGTTTGAACTGAGTAAGTCCACCCATACGTGGATGTTCTTCTGCCTCTGCCACCCCTGAGACACCAGGACCAACCCCTCCTCTGCCTCTCCCTCCTCCGGCTACTCACCGTGAAAGGATAAGGATAACGATCTTTATGATGATCCACTTCCGCTTAATGAACAGTAACTATATTTTCTCTTCTTTATGATTTTCTTAATGACATCTCCTTTTCTCTGACTTACTTATTGTAAGGATATAGTATATACAACATATAACCACAAAATATGTGTTAATTGACCACTTACGTTATGGCTTCCAGTCAGCAGCAGGCTATCAGTCATTAAGTTTGGGGGGCGTCCAAAGTTATGGGTGGATTTTGACTGTGTGGGGGGATCGGCACCCCTAATCCCCACGTTGTTCAACGGTCAGCTGTATTTCCCCTTTTAAAACCTGAAAAACCCAGAATCCTGAAACCTCCAGCCTCAAGATAAGGGATTGTGGGCCCTTAGTATTCTAAGGCACCTGTTGTTTGCTAGGCACCAGGCTGAGCGCTTTGCACAGGTGATCGTGCTTTGTCCTAGCCGACCTAGGCAGATGAGCTGTTATCATCCCCACTGGACAGATGAGAACACTGAGGCTCCAGAGAGTGAAGCAACTTGGCCAGTTCACACGGCAGTAACAGAATGAGCCTCGAACCACCACCAGGTTCAAACCGCCACACGCGTCATTAGCATGGGCCATCCTTCTCTCCTGCCCTCGCCCCTGTCTGCCAGCCTGGCTGGGCACCAGGTAAACAGGTCTGAGGCATGAGTCACCTCCAGCAGCCTATCATGGGGCTGGGAAAACAAGCTGTCACCTCCTGTCAGCCCGGGCCATAAGGGGAGGGCTTCGAATGCTGGTTAGAGCCTTTCAATTTTATCCAGAAAACAATAGGGAGCCATGGAAGGGTTTAGAGCAGGGAAGTGTTGTGGTTATGTAGATGCCCTAAAGGAGTGGTCCCCAAACCTGAGTGCACGTCTGAATCCCCAGAAGGTTTGTTCAACACAGAGCGCTGGGCCCCACCCCAGGGTTTCTGATTCAGTCGTTCTGAGGTGGGGCTGGGGAATTTTCACTTCTAACAGGTTCCTGGGCAACACTGTTGCGGGTGGTGCAATGACCACACTTTGAGAACCAATGTTCTAGACCAACACAGTGGGGGAAGGGTAGCAGGTGCGCCTGGACTTTCCACTGTAATAAGGGCCATCATTTTGGGGTGCCAGGGATGTGCCACATTCGTCACTTAACCCTCACAGCTCACACATGATGAACTGAGCCTCAGTAAGGAGAAACTGCCTGCCCAGGGCCACACAGCTCGGAAGTGGTGGCCAGGGACTCCATTTTGGGGACTGGGGTTCCAGAAGGATCCCCCCTCACTGCCCTACCTCTTACATGGTACCTGTGACAGGGCCCGTGGGGGACAGCATGGGTGGTCTGTCCTTAGTAAGCTGCGCTGAACTGTTATGGACTAGGTCAAGGCACTCTGGAGTCAATCAAACAGATGTGGGACTTGGCATTTCCGAGCTCTGGACCCCCAGACCCACTCCTCCTGTGGGCCCCCAGCTGCGAAGAGACTGCTCTGACTCCCTGTCACTCAGGCAAGGCGAGGAGCAGTTTCAAGCAGACTCAATTACAGACGCTGCAGAGGGAGGGAGGGAGAGGTCGTCAGAGCAAGCCTGGAGACCTCCATCCCTGGAGAAGCCTCTGCCTCCAATCCCCCAAATGGCTGCATCAGAGAAATCCAGGCCATTTCTCCCACAAGCCCGGATCTCCAGCCGGATCGTGCCCTCGGCCTCCCCTCCGAAGGGCTCATCCTGGAGATGGCTCTCCTCCATGTACCCCCAGGAAGGGATGGCACTGGGGGGAAGAGGAGCCTATCAGTGGCTGTCATGGCTCTGCTCCCAGCAAGGACTTGGCTCATCGTCCTGGTCCCCTTTCTGGCTGAGTGACCTTGAGCCCCAATCTGGGCTTCTCTTTCCTCATTTGCAGACTACCTGCCTGCCTCACTGGCTTTGAGGTGTGACGCAACAATATCAGGAAAACCACTGCTCCCTGAGGACCTACTATGCTGCCAGGCCTATTGTCAGAGACCTGCTAGACATTCACAACGGATGTGATGGACATTTAAACACACACAAAGACGCTGTGCCTGCCAGAGCCCTGCTGTTCAGCTTGCTCCCCAGACAGGCCTGGGTACACCCCACCATCACCCCCTGAAACAAATCAGGCAGATCATTAAGGGTTAAATAGGAGTGGCGGCTGTTTGGCTGAAAAATGATTTTCTGAACTTTTCCATATGCTTGAGATATTTTATGGTACAATCACGCCGGCCCAGTGAGTGTGAAGCCGGCCTGGGAGAGAGGAGGCAGGATGGAGGAACTGGGTCAGGAGCTAGCCAAGCTCCTGGCCATCCAGATGTAATGGTGGAGCAGATGGGAGGCTGTGAGTCACCGAGAAATGCCCGGATGATTGGGATGTTGCTAAAACTCTGAAGTCCCAGATTCCCTTGTGGGCTCCTGGCAAGGGTGTGGAGCCAGTGAGTCCATCAACCAGCGAAGCAAACCAGGATGTCCAAGGTGACTGAGTCTGGGAGCAGGGACCAGCCAACAATACCCTTCTCAGTCTCTCCACGTGGTGGAATGGGGAAGTGAAGCCATTCCGGGGAGCCCTTGTGGTTCTGTGTCCAGCCTGAACCACAGCTTCACCCCACTGGTGCCGGCCAGGTGGACCTCCTGAGGTCTTGGGGTGGGCCCCTGGCTCCACAAACCAGCCAGAAGCGGCAGATCAGCTCCCAGCTCCTAACCCCTGGGCCTGGCTGGAAAGCACCTCAGCCCCAGGGACGGGTCAGCTGCAGCTTGTTGTGCTGTTGCTAAGTTCTTCGCTGATCAATCCGGGCCTCATGGGTTTTTTCCCTCTGGTTTCATGTTCTGACGGGAACTGAGTGAATCTGGAGCGAGTTAATTGCAGCCACAGCATTCCAGAGGGTGTTACGCTGCAAGTTCCTCCCGGGCCCCAGCTCCCCGAGTCCACACCCTCCCCGGCTGTGGGCTGGAGGCTGGAATATGAGCAGCTCTACAGGACCGGACCCCGAGGGATCCGCTGTCCTTTCTAAACACTTGTCTTCCAGGGAGGAAAAGGTTTAGGGTCAAAACACAGATCTTCTCCTTGGTTCCACAGCTCTCTTTTCTGGCATTTAGGCTCCACACATTTTGTTCCAAAAGTCATCCCCCAGCCTCTTGTCCCACAATGGCCTGCGCTCTCTCTGAGCCAGCCGGATCAGGCTGTTCCCCAGATAAGCCGGCACGGGCTCACCTCTCCTCTCCTTCCTGTCTTTGCCCAGCCAAATCTGACCCTCCCTCCCTCCCTCCCTTCCTTCCTTCTTCCCTTCCTTCATTTTTCCTTCCTTCTCTCCTGCAGACAATATTTGTGTTGTCATTCAGTGAGACAGGCAATATTGTGAAGCTTAGAAATAATTGATTTATACCTTTCATAAATAAAATTACCAGAGAATATAATTTCAGGTGGAAATGAGCACTTTGAAAAAAGGAAACAGATGAAGAGGGGACTAGGCTGCGTGTGTGTGTGTATGTGTGTGTGTGACATATATACCCTAGTCCCTTCTTTATTGCTTCCCTCCTATTTATTTATTTATTTTTGAAACAGTGTCTGCTCTCTTGCTCAGGCTGGAGTACAGTGGCGCAATCTTGGCTCGCTGCAATCTCCACCTGGCAGGTTCAAGCGATTCTCCTGCCTCAGCCTCCCAAGTAGCTGGCATAACAGGTGCCCGCCACCACACCTGGCTAATTTTTGTATTTTTAATAGAGACGGGGTTTCACCATGTTGGCGGCCAGGCTGGTCTTGAACTCCTGACCTCAGGTGACCTGCCCATCTCGGCCTCCCAAAGTTCTGGGATTACAGGTGTGAGCTACCACGCCCATCCACCTCCTTAGCTTTATAAAGTGCGTATTTCCACCCAAAATGATATTCTTTTTAAATTTTATGTACGAAATGCACAAATCACTGATTTATAAACTTTACAATATTGTCCATCTCTCTAAAGTGTAAGCTCTATGACTCTATGACAATATATTATATGTATGTGGACTTGTGTGTGTATGCTGTGCCTGTGTATGTATAAGTGTGTGTGTGTATATCTATGTGTATTTGTGTATGTATGTGTGTGTGCATGTGTGTGTGTGTTTGTGTGTGGGGGGGCCAGTTGGGGAGACGAGGGAAGGCCTCTCTGAGCAGGTGAATTTGGGCAGAGACCTGGGGGAGATGCTTGCACTGTGGGGCAGGTGCCCAGGCTCTGCGGGCACCTGGGAGGGTAAGGAGAGTGAAGGCAAGGGAGGGGCTGGCAGGGCCTGAGCAGCGGGGCTTGGTGCACTGGCCAGGCACTGGGGGTGTCCCCCAAGTGTGTTGGGGAGGTGGCACTCTCAGAGTCATATTTTCAAAGGACCCCTCTGGCTGCCACGTGGCCAAGGATGGAAGCCCAGGAGGGACTCGAGGCCAGGCGAGAGACAGCCGGGCGGTCCTGAGGGGTGGGCACTGGAGGGGTGGGTGGCAGCTGGGCCAGCATATATTTTGGAGGAAGAGCTGTGAGGCAGCCCTAGGTGGGAGGGAGATAAAGTCATCAAAACAGCCGCAGGCTTTGGGGCTGATCCACTTGCAGGAAGGGATGGAGGCCGCGGTGGGGAAGGTGGGAACAGAGCAGGGTCACAGAGGCAAACCCCAGAGGTGGGTAGGGTTCCAGCCCACAGGGAGCCTTGGGAGCCCCGCAGCCAACAAACAAACCTCCTCTGGACTGCTCTGAGGATAGCAGAGGAGCCACCGAAGACTTGCAGGCAGGAGAGTTCCAGGACAATTCTGATGTGACCTCCTCACAAGAGCCTCTTGGTGCACGTGGCCTCTCCCTGCCTAAAGTCATAAAGTCACTTCATCTGGTAATCTTGACTCAGTTTCCCCAATAAGTTGTTGCATTCTAAAAACTTTTGCTCTGCGTCAGGCACTGGACTAACTTCTATACCAGCGCTGTTGCATGAATGATGAGGTAGAGATTATTTACAACCCTCCACTATTTCACAGAGGCAAAGACAGACACAGAGAGGGACAGCCACTTGCCCAAGGGCACACAGCTGAGAAGCTGGGATTCAGACCCAAGCTGTCTGGCTCCTGAGTCTGCATTGTCCAACCACTCCACTCCACCCCCTGGCTCCCCACACACATACACACGTGCACACACACAGAAACATACACACGTGTGTGCATCTGCACGTGAGGCATGGAGAGCCTGTGCTGGATGATGCTGCCCCAGCCTGGTTTTATGTGCAGGGCCCCTCTCTGTGTTTATTCATTCACTGGATAAATATTTCCAGGGGAGGGCCAGACTGGGGCTGCTGGGAAGCTGAGGTGAGGAGCCTGCGTTTCCTGCCTGCACAGGGATAGGGAGAGGTGGGGACCCGGGGCGGTGAAGTTCGTCAGGCAGAATGCTGGGTGCCTGGAGAGAGGGAAGCCCCACACAGGGCCAGGAACGGGCCAGAGCAGGGGCAGGAGAGCATGGGGAGTCACCCCAGCCCTGTGTGACCATAGGCAAGTCACCTCTGCTCCCAGCCCCCGATTCCACCTTGCTGTCATTGAGACAGTGATGCCTGCCTCCTAGAGCTGTTGTGAAGGTTCTGCAGGAATAGTCACAGCACCAAACACTCACAGTTGTTCTTTCTTTCCTACCTTGGTGAAAAAATGGTGACTGTCACACTGCCACTCCATGGAGAGAAGCAGGACTTCTGTTTCACAGACTGGGTTTAACATTCCCAGGGCCTTTTTTTCTCTCTCTCTCTGAGAAGTTCCTTTGCTCAGCAAGGCTGTCGGGGGCACTAGTAAAGGTTGGGTGCACCCCACTTCCCACCCTCCACCCCCCAGTGACTCTGGCAGAGGATGCGGGGACACCAAGCCACAGGGATTCTCAGCTGTCGCTTGACACAGCAGATTCAGGGCCCTTATTTAGAACCTTGGCTTGGGGGGCCGGGGCAGACACTCTCTGTCTCAACAGCAATTCCCTTGCTCTCCCCACCTCCTCACCCTCCTGGGGGTGGGGCTCAAGAGCTCAGACTCCCCAACCTTGGGCCCAGGTTCAGAACCTTTCCTGGGCCCTTCCAGAAACCCTCCCTGCCACTGGCTGACCAGTGGCCTGGACTCCTCCACTCAGTGGCTGCTGCAGAGTGAGTTAGTGACCTGGAGAAAAGGAAATAGAGGCTCCCTGTGGAAGGGAGGTGTGTTATCCAAATGTTTCCCTCTGCTGGGACACCCAGACCCCTACCAGTATCACTGGAATTGAACAGCACATTGGACAACATGTGTCTTCATAAGAACATAGCAGACAGCCTAGAAGGAAGACTAGAAGGAAAGATGGCAACACGTTGATATTCCTGTCTCTGGGTGGTGTGAGGTTATGAGTGGTCTTTATTTTCACGTCTTTTTTTTTCTGTATTTGCTAAATTTTCTCCATTGAAAATGTACTACTATTAAAATCACAAGAAAAAAGTGCTTTTTAAAAAGGATATAATATTTCGTTAAATGGAAACATAAGATATAAAATATCTCACTTATGGATGCAAAAATATAACATTGAAAAGTGAAAATTATAAAATTGCATATAACCCACATGAGGACAGAATATATGTCAGATCTGCGACTAAAATAATGTGTATGTGCATTTGTAGATTCTGAATAAGAAAATTATATGTGAGAGAGAATGAAAGTACTATGCCCTGTAGGGTCCCCCATTACAGCACAAAGAGAGGGCTCCCATTTATTTATGTCTGACTGTCTTGCTAGGCTGTGAGGCACTTGAGTGTCAAGGGAAACTTTTACTTCTCTCTCTGTCCTTCTGAGGACATTTGTGGATGAACAAGCAAATATCTTCTTTAAAAATAAATGAGCTGGGCGTGGTGGCTCATACTTGTAATCCAGCACTTCAGGAAGCCAAGGTGGGCAGATCACTTGAAGTCAGGAGTTCAAGACCAGCCTGGGCAACATGGTGAAACCCCGTCTCTACTAAAAATACAAAAATTAGCCGGGCATGTTGGTGGGTGCCTGTAATCCCAGCTACTTGGGAGGCTGAGGCAGGAGAATAGTTTGAACCTGGGAGTTAGAGGTTACAGTGAGCTGAGATGGTGCCACTGCACTCTAGCCTGGGTGACAGAGACTCCATCTCAAAAATAAAAAATAAATAAATAAATAAACACATTAAAATTCTACAAACAAAAAACACACCAGAAGTGATGCACTAATGTGTCTCATAAGTCAGTAAAACTCAGAGGGTTGTATATTTTCAAACAGATATCTTCAAGGGCCCTTGGGCCTGCTTGTGGGCCCTCTGTTGTGCCCACCAGGCTGGGAGGTCCAGGTGGACAGGGGCTGTCTCTGTCAATCTCAGAACCTGAGGCACCCAGTGCAGTTTGGATGTACTTTCGGGTACAATGAAAATACGTGGAAGTGGCCGGGTGTGGTGGCTCACGCCTGTAATTCTGGCACTTTGGGAGGCCAAGGCAGGTGGATCACCTGAGGTCAGGACTTCAAGACCAGTCTGGCCAATATGGTGAAACCCTGTCTTTACTAAGGATACAAAAATTAGCCGGGTGTGGTGGCACGCACCTATAATCCCAGCTACTCAGGAGGCTGAGGCAGGAGAATTGCTTGAACTCTGGAGGCAGAGGTTGCAGTGAGCCAAGATCGCACCACTGCACTCCAGCCTGGGCAACAGAGTGAGACTCCATCTCAAAAAAAAAAAAACAAAAAAAAAACAAAAAAATCATGGAAGCATGTTGACAATCAGAAAAAAGCAATAGGCAGGATGTTCTTTATTTCATAAAAGAGATCAATAGGTCCTCAACGTCAGACACAAAGATAGGGGCAGGTGTGTCCCAAGTACAGGCCAACATCCTCCTGAAGATGGCGCTTTCTCTTCCTACTGGGTTCTCCCATGGAGACAAGAGGCAGCCCACACCAGGAATTTAGGGGAAGTGCCATCGGCTCAAGAAGCAAATGCCAAAAGTGAGGAGGACAGAAAAGAGTTCCCTGCTGTCCTTCCTGTGTCCTGGTGCTGGGTTTACTTGTCTGCGTTTCCCTCTAGACTGAGTTCCTTACATGCTGGGGCTAGGGGTTGGGGGTGCTTCTCCATCTTTGTCTACGAAACCCAAAACAATCAATTAAATTCAAGTAGCATTTTTGTCACATTTCTACTCCCAGGCCTTTTCACTGGGGACAACAGAATGAGTGAGCATTTGGGCATTTGTTCGAAAATATTCATTGGGCTTCCAGGATGTGCCAGGCACAGCTGTGGCTTCCACACTTGTGAAGTTCACTTGTGCTATTGCAACTGCAACTGACATTTTAAATCCACTCCATACTGTATGTATTTTGACTTGGGGAATTTTTTTTTTTTCTTTTTAAAAGAAAATAGTGGCCGGGCATGGTGGCTCACATCTGTAATCACAGCACTTTGGGAGGCCAAGGCAGGCAGATCACTTGAGGTCAGGAGTTTGAGACTAGCGTGGCCAACACGGTGAAACCCCATCTCTACCAAAAATACAAAAATTAGCCGGACGTGGTGGTGCACGCCTGTGAGCCCAGCTACTCGGGAGGCTGAGGTGGGAGAATCACTTGAACCCAGGAGACAGAGGTTGCAGTGAGCCAAGATCATGTCATTGCACTCCAGCCTGGGCAACAGAGTGAGACTCTGTCTCAAGAAAATTTAAAAAAAAAGAAAAGAAAACAGATTTCCGCTCCTAGGAATATACTAGGTATATACTCAAGAGAAATGAAAATATACATCCACACAAAAACGTGTACACTCACAAATGTTCATAGCAACATTCTTTATAATAGCAAAGAAAAAAATGGAAACAACCTAATGTCCACCAATCAAAGAATGAATAAATAAAATATAGTTTATTCATACAATGATGGATATTTGGCCCTAAAAAGGAATACAGTACTGATATGTGCTATGACGTGGATGGCTTGAGAACATGAAGCGAGGTGTAAGGAAACAGTTACAAAAGGTCACATCTTGTATGATTCCATGTATCTAAAATGTCCAGAGTAGACAAAACTATGGAGACAGACATTGGATTATCGGTTGCTTACGCTGGTGGTGAAGGGGAAGAGGAGTGACTCCTAATGGGGTAGGGGTTTCTTTCTGGGGTGATGAAAATGTTCTTAAACTGATTGTGGTGGTGGTTGCACAACTATGAATATACTAAAAACCATGGAATTGTCCATTTTGCATGGGTGAAGTATATGGTATGTGATTATATTTCAATAAAGCTGTTATAAAACAAAAAAGAAAGAAAATAGAGAATTTCCCCTTTCAAGCACGCCAAGTGTCGCGGAAATTGATTTCACAACCGAGTGGTCTGCTTTGGTTTATGAGTGGAATTTTTATTTTTCAACAGCTTTGAGCTCATTCTTCAAGACTCCTTTTCTTAAGATTTGCTTTGTCCTCAGAAGCCTCCGGTTTCCCTTGCCACCACCTGTCCCCAGTCCAGAGAACGCTATCTGTGGCCCCCGGCCCACCTCGTTCCTCGCCCGCCACTGCCCCACCCCCAGTGCCCACCCTGCCAGGCTGCTGCCAGCTCCCAAATGCCAGAGCTGCCACCTGGGGCCCTGGAGACGCCGGGGCCCACAATGTTGTGATGTGTTTGGATGGGGAGTGCATTCGGTGCCAGCGTTACCAGGCTCGAAGGGTGACTAATCTCGTCTGCATTTTTGGTTTCAGCTGCCTGGCCTGCCCAGCTGGAGAACCTCGCATCTGTCAGCTGTTTTCGGAGCAGCTCACCTCACAGTTGTGGATGCCGGAGTGTAAGCCCACTCCCCAGCCCCTCAGCACCACCTACACATGAGTGTGTGCCACAGAAATCGATTGAACACCTACTATGTGCTGGGCACTGTTCTGAGGACACAGCAGTGACAAGGAAGAGTACTTGCTCTAACAGAATAACAAAAATACATAGGAAGGAAGGAAGGAAGAAAGGAAGGAAGGAAGGAAGGAAGGAAGGAAGGAAGGAAGGAAGGAAGGAAGAGAAAGAGAAAGAAGAAGAGAGAGAAAGGAAGGGAGAAAGAAAGAAGGAAAGAAAGAGAAAGAAAGAAAGAAAGAAGGAAAGAGAGAGAGAGAAAGAAAAAAGAAAGAAAGAAGGAAAGAAAGAAAGAAGGAAAGAAAGAAAGAAGGAAAGAAAGAAAGAAAGAGAAAGAAAGAAAGGAAGGAAGAAAGAAAGATCTAGATAATGTTAGAGGCTCTGCTCATCTAAATTAAACAAGGAAGCGATTGTGAATACTTAGAAGAATTTCTGATTGGGTGGTCGGTGTGGGGACGCAGCCTCTCTGAGGAGGACAAACTGCGTGAAGATCTGGAAAGAGAATGAGCCAACATGGTTCCTGCCTCACAGCCAAGGGGGAAGGAGAGAAAATGAAGTTGGGGCGGTGGGCAGGCCAGGTTTTCCTTTTTAAATGCAACAGGGCCGGGCGCGGTGGCCCACGCCTGTAATCCCAGCACTTTGGGAGGCCACAGTAGGTGGATCATGAGGTCAAGAGATCGAGATCTTCCTGGCTAACACGGTAAAATCCCATGTCTACTAAAAATACAAAAAATTAGCTGGGAGTGGTGGCGTGCACCTGTGGTCCCAGCTACTTGGGAGGCTGAGGCAGGAGAATCGCTTGAACCTGGGAGATGCAGGTTGCTGGGAGCCGAGATCATGCCACTGCACTCCAGAGTCTAGGCGACAGACTAGAAAAAAAAAAAAAAAAAAGCAACAGGAAACCATTGAGGGGGTTTCACTATAGAGGAACAGAATTTTACTTACATTTTCTGAAGCTCACTCTGGCTGCTGGGTGGGGAGTGGACAGGTATTGGGTAAAGGGAAAGTTGGGACCAGGACAGCTTTCAATCCTGGTTCAGGCCCCACTCTGTCTGCCCCCTACTTCTTCCGATGGGACCTGGGCAAGAGTCCCCGCCTCACTCTGGTAACACTGTAGTGGTTTTTGTTGAGTTTTTGTTTTTGGTTGTTGGTTTTTTTTCAGCCTCGGTTTCTTGCTCTGTTGCTAGGCTGAAGTGCAGTGGTCTCAAGCGATCCTCCCGTCTCAGCCTTCCGAGTATCTGGAGTCACAAGCATGACCCACGGCACCCAGCTAACTTTTTTTTTTTTTTTTTTTTACTTTTTATGGAAGAACAGGATTTTGCTGTGTTGCCCAGGCTGGTCTCAAACTCCTGGTCTCAAGCAATCCTCCAGCCTCAGCCTCCCGAAGTGCTGGGATTATAGGTACTAGCCACTGCACCTGGCCTAACTTTACTTTTTAAAAGGAAATTATATCATAGCCAAAGGCCATGGGTTTGATGCACAGGTTACATATGTTTTCTAATCCACATGAACATAAATATATAACTTTTTTTTTTTTTTGAGATGGAGTGTCACTCTGTTGCCCAGGCTGGAGTGCAGTGGTGTGATCTCAGCTCACTGCAACCTCTGCCTCTCGCGTTCAAGTGATTCTCCTGCCTCAGCTTCCCAAGTAACTGTGATTACAGGCATGCACCACCACGCCTGGCTAATTTTTGTATTTTTATATGACAGGGTTTTGCCATGTTGGCCAGGCTGGTCTCAAACTCCTGACCTCAGGTGGTCCACCCACCTCGGCCCCCACAAAATGCTGGGTTCACAGGCATGAGCTACAGTGCCCAGCCTCCAAAATATGTAACTATTTTGAAAGTTTAGGTGACTGAGTAAATATAGTCTTAATACTAAAGATGAATAGTGAAATTATAAGAATAAAGGTTTATGGGAACACATGGATTTGATACAGTATTTTTTTCTAACATACATTAAAATAAAATAATTAAAGCCTGTAATCCCAGCACTTTGGGAGGCCGAGACGGGCGGATCACGAGGTCGGGAGATCGAGACCATCCTGGCTAACACGGTGAAACCCCGTCTCTACTAAAAAAATACAAAAAACTAGCCGGGCGACGTGGCGGGTGCCTGTAGTCCCAGCTACTCGGGAGGCTGAGGCAGGAGAATGTTGTGAACCTGGGAGGCGGAGCTTGCAGTGAGCTGAGATCCGGCCACTGCACTCTAGCCTGGGCAGCAGAGTGAGACTCCGTCTCAAAAAAAATAAATAAATAAAAATAAAAATAAATAAAATAAAATAATTATTTTTTTAAAAAGTTAACCCAAGTACCAGTTTGAATCATCTCATGCAAGTTTGGGAAATAGCAATACATAAGCTAGGGTTGGGGACTTCACACCAGCTGGGCTCTGGCTATGGTACTTCCTGGCTGTGAAGCTTTGCCCTGGTTACTTAACCTCTCTGAGCCTGAGTTTCCTCTTCAGTGAAGTGGAGAGAATGACCCAACCTCATCAGGGTGTTGTGAGAATTAAATGTGTGAGAAGTGTTTAGAATGGTGCTGCACAGAGCACTGGCTGAACACACAATATCTAGTTACACAAATCAAACAGGCGCAATTAAATTCCACCAGGCGGCCAGGTGAACCACTGCACTCCAACCTGGGCAACAGAGTGAGACTCTGTCTCAAGAACCACAACAAAAAAAATTCCACCAGGCTTTCCTGAGCACCTACTATGTCCTGGACCCTGCAATAAGGACTAAGGGTCCAGAGGTAAACAAGAACAGGCCCTGCCCTGATACCATTAATCATCTAACTGGAAAGACAGATAAGCCTCTTCGTAATCACAACCCACGGTAAAAGGGGCATAGTAAAAGGATGCTACAAGGGGTACAGGTGGTCCAGAGGAAGGAGGGATTGCTGCTGCCTAGGGCAAAGTCATGGACAGCTTCTAGGAGAAGGTGCTGGTTAATCTGGGTTTTGATGGATGAATAGGAGTTTGCCAGGCAGACAGAGAGGAATCAGAACATTCCAGGCACAGCAAACAGCATATGCAAAGGTATGGAGGCCTGAAGTAGGAAACTACTAGAGCATAAAGTGCAAGAGGTTGATGGAGATACCCCCAGGTCCTACCTTTACCTCAAGCTTGGAAGGCACCTAAATCAATGGGGGCTGTGAACCCACGCCCCTGCCTCCATTTTCTCCTGAGCCTGAGTGGAGATAAAGAAACTGGTGGTTCAAAGATGAATAGAAAGAACTCAGACTCCAGAGTAGATGGCCATGGCGTGAAACCTTTTACCCTGTGTAAACTGGTTTCATATTTTCCTCATCTGTGACATGGGAATGAGGTACCTGATTTGCTGAGAGTTAAACAAGACAATGTGAATAAAGGGCTGGGCACAGGCCTGGCTCACGGTAGGCACTCAATGCCAGGCTTCCTCGTTCTTGTCCCCATCCCCCATCCCACCCCCACTGCAGTGTGTAGGGAGCTGAGCCACCCAGGGAGGGTGGGAAGGAGACTCCCAGCAGTCTGCATGCCCAGCCCAGCAGAAGCCAGACCAGCTAAGCCAGCCCCAGCCTGCCCTTCCCCTGGCCCCACCATGCCACTCTGCATACCCGGGAGTTCCCAGGTGGGCAGGTCATGGTGAATGAGATGCATACACATTGCTAAGGACAGCTGAGTGACCTATGTGCTCTGGCCTCTGCGCACACGATCCCAACCAAGGACCCCTTTGCTGGATCTTATCACAGCCCATTTTATCCTCCAGTGTGCAGACAAAGAGGCCTTGCCCAAGGTCACACAGTCGGGATCAGGATTTAAACTCAGGTAGGGGCTCCAGGATTCCTTCTTTGTCTCCTGCACACACAAGTGCATGTGTCTGTGTGGTCTGAGTCCCTCCAAGGGCCCCCCAACCAGACTTTCTGGCCACCAGCCCCACCCCTCGTTTCCTCCCTCACTCCCTCCACCCACGTCATAGGGAACCACTTGCAGTCCCTGAAGACTCTGCTTACTGCACACCCTGTGCCTTCTGCGGGCTATCCTCCACACCTGAAATACTCTTCCTGAACCCTCACTCCCCACTTCACTCCTCTCCCAGCTGCCAAACTCCTACTCATCCTTTGGGGCCCAGCCCAATTGCCTCCTCCAAGAAGCCTTGCCCAACAGAGTCAGTCTTATCATCCTCCTTGATCATAGGGTATCTTTAAATCACAATGACCGAAGAGAAAACAGACTTTCAACTTTGATCCTCTTCGTGTCTACTAATCATTTACTTTTTGTTTGTTTTGTTATTGTTGTTTTGTTGGTTTGTTTTTGAGATGGAGTCTCGCTCTGTCACCCAGGCTGGAGTGCAGTGGCTTGATCTCGGCTCACTGCAAGCTCCGCCTCCCAGGTTCACACCATTCTCCTGCCTCAGCTTCCCGAGTAGCTGGGACTACAGGCACCCACCACCACATCTGGCTAATTTTTTGTATTTTTAGTAGAGACGGGGTTTCACCGTGTTAGCCAGGCTGATCTCAATCTCCTGACCTCGTGATCTGCCCGCCTCGGCCTCCCAAAGTGCTGGGATTACAGGCATAAGCCTCCGCACCCAGCCTACTCACTTCTTAATGAACAAATAAGAGAATTCATAAATCAACTACTTTGCCATTGCATGCTTTTAAGAGCTGCAATTGTGTTTATTGATTTTTGTAGTTGTTGAGAGCAGAGTGTGGCACGCTGATGGGGTTGCCATGTGCAACCTCACAGACTGTGCACTGCACAATGCCTTGGGGTGCTGAGCACACAGGCAGCGATGTGAATTACACTGTCTGGAGATGGGCAACATGCCAGCCCTGACCCTTGGCCATTCTGGAAATATTTGAAAGCCACCAGGTGGTGGAGCAAAGGGGGCACAGGCATTGCATTCAGACTTACTTGGGTTCAAATCTCAGTTTTGCCACTTCCCCACTGTGTGCTCCCAGACAAATGACTTAACCTCTCCGAGCTTCTGGGAACAGGCACCCACCTCACAGAGCTTCTGCTAGAGTTATATAAGTCAATAGAAAATGTCTAACATGTAGCAGGCCCACAATAAGTGCTCATTCCCCTCCTTGAACATCTGCAATTCCTGTTCTTCTCCCCTAACTTCCAGATTGTTTGCATGTCTAGGATGCAAATGAGATATCCTAAGCCAGGCTCTTCCTAGACCGGCTGCAATACCTTTTTTGTCCTTGCTCCTCTAAGCTTTGGCAATAGGTCCAGTTCTGACACAAATTAGTAAGGTCCTATTCCTCCAGGAATTTCTCACTGGTGCCCTCACATATGTGCATGAGAATGTGCACTGAAGTATTGTGAATAGAGGCCAAAGATTGGAAACAACCTCCATGCCCATTAGAAGAAACAGATCAATGATTTGCTTGCATGCATGCAGTGGGTGCCACACAGTTGTAACAAAGAGGCAGCTCTCCACAAACTCACAGTAAGTCAACTCCCGGATAACGTAAGAGAAAAAGAAAGGTATGGAATAATTCGTTGAATTGAGCAGCTGGGGCTCAGGGTCTAACCACAGAACAGAGAAAATGGCATGAGGGACTAATGCTCAGCTTGCCCAAGGATGGTGCAGACCTGGTACTGTCGGGATGTAGAGGAGAGAAGTTAATTCCTTACACACTACAGATGACAGGGGGCATTGAGACCTAGTTCTCTTGTGGAAGCCCCCTGAGAAAGCCTGGCCAGATCATCTCTGGAAGGACGTGCAAGAAACTGATAACATCAGTTCCTGGAATAGAGAATGAGGTGACTGGGGGTAGGTTTGCATAGAAGTCACTTGTCACAGATCAGACCCTTGAGTAGTTTTAAGTATTTTGCTATGGATGTGATTTAACCTGTAAAAATGAAAGCAAACCATTTTAAATAAGGATTTTGTAAGGCCCATATGTATGAAATAATAATAACTTGCTGCTTGATCTTGGGTGGGACTCATGGGGACTCCATATCTCCATCTTTGAAATGAAAAGACCATCTCAAGAAGAAATGCAGGCTCCACATCAGAGACCCATTCCTGAGTCCCAGCACCCAGGGCTGTGGGCCTGGGCAGAACATTGCATTTCAGTGGGACCAAACCAATCAAGGCAGGTTTGTCCTCAGAGGGAATGGGACATCAGCCATCCTGAGCCACTCCAGATTCAAGCACACACTTTATGTCCCAATAACAGAAGTTTGTTGCTTACACCGTTTCCAGGGAGCAGGATTACAGCAGCCCCTGGCTCAAGGGGCCTAATTTTAAACACTGGGTTCTGGGCAGACAGAATAAAAAGGCCAGACCCTGGTTACCTATAAGACACACGTACTGAAAAAAAAAAAGTGACCCTGAGGGCAGATAACAGAAAAGAGAAAACAGTCCCTCCCTCCTACCTTTCTCCTCCCACAGACCGACTTCTCCAGCAAGGACGCATCCTCCAGGAGCTCCAAGGAGCAGGAGACAGGCAGATATCACTGCCTTGGGGGCAGTTCCCATTTTACCCAAGTCTCAAAGCTGCCTGATCCTAAGAATTCCATCTGGAACGATTAGCTCGAAACAGATCACTAGGTCCCAGACAGGTGGTTCTTAGGGATCTATTTGAATTTCCTGATTGTATCATAATGTTTTTCATTTGTTTGATTGGTGAGTTTGCTTTACAGTTTGTTTAGATCAGAGTCCTAATGAGATCCAGACATGGTGACTGGTTGACATGTCTCCTAATCTGCTTTACTCTAGAGATGCACCCCTGTCCCGTGTTTATTTATTTACTGTTTATTTATTATTTGTCTCTTTTTTCTTGCATTTTATTTGTAGAAGAGACCAGTTGTTTATCTATAGAATGCCCCACATCTGAAGAGTGCTGACTACATCCCTGTGGTGCCACTTAACATGTTCCTCTGTCCCCTGTAGCTTCTGTAACCTGGTTGAATCTAGGGACTTGTTCAGATTCAGATTACAGTTTTGGGCAAGACTGTTCCATGGGCGGTGCCACGTTGTTCCACCCAGAGGCTCATACTACCTGCTTCTCTGTCTCTTTGTGATGTGAGCAGCCATAGTTGCCTAATGCCTAGTTCCATTATCCCATCAGGAGTGGAACAATGACCTTCTAGTCTATCATCCCTTCTACATTTTTAAGCAGAAATAGAAACTTCCATTCATCAACCATTTGACTACCTGGAGGTGCCATTTACATAGAAAAGGCAGAATTAATTATTCAAATCCTTTTTGGCACAGTGAATATGAGCTTGCAGTGTGAGTGGGCAGGTTCCTCTGAGAGCCTGTCTCCACAGGTGTAAACTGGAGGTGCTGGTGACCTCACAGCTTTATCCTGGTATCTGGGGAGAGCTCATTCTCTTAGCAAATGCTGTGTGCATATGCATGCTTTCCAGGGCACCTGGCAAGGTTTCCCAGCCTCTTCCCTGGCCCCTGCCTCAGCCCCAAACCCACTGTTGAAAGATGGCCAATGCCAGTAGGACCCTCCCTAAACAATGCACAAATTCTAAGCAAGACACAAATCCAGTTTGCCTCTGTGGCCCGCTCTGCAGATGAGAATGCCAGTGCCTCCCTCCCAGGGTGGTTGTGGGTACCACATGAAATAATGCCCAAGGGCCCGACACTTGGGGAAACCCAGTAAGGAGTCCTCCCTTTTCCCCCTCAGGAAGCATAGGGCTCTAGGGCCCTCCTACCCTAAGGATCGCGCGCGCGGACACACACACACACACACACACACACACACACACACACACCCCGGGCATCAGTCCCTCCCAGCAGCCCCGGCAGCCAGCCGGGCAGCCCTATTGTTCAGCCACTTTCCCAGCCCGAAGGGGGCCGTTGGGAACGCGAGGAGGCCCCAGCCCTTCCTGCTCCGTCGCTGACGCGCGGCCTGCGGAAGGAACAGCGCGTCTCTCGGGACCAAACGCATTCCATTCATGCCCCGGCCGGCCGCACGCACGTCCGCACCTCCGCTCCCAGCGCACAGGCTCACTGGCGATCGGGGCCCGACCTGCTTAGGGAGAGAGAGACTTTTTCGGAGAAGTCAGAGAAGCAGATCCCACTTGATCTCCCGAACCCTCCCTCCGGGAGCCCTGCGAGGATGGGCGCATCAGCCCATTCTAAGAAATGTGGAGCCCAGAGGCCGGGTGCGGGAGCTCACTCCTGTAATCCCAGTTCTTTGGGAGGCCGAGACCGGCAGATCGCTTGAGCCCAGGAGTCGAGACCAGCCTGGCCAACATGGTGAAACTTTGTCTCTACAAAAATACAAAAATTTGCCTGTTATGATGGCGCAAGCCTGTAGTCCCAGCTACTTTGGAGGCTGAGGTGGGAAGACCGCTTGAGCCAGGGAGCCCGAGGCTGCAGTGAGCCATGATCGCACCGCTGCACTCCAGCCTGGGTGACATAGCAAGATTGTGGAGACAGAGAGAGAGAGAGACAGAGAGAGAGAGAGAGAGAGAGAGAGAGAGAGCCAGTACCTCCTAAGCAGCCAGTTTTCTCCTTTCATCCTCCTGACAACCTGGCCAAATACAGTATCTTTCTAGGAAGTAACTGAATCCAGGTTTTCCTGGGTCCAAAGACATCATTTCTCCATACAGCACAATGGTGGACTCTGACACCAGCACAACAGAACTTAAATCCTGGCTTCATCCCTCAGCTAGCGGCCAGGCAAAGGCAAGTTGCAGCATTTCTCTGTGCCTCAGTTTCTTACGCGTAAAATGGAGATGATAACAGTCCGTACTGATAGGGTAATTGTGAACATTCTAGAAAACGATACATGTAGTTCAAGCTATTGTTATAATTTAGCTTCTAGAACTTTATTTATTTATTTATTTATTTATTTATTTATTTTGAGACGGAGTCTCGCTCTGTCACCCAGGCTGGAGTGCAGTGGCCAGATCTCGGCTCACTGCAAGCTCCGCCTCCCGGGTTCACGCCATTCTCCTGCCTCAGCCTCCCGAGTAGCTGGGACTACAGGCACCCGCCACCTCGCCCGGCTAGTTTTTTGTAATTTTTAGTAGAGACGGGGTTTCACCGTGTTAGCCAGGATGGTCTCGATCTCCTGACCTCGTGATCCGCCCGTCTCGGCCTCCCAAAGTGCTGGGATTACAGGCTTGAGCCACCGCGCCCAGCAGCTTCTAGAACTTTAAAACCTGTGAAATGGAGCCGGAGTGACTGATTGTCCCAGTTTGCTGGAGCTGAGAACCCTGCACGCAGGAATTTCCATGCTAAAACCAAGACAGTCCCTGGCAGACCAAGACAGATGGTCACCCATAACAAAGCTGTTGGGGTTTTTTTTTGTTTGTTTTTGTTTTGTTTTGTTTTGTTCTTAAGACGGAGTCTCGCCGGGCGCGGTGGCTCAAGCCTGTAATCCCAGCACTTTGGGAGGCCGAGACGGGCGGATCACAAGGTCAGGAGATCAAGACCATCCTGGCTAACATGGTGAAACCCCGTCTCTACTAAAAAAAATACAAAAAACTAGCCGGGCGAGGTCGCGGGCGCCTGTAGTCCCAGCTACTCCGGAGGCTGAGGCAGGAGAATGGCATGAACCCGGGAGGCGGAGCTTGCAGTGAGCTGAGACCCGGCCACTGCACTCCAGCCTGGGCGACAGAGCGAGACTCCGTCTCAAAAAAAAAAAAAAAAAAAAAAAAAAAAAAAAAAAAAAGACGGAGTCTCACTCTGTTGCCCAGGCTGGAATGCAGTGGTATGATCTCAGCTCACTGAAACCTCCACCTCCCAGGTTCAATCGATTCTCCCGCCTCAGTAACGAAGCTGTTTTTAAAAGTCCATGCTCCTCTCTAAAGGACAGGACAAGGGCCATTTCATGCTCTCACTATTGAGATTTTCCCAGAATTCCTTGGGCCTCGAGCCCTTTGTCCTGCTCTCCCTGCTCCACCCTTGCTTAGCCAAAGGGAAACCAGACATTCTTGACATGAAAATTTTCCACATCCTTCAGGGCAATCTTTTGGTGCCAGAAATAGTTAGTAGGATTTGGGAGATAGCCCAGGCCACTAAAAATAGCTTTCATTGCCCCCCGGAAGGCCTGCGCCATCTCGACCCTAGACGGCCTATTGAGCTGCCAGCCTGAGCCAGCGCCTTAAATGACCAAGAGCTCTGCTGGTCTGGCTGACCAAGGGCACAGAGGAGGTCAGCTCCCACTCAGCTTCTTCAAACCGGCTATCAGGCCAGGACCACCCAGGCCGCCCACCCAGAGACATCCCCTCGTCCACCTGCTGTCATGGTTATGTCCTTGACTCAGGCAAGCGCGGCACCGTTGCACGTGTCCACACCTGGACAATCACCCACAGCCTCACGGGCATCCATACAAACGGGAACACACAGCCACACTCTCCCTGCCTTCTGTACACTTCAACATACACAAAACAGCCACACACATGCATTCACGGCTAACATATCATTTTCACTACATAAATGTCAAGCTGTCCTCTGCATTCCTAACACAATGGTTCCAAACTTCTCTATCTTTGCATCTATTCCTCCGCAACTCCCACTCCATCCCAGGAAGATTTTTGTTAAATTTGCTTTTTTCTGTTGGGACCTGAAGCTTGAGAACGAAAAAACAAGAAGTTTGAATATACGTTCTCAAAATATTTTCAAACTGTCTGCTGCTCCCCACAATCTGACATCTGACCTCTATCTGCCTCCTATCAAATGAATGAGAATCCAAGGCCAATAAAGAAAGAGGATCCGACCCGGTGCGGTGGCTCATGCTTATAATCCCAACACTTTGGGAGGCCAAGGCAGATGGATCACTTGAAGTCAGGAGTTCGAGACCAGCCTGGCCAACACAGTGAAACCCTGTCTGTACTAAAAATACAAAAATTGGCCGGGCGCGGTGGCTCAAGCCTGTAATCCCAGCACTTTGGGAGGCCGAGACGGGCGGATCATGAGGTCAGGAGATCGAGACCATCCTGGCTAACCCGGTGAAACCCCGTCTCTACTAAAAAATACAAAAAACTAGCCGGGCGTGGTGGCCAGCACCTATAGTCTCAGCTACTCGGGAGGCTGAGGCAGGAGAATGGCGTAAACCCGGGAGGCGGAGCTTGCAGTGAGCTGAGATCCGGCCACTGCACTCCAGCCTGGGCAACAGAGCGAGACTCCGTCTCAAAAAAAAAAAAAAAACAAAACAAAAATTAGCTGGGCGTGGTGGCAGGAACCTGTAATCCCAGCTACTTGGGAGGCTGAGGCAGGAGAATCGCTTGAACCCAGGAGGTGGTGGAGGTTGCAGTGAGCTGAGATCGTGCCACAGCATTCCAGCCTGGGCAACAGAGCAAGACGCTGTTTCAAAAAAGAAAGAAGGAAGGAAGGAAGGAAGGAAGGAAGGAAGGAAGGAAGGAAGGAAGGAAGGAAGGAAGGAAGGAAGGAAGGAAGGGAGGGAGGGAGGGAGGGAGGGAGGGAGGGAGGGAGGGAAAGAAAGAGAGAGAAAGAAGAAAGAAAGAAAAAGAAAGAAAGAAAGAAGAGAAAAGAAAGGAGGGAGGCAAGGAGGGAGGGAAGAAAGAAAGAAAAGAAAGGAAGGAAAGAAAGAGGAAGGAAGGAAGGAAGGAAGGAAGGAAGGAAGGAAGGAAGGAAATCCTTGGGGAGCACCCATGGGGTTCCAGATGCTCAGCCCAGCCTTGAGACTTGGCCCTCACAGCCTGGGGAGGGAGAAGGTGGGAAGGTGCCCTGCCCAGGGTGAGGAGCCAGGGCTAGGAGGCCAGGACACCTGGGGGTCATTGTTACACGCAGGAGCAGAAGCATTTGCTGGTGCTTCTGCCTAGATTCAGCCCCAGGCTGCCTGCCTGCTCTCTGAAGGGAAAACAGAAGAGGAAGAAGAAGAGATCTATACTGGAACTAGCCCACCAAAAATGTGGAGGCCACATCCTTGCCCTGTGGAAAAGCAGAGAAAGAAGAACTGCCTGCCAGGGTCTGACAAGACCCCAGCAGCGGGCAGGAAGTGGAGTTCCCGTCAGGACCCTCCCACGCACATTCTGACCTGTGCGGGGAACTTTCCCTTCACTACGCTTCAGCTCGCACTGGCAGGTGGTGTACACAGGGCACCTTCCTGTGCAGACAGCCCATGGTCCTTGCTGTTCATCTACTCATCCATTTATTCCAAAACACATTTCTTGGGTACCCACTAGGTTCTAGTCCTGGGCTGGCGCTGGGAGAAACAACTGTGAACAAGACCGCCAAGGTCCCTGCCCTACAAGTGCCTACAGGGCAGTCAGGGAGACAACACGAAGCCACAGTCACCCTTTAACAGAAGCTGGAGCAGTGCCTGGGCCATCGTGTGCTCAGGGTATGCAGGCTGCATGGGACAGCCATGGCTGAGGGTGCTATGGAACCAAGGAATGGATGCCCAGACAGAGGAACGTAGGCCACAGGAGGTAATGCGGTCGATAAGACCTTCTGAGCAGGGGGAGAAGTCAGCCTCACAAAAGGGTGTGAAGAGGGGTGGGAATATGTCGGGTGTGAGTGTGCATGTTTGTGACTGCACATGAGTGTGTATGGGAATGAGTATTGTGTGAGCAAACGTATTTGAGTGTGACTATTACGCGTGTGTGGATGTGTGTGTGATTGCTTGTGAGCGTGTGCGTGTGTTAGTGTTCAGGAATGTGCAGGTGGGTGTGAGCATGTGTGAGCGTGAGCATACGTGAGTGCACGTATTGGAGTGTGTATGTGAGCATGCATGGTGTGTGTTTGTTGGGTGGAGGGGTTAGAGTTCCAGGCAGAGGGAAAGGTGCAAACGCTCTGTGGTGGGAGTAAGCTCAGTTTCTTGAAGAAATGAAAGAAAACCCATGTGTTGTTTGCAGTGGAAGGGACACTATCCGTAGTGATATATAGTGAGGGTTCACCATGTGCCTGACCCTGTGCTTATTACAGTAACCCATTTGGCTCTCTCCACAACCTGATGAGCTATATTCTATTACTAACCCATTTTACAGATGAGGAACCTGAGACACTGAGAAGTTAAATAACTTGCCCAAGGTCACAGACATCGAAAGCAACACCACTAGAATTTCAACCACAAGCCTTGCTCTTAACCACTCTGCCAGAGACCCAGACTAGCTGGGCCTATGGAGGACACAGAAAGAGTTGGGCTTTATCCTGGATATGATGGCAAGCCACTGGAAGGTTCTAAGCAGAAATATGACTTCCTGTATTAGAATTAGGTTCATTTCCAATAAAAGCCCAGCATCACACTGGCTTAAACAACATAGGAAGATAAAAATACAGTTTGCTCACACACACAAAAAGCCCACCAGATTCAAGGGAATGAGAAGACAAGCCACAGACTGGGAGAAAATATTTGCAAAAGATATATCTGATAAAGAGCTGTCGTCCAAAACACACATAGAGCTCTTAAAATTCAACAGCAAGAAAACAAACAACTCACCTTAAAAATGAATAAAACATACCTGAGATACCTTACAAAGAAGACACACAGATGGCAGGCGAGCCTGTGAAAAAATGCTCAGCATTAGGTGTCATCAGAGAAATACAAATTAAAGCAACAATTACACACTTAGTTAAATGGCCAAAATCCAAAACTCTGATGCCACCGAATGCTGGAGAGGATGTGGGGCAATAGGAAGTCTCATCCAGGGCTGGTGAAAATGAAAAATGCTACAGCCACTTTGGAAGACAGTTTGACAGCTTCTTACAAAACTAAACATACTCTTGCCATGCAACTCAGCAGTTGCACTCCTTGGCATTTGCCTAAGGGAATTGAAAATATTTCCACACAAAAACCTGCACGTGGATGTTTATAGCATCCAGATTCACAATTGCCAAAACCTGGAAGTAAGCATGATGTCCTTCAGTAGGTAAGTGAATAAACTGTAATACATCCAGAGAATGAAATCTTATTCTGTGTTAAAAAGAAATGAGCTATCAAAGCCATAAAAGAGACATGGATGAATCTCAAATGCATACTACTAAGTGAAAGATATCGATCTGAAAAGGCTACATACCATATGACATTCTGAAAAGGCAAAACTACGGAGACAGTGGTTGCCAGGAGTTATGGGGAGGGAGGGCTGAACAGGCAGAGTACAGAGGATTTTGAAGGCAGTGTAACTCCTCTGTATGATACTGCAATGGGGGATACCTATCACTAAACATTTGTCCAAACCCACAGAATGTTCAATACCAAGGGCGAACCCTAATGTCAACTATGGACTTCAGGTGATACTGATGTGTCAGTGTCGTTAACAGACTGTAACAAATGCACCACTCACTCTGGTGGGGAATGTTGATAGTGGAGTCTAAGTGTATGTGAGGACAGGGAGTATATGCGAAATCTCTGTACCTTCTGCTCAATTTTGCTGTGAGCCAAAACTGCTCTAAGAAATGGAGTCCATTGAAAAAAATTTTTAAAAAAGAGTCAATGATGCACACAAAAACATGGATTAATCAAAAAAAGCATGCTAATTGAAATAGACACGATAAAGGCATACTATATAATTCCATTTATAGAAAACTCTAGAAAACACAGCTTTAATCTACAGTGACAGAAAGCATAATGCTAGTTGACTAAGGTGGGCAGCTTAGGGACAGATTGGGAAGGAGCACAAAAGAATTTTTGATGACGGATATGTTCCATATCTTGAATGTGTTGGTAGGTATAATACACTCTGTAAGCATTTGTTGAAATTTAAAAATATATAAAACTGTATAAATCTGTCAGAATTTATTAAACTGTAGGCTTAAGTGAGATATATTTATTAAAATAAATACTAGCTCAATGAAGTTAGAAAAAGGAAAACTTTAAAAAGTGCACCAGAGCTAATGATGGTGCTCTGCTCCATGAAGTCCTTGTCAGACATACGAAGAATCTGAGATTTATTTTCTCCCACTTGCAAACTAACAACTGAGCTTATCACAATTGCACAGATGCTAGCAGAAGACACAGGACTCTTAGGTCAGAGACAAAGGACTTTATTACTCACAACACAGTAGGCAGCACAAGCTTTATCTTTGCTCTGGTTTACTTGCCCCCTAAGTTCCATGGGGCTGGAGCAGGAGGCCCAGGTGGATGCCGTGCACACAGTGGGCTCATGTCAGAGCTGAGATATACTGAGCTTAGGAAACTCCTAATCTTATAAGCATAAGAGGCTGATAACAAACCTGGTCAACATTCGACCTGGGGAAAGGCATTATCTTTATAATCCTGGTCTGGAAATAAACCTGTCCTCTGCTCCAGAGTGCGACACTATTCCTGCTCCCCCAGGCTATCTGCCATACAGCATCCTTGAAAAGATGGTTCCACACAAAAGGTGTCACAAGAGGTATAAGAATGCCACGGAGAATTGCCCCTCAACAGTCCTAAGGGAAGGAGACTCCTTCTGTCTTGCTGCTCTGCCAACATTCCCAACATCACTTCATGGTTAAAAATGGCTGCCTCAGCTCCAGCCATCACTCTGTATTCCAGACCACAGGAAGGACAAAACAGGGAGGAAATGTATCAGCCCTCTCTTTAAGGACACTCCCTGGAAGTTGCACACACATTAGGTTTGACTTATTCAAATAGCTATGCCTGGCTGCAAGAGAGGCTGGGGAATGTGGGACATATACCTGGCTAAAAGCCTATTACTAAAGAAGACTAGAGCCTGGGGAACAACCAGCCTTTCTGCTCTACATAGTCAGTGTCACAGTGGTCTGCGAATCTCTACATAGTTAGCGTCACAATGGTCTGTCACAATGGTCTGTGAGTGGTCTATCAAGTGCTGAGGACACATGAAGCTTTATTCCAGGAATCCATGGCGGGAGCTTCTCATTTAGTAGCCATCCTTGGCACTTCCTACCTTCCCCAACCTTAAAGGGGATGTTAGGCCCCTGAGTGAGGGTGGGATTCACCCTTGTCTTGCCCAGTACAGTGGAAGGCCCTGCCAGGCTTGGGTCTTGGAACACACACTGTGTTAAACCTGAGGTATGGGCAAGTCCTCTCCGTCTCCAGGCCTCAGCTACTTACTCCAGAGGACATGGTGTATTAGTTTGTTTTGCATTGCTATAAAGGGATACCTGAGACTGGGTAATTTATAAAGAAAAGAGGTTTATTTGGCTCACGGCTCTGCGGGCTGTAGAGGCAGCACGGTGCCAGCATCTGCTCAGCTTCTGGTGAGGCCTCTGGAAGCTTCTAGTCATGGTGGAAGGTAAAGAAGGGAGCCTGTGTATCAAATGGTGAGAGGGTGCAAGAGGGAGAGGGAGGAAGGGCCAGGCTCTTTTAAACAGCCAGATCTTGGCAGGTGCAATGGCTCATACTTGTAATCCCAGCACTTTGGGAGGCCGAGGTGGGCAGATCACTTGAGGTCAGGACTTCAAGACCAGCCTGGCCAACGTGGTAAAACCTCGTCTGTAATAAATATACAAAAATTAGCCTGGCATGGTGGCAGGTGCCTATAATCCCAGCAACTCGAGAGGCTGAGGCAGGAGAATTGCTTGAACCTGGGAGGCAGAGGTTGCAGTGAGCCGAGATTGCACCACTGCACTCTCCAGCCTGGGTGACAGAGCAAGACTCTGTCTCAAAAAAAGAAAAAAAAGGAACTCACTCATTCACTCATTACCCCGAGGACAGCATCAAACCATTCATGAGCCATCCCCATGGCCCAAACACCTCCCACTAGTCCCCACCTCCAATACTGGAGGTGACATTTCAAGGTGAGATTTGGAGAGGACAAAACACCCAAACCCTATCAACGGTTTGCTAAACACAGCAATAAGAAGAAGCCCATCCAGCAGGCTAAATGGATGTACTAAATAAGTCACATATGTAAAGCACATGCTGGGTGAAACTCTGTCTTAAAATACAAAATAAAACAGATAAGTAGGAATCTGAAGCCCAGAGAGGTGATGTAACTTGCTGAGATTCACACAGCAACAAAATGCTACACTTGGGGCTAGAACACAGAACTGCTGCCTGAAGTCTTTGGCGATGGCTCAGGAAGTGTTAAGTCGTTGGTGACGATGAGGATATGAGGAAGGAGAGTGGCCAGTGAAACCTACTACAGACCCTTCCTCTGGCTCGTGGTAAAGGGAGAACAGCTTAAACTTCTCGTCCGATGATGACATTGAGGGGAGCTGGGGCCAGCGGCCAGGCTAGTTCTTTCCAGTCCTTCTTCCCAGCCGGTCGTTTGCTTGGCTTCAGAGCAGCACGGTGCCCACACTCTGAAACGCCCACCAGAGAGGTCATGGGGCTCTGATCCTTTTTGCATAAAATAGCAGGATAAGGGCAGTGACCCTTATGAGGGCTCTTGGGAATTCAATTCTAGGGAAGAAGGTTGGGCCTGGAACAAGTACTGGGGCCTTTATTCCTCTTCTAAAATCTACGGAACAGCAGTAAATTGGCTTCAGGTCATCCCTCAGCACTTGAGATGGGAGTCCTTCCTGTGCTCACCCTTCTGGGGCTCAAGGGTCACCTCTTCCAGGAAGCCTTCCTGTATTGTTCTCTCATCTGCCCACTCCTCCCTGCATTTCTTCACCCCCTTGCTCTGCCCACACCTCACCTACAGCCCCAGATCACTGTGCCAAAATCATGGGCCAATGTATCAGTCTCCACCACTTGCCAGGAGAGCCTGAAGTCAGAAACCGTGCCTCCTGCATCCCTGTGCACCCAGCATCCCATGCAGGGCCCGGCACTACTCAGAGCTCAGTATGGTCAGTTCCCTGACTGAACTGTGGGCGGGGCCTAAAGCATGTGTCTCCATCAGAACTGTCTTCCAAAGCCTCCCTAGCAACACCCAGAACAGGACCCCAAACCCTGCCGCTGCCTTCAGGCTCTGCCGGGCTGGTCATATGCTAGAAGGAGGTCCCTCACCCACAAAGTGTTCCTTCCTGTATTCAACCATTCACTTCCTCACAATGTGCCTAGCCCTGCAGTGGGGGCTGGGGACACAGAAATGAAAAAGGCCCGATCTTGCCCTCAGGTGGCTCACAGTCAGGTGAGGGAGGCCAATACTCTCCCCTGCCTCCCTCCCTCCTTGACTGTCTTCCTTTTCCTTTACATATGTATTTTTTGGGCAAGAGACACACAACTACACAGAGTGACAAGTGCCAGGAAGGTGGCTGTTGAGAGCTCTGCGGGAGTCCCGAGAAGAATCCCCAGCGGTCACTGGAGGCCTTGGCGAAGGAGATTTCCAGGAGACTCAGCACGGATATCAGATCTTCCTATTGGAGGAGAAGCTGTGAGTCATAAGCCCCAAGCAGCCCTACAGACTTCCCCATGAATCACTCACTGCCCTCTTCTCTTCACTGGAGGCACACGCCATGGGGAATTCTCCTTCAGACGGGAGGGAGGAAATATGGGGGAAGTGGTGGGAGGACCGGGCTCAGAGTGGAGTCCCCGAGGTAGATTTTCCCGTTATCTTTGTAGACACAAAGCCCTGACCCCAGAAGCTGAGCCCCAGGATGGCCCCGGTCTTGAATAGCCAGGACCCTCGTGTGGCTTCCTGCTTACAAAGTGCTTTCACACACTTTATTTCATCTGCACCCCACTGTGTGTTATGGGAAGGTCTCCAAATTGCTTCATGAGGAAGGGAAAGAGGCTGGTCGAGCAGAAGAGAATCACTTCCCCCTAGCTTGGGCCCAGAACCCAGTCAGAAGGGAAGGGAATTGTCCACAGCCTGCAAAGATCTTTCACTTATCCATCACATTCATTGAGCACTCCCCTGCATGCCAGGCACTGTTCTAAGGGCAGGATGGCCAAGGTCCAGGCAGAAAGAAGAGCGTGGAGTCCAATGCAGGAGTGAACGCTGCCAGTGCTAGATAAAGCAATGAGGCCGGGCTAGCTAGAAGAGATGAGTGAGGGAGAAGAGTGGCAAAGATGCAGTCAGAGATGTGCAGCAAGACCAATATCAGGTCTCGTAGCCTTTGTTAGGATGTGTCTTTTAGTCTGAGTGAGATGAGAGCCATGAGAGGGTTTGAATAGAGGAGAAAAATTATCTGATGCGCTAAAAGTTTCCCTCTGGATTTTTAAAAGCCTGACTCCCTTCCAGTCATGGCAGAGCATGTAATTCAGAACAATTCCACTGGTGAGGACAAGGTAAGTTAGACAAAATATTAACATATTTTCGTTTAAAGGCATTATGACACTAAAAGGCAGTGAGGAACTTTGGGATCAAGACCTGGGAGAAGAAAAGTCAGAAGGATAAGCTGGGCACGGTGGCTCATGCCTTTAATCCCAGCACATTGGGAGGTCGACGCAGGTGGATCACCTGAATTCAGGAGTTCAAGACCAGCCTGACTAACATGGAGAAACCCCATCTCTACTAAAAATACAAAATTAGCTGGGCGTAATGGCGCATACTTGTAATTCCAGCTACTTGAGAGGCTGAGGCAGGAGAATGGCTTGAACCCGGGAGGCCGAGGTTGCGGTGAGCCGAGATTGCACCATTGCACTCCAGCCTGGACAACAAGAGCAAAGCTGTGCCTCAAGGTAGAGAGAGGGAAGGAAGGAAGGAAGGAAGGAAGGAAGGAAGGAAGGAAGGAAGGAAGGAAGGAAGGAAGGAAGGAAGGAAAGATCAGAAGGATGAACACAGCCCTTGGGGCCTCTTTTCCCCAAAGGGTATCTGCCAATTCTAAAATAAAAGGATCAGAGGCTAAGAAGTTGAGTTGAGCTTTTAAAAGACTCATGGGCCTAATGGGATGAAAGTTAAAACTCAGGGCACACCAAGGGGGAACCTGGCACACCCCTATGCTTTTGGGAGTATTACCCAAAAAAAAAAATCCAGGCTGGAGGGTCTGGTAAACCCACCAAGCTTTTAGTTGAAACTCCAAAGGAGTACACCCTTGGACTAAGAATGAACCAGTCATAACAGGATCTAAAGCCCAGCTTCAAGTCATCTCAACCCATCTCAATCTCTGATTGGATGAAGGTGATGTGGGGTTCCTAACACCCCTAGACACCTTCTACAAATGGAAGATAACATTATCTTAAGCTTCAAATAATCTCTAAAATTTTTCATATACAATGCCTGACAATCAACCAAAAATATGAGAAAATGAAACATAATCAAAAATCAAGAGAAAAAATAGGCAACAGAAATAAACACAAGGATATAGATAGTTACTGGTTACACACATTAAAATAATTCTGTTTAATAACTAAATTATATAGATGGAGAAATAATAACTGAAAATTATCCAAGGCAAATGAAAGGCATCAAACCACAGATTCAAAAACCTCATGAATCACAAGTAATATAAACAGGAAAAAAAAAAAAAAACTATAGGCATATTATAAATAAAACTGCTAAAAATCAAAAACAAAGAGAAATTCCTAAAGTAAAGAAAAAAGACAGATCACCCTCAGAGGGACAACAAGGCAGTTAGCTGACTTCTCAGCAGATGTCACAAGTCAGAAGACAGTGGACCGTATCTTCGAAGTTATTAAATAAGGTCAAAACTTGAATTCTTTACCCAGGAAAAATTCTTCAATAACGAGGCCGGGCACGGTGGCTCATGCCTGTAATCCCAACTCTTTGGGAGGCCAAGGCAGGTGGATCTCCTGAGGTCAGGAGTTTGAGACCACCCTGGCCAACATGGTGAAACCCTGTCTCTACTAAAAATACAAAAATTAGCTGGGCAGGGTGGCAGACACCTGTAATTCCAGCTATTCAGAAGGCTGAGGTAGGAGAATCGCTTGAACCCAGGGGGGTGGAGGTTGCGGTGAGCCAAGATCACACTGCCACTGCACTCCAGCCTGGGTGACAGAGCAAGACTCCATCTAAAAAAGAAAAAGAAATTTCTTCAATAATGAAGATAAAAACATTTGTAGGGAAGCAGAAACTAGAATTTGTCCTCAGAAGCTAATGCCCTAAACACAACACTAAAAGGAGAGCTTTGCCTGCTGGTTGAGAATAGACATAGAGGGGCAGTGCTGAGGCAAGGAAGCCAGCTTGGAAGCTTCAGTACTGTAGGCAAGATATGATGGTGGCTGGACCAGAGAGGTAGGTTTGGTCTCAAACTCCTGGCGTCAAGTGATCCTCCTGCCACAGCCTCCCAAAGTGCTAGGGTTACAGGCATGAGTCACCATGCCTAGCTCAGAGAAGTAGTTTTGGAAGTGATGAGAAGTGATATATTTGGGAAATGGATGTGTTTGAAAGTGGACCTCAGCTTGCGTTTGAATTAAACATAGGTTATGAGGGAAAGGGAGGAGTCAAGGATGTCTCCAAAGTTTTTGACCTGAACTAATGGAAGAATGAAGTTTCTATTAACAAAGGTGGGAAGACCGCAGAAAGAGCTGGTTTTAGGTGACTCAAAGGTTTGTTTTTGGAATTGCCAAATTTGGGAGTCTATTTGACAAACAAATGGAAATGTCAAGGAAGCTATTGGCTATTCAAGTCTGCAGTTAGGGGAGAGGTCTAGGCTAGAGATATGGGTTTGTTCCCTTTTTTCGTATTTCCCTCATAATGATGATGATAATGACAATGACAGTTAAAATAGCTAACATTTATTGTTAACTATGTGTCAGGTACTGTGCAAAACATTTCATATATACCATTTCATTTCACATTTCATACCATGTGAAGCAAAAATTTTTTTTTTTTTTTTTTTTTTTTGAGACAGAGTTTTGCTCTTGTTGCCCAGGCTAGAGTACAACGGCACAATCTCAGCTCACTGCAACCTCCGCCTCCCAAGTTTAATCAATTCTCCTGCCTCAGCCACCCAAGTAGCTAGGGTTACAGGCATGCATCAACATGCCTGGCGAATTTTGTATTTTTAGTAAAGACAGGGTTTCACCATGTTGGTCAGGCTGGTCTCGAACTCCTGATCTCAGGTGATCCGCCTGCCTCAGCCTCCCGAAGTGCTGGGATTAACAGGTGTGAGCCACTGCACCCGGTCATGAAGCAAATACTTTAACTCCCTTTTTAGAGATGTCAAAACTGAGGGTTTGAGAGGAGAAATAATCCACTCAAAGTCATACAGACACTAGTTGGACCTATCAGTTTTGTCCCAGGTGTTTGGAATAGAATCTTGAAATCCGGCCGGGCGCGGTGGCTCAAGCCTGTAATCCCAGCACTTTGGGAGGCCGAAACGGGCGGATCACGAGGTCAGGAGATCGAGACCATCCTGGCTAACACGGTGAAACCCCGTCTCTACTAAAAAATACAAAAAACTAGCCGGGCGAGGTGGCGGGCGCCTGTAGTCCCAGCTACTCGGGAGGCTGAGGCAGGAGAATGGTCTAAACCCGGGAGGCGGAGCTTGCAGTGAGCTGAGATCCGGCCACTGCACCCCAGCCTGGGCGACAGAGCAAGACTCTGTCTCAAAAAAAAAAAAAAAAAAAAGAATCTCGAAATCCTCTTTGGTGGTATGATTTTCACATCTACTGGGTGTTTTACAAACCATGGGTACTTAAAATATGTTTATTGGATGAGTGAATGGTGTCAATCTTGGTGAAATTTTTAAATCCCATCTTTGCAGTGTGCTCCACTGCAGAGGGCTGTGCAGGCTGGGAAGGAAGGAGGGCCCAGGGGTCAGAAGTATGCGATGCCCCCACAGGCCCTTGTAGGGAACCCATTCCTGCAAGAACCAGTCCCATCTCCGTAACACCAACCGACCTTCTGAAGGTCCAGGACCCCTCACTACCTCTTCCCAGAAAGTGTCTATTTCCTCCCCACTTTGTCTCCCTGAACCAGCCTTCAGGAACCCTGGGGATTCCAGGACCCTCCCAAGCTTGGGTATGGAAGGGACTTAGCACTGGCAGAAGGGTAGGAGAGAAGAATAGATGAGGTTCACTGCAGGTGCTTCTTACACATGAGGGAACTGAGGCCCCGAAAGGGGAAGCAGCTTGCCCCAGGTTAGTGGGGCAGGGCTAGATGGGCTCAGAACAGAGGCCACTTCTCCAAAGCTCTGATGGCCCAGAGAAAAGTATTGTATGACGCGGGCCCAGGGTGTGACTTTGGCGAGGCAGCCCACTTTTGTTTTCCTTTGCCAGACACTCGGGCCGGAGGTACGGGGGTGCGCTCCTGCTTGAGGGACAGAATGCGGAGCAGCTGAGTCACAAGAGAACGATATTACTGGGCCATATTACAGATTGGGAAAACTGAGGTTAAAGAGTTTGATAGCAGGCCGGGCGCCTTGGTTCATGCCTGTAATCCCAGCACTTTGGGAGGCCAAGGCGGGGTGGATCACGAGGTCAGGAGATCAAGACCATCCTGGCCAACCTGGTGAAACCCTGTCTCTACTAAAAATACAAAAATTAGCTGGGCGTGGTGGCGCGTGCCTATAATCCCAGCTACTCAGGAGGCTGAGGCAGGAGAATCACTTGAACCAGGGAGTCGGAGGTTGCAGTGAGCTGAGATCCCACCACTGCACTCCAGCCTAGTGGCAAAGCGAGACTCCATCTCAAAAAAAAAAAAAAAAAAGTTTGATAGCTTACACACCACTAACAGGTGGCAGAGTCAGGACTTGAACACAGGTCTAGTCAACTCCAAATCACGTACTATATCCACCAGTCCACAAACATACCTCAGGTCTTTGCTGCTCTCCTGGCCTTGGAGCCCTCGTCCCAGTTCACCTCTCAAATGGGCAACTGGGTTATATAATTCAGGTCTTAGTTTATCCTACCTTCATAGCCTTCATCCTTATTTTGTGATTATCTTATTTATATACCCCCCCACCATATATAGTGCCATGAGATGGCAAGTGACAAAGTAAAATTACTTTTGCTGTTTAGTGAAAATAGTAAAAGTAATTTTAGCTACTTATGAGTAGGAATTTTGTCTTGCACCAAAGTATCCCCTGAGACTATATTTATCAATATTTGTTGAACACATGAATGAATGAATGAATGAATGAATGAATGAATGAATGAATGTGTGGGTCTCCTGCCTAGCTTTAAAAGCCACAGTCAAGGAAAAGGTGGCTATAAGGTTATCTTCCTTGGCAGAGCACCGTTTAGTCCACTGTGGCGCTAGCACGGAGAGCGCACCCTTTGTTCTCCACAGGGTGGAAGACACCTCCTCGGCCGTCAGAGGGGAGCAGGGCTGCCGGTCTGCACCTACAGGCTGTTCTCAAACAGGCTCGCCCCGCAGAGCTCCGGAAAAGAGATGAGCAGCCCTCCCACCTGCTCTCCAGAAAGCAACCTGCAGAGAAAAACAGCCTGGGGTGACCTGGATCCACCCGGCGGGCGCGGGGCGGGGCCGCAGCAGCATTGTTTGCCTCTGTGTATGGCAACCAGAAACCACCGCAGCCAGCACTTCTCAGAGGCACCCCGCCCCCCTTTATTTTAATCTCCTAAACTGATTTGTCAGCAGCAGGAAGTGACATGACAGCTTTCCTCACAAAAGGGAAACTCCTCCGCGTTACCATGGGGATGGAGGCCACTGTAGGATCACAGATTTATATAATCTTAAAGGTGTACACACAATGATGTCAATGATGTCATCCTCCGATGGGCCAGGGGAGGGAGGGAAAGGAACGCCAGAGGCTGCAAGTCCAAAGCAAATTAGCTATGATTTGCAAAATTCCGAGGAAAGGAGAGGATGCGGTGGAGGTGGCGGGTGGGGGGGTTTGGGGGGGTTGGAGGTATTATAATTAAATAATGGGTGCCTGGAGACCACAGAAAAGCATAAAGTATGCATTGATGCATTTTCTACATCCCAGAATTAGAGAGATGGGAAGAACAGTACTGAGATCCAGTGCAAACTGGTCATTTTACAGGGTGGGAAAACTGAACCAGGAGAACTGCCAGAAGTCATTAGGACAGAAACAAGGGGATGGAAACATTTCTCCATGGCCCATTGTGTGCCAGGCACTTTACATTCATTGGCCCATGTCTTTCTCACAAGTGAGCCTCAGCTTTGTCCTCTGTAAAATGGGTATTGCTGTCAAAGGTTACTTAACCTTAGCAGTACCTGGCACAGAGTGCTCACTCTAAAACTGGCAACCATCACTGCCACATTATCAGTATTAAAAGTCTTATTTCAATCTCTTCCTGGGAAACAAACACGTTAATAGACTTTAAGTATCTTTCTTTTCATCAGGAGGCATTTTTTTTTCCCAAGGAAAGCAGTCTGAGGCCAAATATGACATTCTCTGGAGGGTCTGAACACAGTGACTCCAGTACATGGGGATCGGGGGTTATCATCCCTGGCTCTCAGGGCTGGCATGAGGCAGAGTGGCTTGAGCTGGGAGAAGTGAGTGACTTGTTTTCACTGGCAGCTCCCTTAGGCAGCCGCTGTATTTTTCCACTGCGTGGATCACACTGGAGATTAATTTTGGTTCAGCCAGTGCCTGCCAAGCAAAAAGTGAAGGCCCTAACCCACGGGGAAGTCAGCCATGGCATCTGTCACAGACTCAATGTCGCTGGTACATTTCCACGGAGAGAGATATTTACAATAGTAAATTTCTAGGCTTTGATAAAAACATTCGGTAGGATTTGTTTTGATAGGCATGAATATACTTGTAATCGGAAACCCAGCTGAGGAAATGAGCTTGCCAGCCCAGGGTAAGTTCTTAAAACTTAGAACACAGGGATCTTTCAGACCCTGGGAGTCAAGTGGCAGACAGTGAGCCAGAGGGGCAAAGTCAAGGACACTGATTCTGTGTAAAGACCTTGAACAACAGGACAGGACCAGACCCGTAGCACAGGGTGCTCTGGATAAGACAAATGGGGTATTTCCTTTTCTGCTTCCCATAGCACTTTGTCCAGAAACAGAGTGGAGTGGGGCGCTAAGGGGCCAGTAATCCAAGAACTTCACAGTTTCTTAACGCAACATTGTAGACTGGATTACAGGTTGTTAGCAATTACATCTCTTCTGTTTTTTGCCTGCTTGGCAAAGGAGTACAAATTCAGAATATTATCCTAGATCAAGTTAGGTTTAATTGCTTATCTTCAATAAAATTATGAAATCAGAACAGCAGGTGACCTGAAGGAGACAACCAGCAAAAATGCCATGTCTATATGCAGAAACACCAGCGTGAATGTCCTCCGCAATGTTAGCAATGGTCAGGTTGGGAACAGGCTGTTGCAGGTGATGTATTTGCATGGTATTTGCTTATAGTGCTTGATTTTTTTTTTTTTTTTTTTTTTTTTTGCCATTCAATGTATTATTTTCACAATAACAAAAGCCTTTTTAAAAGCAAAAAGATAGGTCAGGAGTTCAAGACCAGCCTGACCAACATGGTGAAACCCCGTCTCTACTAAAAACACAAAAATTAGCCGGGCATGGTGACGTGCACCTGTAATCCCAGCTACTTAGGAAGCTGAGGCAGGAGAATGGCTTGAATTGGGAGGCAGATGTTGCAGTGAGCCGAGCTCATGCCATTGCACTCCAGCCTGGGCAACAGAGACTCTGTCTAAAAAAAAAAAAAAAAAAAAAAGCAAAAAGAGTGCCATGAGATGGGCAAATGAAAGTCCGAAACAGATGTAGATTCCAATTCCCCTGTTTCTGCCACTTAGCCATGCTGGGTCTCAGCATCTCATCTGCAAAGGGCCTTGCTGAGTTTCTCTGGGGGCAGGTAGCACACACTGCCTTATATCATGTGTTTGGAAAAACTTTTGTCTCCTCATAACTCCAGCACAGCTCAGAGACGGTCAGGTGACTTTTTATATTAACCTGAGGAGGGTATTAAATGAAAAAGGTAATCCAAGCAAGTGGCGATTTCCTCCTAGCTTTAGCTCTGGGGACACCTTAGCATCCTGGGTGACATAGTAGGTTACAGAGCTGCTAAAATGGGCATGGGCAGACACACTGATCCAATACTAAGAGTTCAGTTGTAGCATCTGGTGTTTCATGATACTCACTTGTCTTCCTCCCTTGCAACCCAGCCATTTCATGGGACCAATGGGCCACCACAGGGATCAGATCTCAACACATTCTGCAGGCCCTTGTCGAAATTCTTCCCTAGTTCACTAGTGGGAGAGGGACTGGGTGTGGTTGCCAAAGAAATAAAAGCATTGAAATTTCAATAGAAATGCCGTAATTTATTCCATTGTATAAAAAAGTTATCCTTATGTAACAAAATGTCTTCTTAGAAGAAGAAATATATTATTTCAGGTCATAAATAATCAGCAAACATACAACTGTTGGCAACTAAAAAAAAACCCCAACACTGGTATTTTCCATCAGTGCTGAAAACAAACCTGCTTACGATATATTTACAGGAGAGTACAGTACTCAAAAACAAAAATTGAGGTATTTGGTTCTTCTAGGAGTAGACAATGACATTTGTGGAGGCAGACACCTCCACAAAAATAAATAAGGTATATTCTCATATGTATATGTGTCGTCGGGAATGATAATACTGGTAGGTATGTCAAGCATGAAGAGATTCTACAAAAAACAGGAGCGAGCAAAAAGAAACTGGCTCACACACTGAGTCCTTTCTCTTCTGCCCCATTTTGTCAGAGGGACTTGATGTACCCACTACATATTGGTCCCGAATGTGCTGAGTTCAGCAGATGTCTTGACGCTAAGTCATCACAACGACTGCTTAGGAACCCAGTGGAACTCGGGTGAAGTTAAATAAATAAAGACCAGCCCTCTCGAGCCCCTCCCAGAGTTACTGCATTTCTCCTCTCAAGGAGCCTGGAGTCCCAGTGGGATGTGAAGAGCCTCACCTCCCACAGCCTTTCAGCAGCTGGGAGAGGTCGTGATGGGACTCTGAAGGTAGCTCAGCGCACTGTTCGTGGAGTGGACAGGGATGGAGACGGGGAAGTTGAACACAGTGGTGGTGGAGGTGCCTCGGTCGAGCACAGCCATGGCGGGGCTCCCAGCCTCTGCCGAGCAGTGTGGGGCCAGCACCTGGGACTCAAACTGCAGCAGCTGGCCCATGAAGCTGAAGTTGGGGGAGATGATGCTTCGCCTCTGCTTCACAAACTCAAAGGCCTCGTCTAGCTTGACTCGGTTAGTCCTCATGAGGTAAGCAAGGCAGATAGTAGCTGACCGGGAAATGCCCGCCTGGCAGTGGACAAACACCCTTCCTCCAGCATTCTTGATGGAGTCTAGAAAACAAAAGGAGCGGCTGGTTACTGGAGAGCTCAGGAGAACCACCCCAAGCCCAGGTACAGTGTATCTGAGAAAGGTCATGTGTGTCTTGTCTAGAAATGGTCAACATCACCACACGCCATCACATGGCTACTGTTCATGGAAGCAACTTGGGCACTGCGCAAAGGATGGCACAGGATTTAAACTCAGACTGGGGATTTCCACTCAGCAGATAGATCTCACACCAGTCAATTCAACTTTGTGAGCCCCAGTTTGCAAATCTGTAAAGTGGGACATTGAATCAAATTCACATTTTGCAGGAATGTTGCCCACACCAGACTGATACTGAATGTCTGGAAGAAGGCTCATAAGACTTCAAGCTCTTGCCACAGAGGTTGGGCTTAGGGGCTAAAATGAGAAGAGAGAGGCAGAAAAGCCCCAGGCATCCATTCCATTTACCTATGAAGTCAATGGCCTCGTTGAACCAGGAGCTGATGTCTGCCTTGTGGTTGTCCTCCACAGGGATGCTCTTGTATTGGTAGTGACCCTCAAAATGGTTGGGACAATTGGCTGAGACGTTGATCAAGGCAGTGATGCCCAAGGCATCCAGCATGTCCTTGCGGGAAGCGTGATAGGCACTGCCCAGGTACAGAAAGGGCAGGATTTCCACCGGGCCACCCTGAAATCCAGAAATATCCAACATTCATCAAGCTCGCTCAAAGCCAAGGCCAGTGCCCACACCCACAAAAACTTTCTGCTGGAAAAGTCAATTTCAGATAGCGAGTGAACTCAGTTCTGTTGCTGGAGGATAAATAAATAGGGAACTAAGCCCATTTGCCTGGGCAGGACCAGCAAATTCATTTCTGTAGAGCCTACAATCATATCCCTGTGTCCCCTCCGTTATAAATAATGCTGCAGGTCACTTTCTATATTCTCCCTGGCACCACTCCTCCGTGCCTTTGCCAGTTCTTACTTCTCCCCTGTGGCAGGGACACCTACTAACCTGATCGTAGAGTGGGGTACTGCAGGAACTGCACCCAGATTCCGCGCTGTCAGGGACGCTAGTACTCAGGGGAAGGCTGAGCCCCATGGGGGTCGACTGTTTGCTGCACAGCTCCGGGCAGGAAGCCGAAAACGCTTCGTATCCTCCTGGGAATACAAAGACATTTTTTTTTTCCTCAGTGACGCCGGGACAGGGCACCTTCATACGACTCCCCCACCCACCAAGGGCTGGAAGTTTACAGCGGAAAGGCCCAGGCAAGTCTTTGTTCCCAGAGCCAAACAAAGCCAATGACAAGTTCCAGAGATAAATGTACTCCAGCGCCCACGCGCTGCAGGTGGGGCGACCCCCCGGGAGCCAAGAGCCGAGGGTACCGGGCAAAATCTCAGGGGTGTGCGGCCCGCCCCGAGCTTCCCCGAGGGCGTACCTTTGAGGAAGAAGACTTGCGCGGCGCGCGCCTCGCGGCAGAGCGCACCGGCCGCCAGAGTCAGGGTGCCGTCGCGCCTGGCGCCGTCCAGGGCGGCGCTGCGCTCGTCCAGCAACACCACGGCGTGGTAGGCGCCGGCCAGCAGGCGGCCGCGCAGCTCGGCGTTGGGCACGATGTGCTCCAGGCCCATGGCGCCCTTGGCCCGGCGCCGCACGATGGTGCTGAAGCGCACGTTGACAGAGCCGGCGATGTGGCCGGCGTTGAAGGCGAAGAAGGAGCGGCAGTCCAGCAGCAGGCATTGCGCCGCGCGCTCCCTCAGCAGCGCCCGCAGGCCTCCAGCGTCCAGGGTGCCCACTTCCATGACCATGGCCGGCCTCAGCGCCCCCAGCGTGATCAGCCCTGCGGTGCTCTTTGTCCTCGGGGCCAAGGGCAGGGCGGCGCCTTTCGAGGAAAAGCTAGACCCCCGGGTCGCTCTGCGCCGAACCAAAAGCTGCTTTTGGACTGAGAGAGGAGCGTCACGCGGGGCTCTGGGCTCCTCGGCTTCTTCGCGGTTGCCCCGACTGCCCCTTCGAACCACGTCGCACACACAGCCCGAACGTCCTTCGCAGCGAGCCCTATCCGGGGAGCTCGTTTATATGAGGCCTCTGGGCGACGGGGCGGGCCTGACCCGCGCGCAGGGGGAGGAGGGTGTTTGTTTGAATGGTGATCACGTGACGGGGCGGTGACGTCACCCGCCCTGCCCGGCCCGGCGCCGCCGAGCTACAGGGGAAGACGTCATCAGCCTCGGAGCTGGGTCCGCTTGCTGCGCGCTGGCTCGCGGCCCGGCCCCCGCCCTGCCGTCCGGCCTGCTCTTGGCGCGTCCCCAGGGACTGGGCCCGCGCCGCGCTCCGGGCCCAGCGGGGAGGCGGAGGGCTCGCTGCCAGCTGAGGCTGACCTCTGGGATGCGAGCGGCCGGGAGAATGGGCGACGTGCCACCTGCCTTGGCCTCGCCGCTCCTCCGTCTCTCCCTCCCCGAGTCCCCTTCCCCGTGCCCCTCGGCCTTCGACCTGAGCCGAAAGGGGCTTCCTGCGCTTTTGCATACTCTTGTGCCCCTTTCTCTCATTTCCTCATCACTAACAGGCGGGGAAACTGAGGTTCCCCAAGCGAAGCTACTGACTTGCCCAGAACCACACTACTGGGGTGTGGGGTGGGGCGGCGCGTGGGGCAGCACAGAGGCGCCTAAGATGAAGTTTGGAGAAAAATGAACAGCTCTGCCGATAGAAAAGTCGTTCCTACCAAAAACGACTCGAGCGAGTTGGGGCGGAGAGGTTCAGGGCAATGCTTTCCTGTTTCCCCGACTTTCTTTAAGGTGGCTTTAAAATATCTACATTTGCCATGAAAGTGTAAGCGAGCAAACCCCCACCGGGAAATAATGCTATTCCTAGTCTGTGGCCCCTGGAAGACTTGGAGCCAAGGAAGGCAGGTCAAGGGGCTGAAATCCCGGTCGGGGGTCGCAAGGCCCCGCGGTGGATTCCCGGGTTTGGCGTTTGGAGGGGTGAGGGGCGACCCGCAGCGCGACTCGACGGCTCCCCCCAGGGGCCGCCCGACACGTTTCTGTCACCTTGGCTCCAGACCGAGCTTCTCCATCCCTTTATTACACAAATAGGCAGTATACTGAGTGAGCGCCCACTAAGCGCTGGGCTGGGGGGCTCCAACCCGGAACAGAAGCCGGCCCCAACCCTCGCTCCCTGTCGTCGCTTCCGTTATAGGCTGAAGGCAAAATCCAATCCCGGGCCGTTGTGGGCGGACTGCCAGGACATGGATCGCAACGCTTGGGAAGACCCCCCGCCCCCAACGCCCAGCGATATCCATGCCCTGAGTCCCAGTGACGGCCCCCTGGACAGCACAGCCTGCTGCAGCGACGCGACGCGCTAGGTACACAAACATAAACATTGCGCCACCGGCCCGGGTGCCGAGTCAGGAACATTCTGCGGTTTCCTCCCCTCCTGGGGGAGGGGATTTCACTGGCCACCCTCTGTCGTCGTTGTGCGAGCTGTATCACCAGAGGCAACTTCTGCATTTGCCTCGCTTAGCTTGTGTGTTTTCGCCTGCGCAAACGTTCTGCCTGGATTCTTCTAGAAAAGTTCAGGGAATGGAGTGCTTTTTTTTAAAAGGGCGTTTTCTACCTTCATTTGAACATTGGTCGAGGACAGCAAAGAGGTCCTCAGATAAGAGCAACACCCTCCCTGTATGGAGAGATAGAAGAAAAAGAAATTATTTGTTTATACTACTTATTCAGCTGAGGAACTCAACATACTTTTTGCGTTGAATCATAGAATGTTACAGCTGCTGACTTTTCACTGCATACCGACTTGATTTGTCCCATTTTTTTTTCTCTCACCAAGAGAATTCATTATACCTTTCCCTACCGAAATTTTTCAACAAGAAAACTCTTTTAAGGGCTGGGTGCTGTGGCTCACACCTGTAATCCCAGCACTTTGGGAGGCTGAGGCAGGCGGATCACAAGTTCAGGAGATCGAGACCATCCTGGCCAACACGGTGAAACCCCGTCTCTGCTAAACATGCAAAAATTATCTGGGCGTAGTGGTGGACGCCTGTAATCCCAGTTACTCGGGAGGCTGAGGCAGGAGAATCGCCTGAAGCCCAGGAGGCGGAGGTTGCAGTGAGCCAAGATCACACTATGGCACTCTAGCCTGGTGACAGAGCAAGATTCTCTTTAGTGCCATTATCATGGTAGTAGTGGCACAGTCTGGCCCTAGAGCCAGGTATCTTCTGGCCTCTCCTGCTTTTCTCTCTCCTCCCTTGCTGGAAAGAGTATAAAAGTAGACTTGAACCCTGTCATTTTGCTGCTGGATGGTCAGAGGTGAGTCTCGACCCCTACTGAGCCTCCAAGCCCACATCTGTACCGTGGGTCTACACTGGCCCACTTTGTAGATGGTTTGAGGCCCAAGTGAGAGATGGGGGGGTTAGGGAACCCAGGCCCTACCCCACCCCTGCTCTTTATGATTCACTGTATCTCTAGGGTTTCCCCTTCCCAGCAGAATGGTTCTGTCCCTGTGCCTTTCAGAGACTTGCCTCAGAACCAGGGAGAAGGTCACTGCAAGCCATCTGCTTATGAGAGACATCAGCGGACAGGGGCCTGACTCAGGGAGAGCTCCTCTTTAAGACCCTCTACCACACAGCGCTCACGGTGGGTCACCTGCCTAGAGGCAAGTGGTAAACGTGTAGCCACCTAGGCCCCCAATCCAGGCAGTGGAGATGCTGCTTCTGACTGAGGATGGAGCCAAAGAGAGCCCAGCATCATCTGGTCTCTGTAACCACAGGAGTGGAGGACTTGGCCTTGTGGGCCTGGCCGCCAGAGGGAATGAAGCAGATAAATCAGTGGATGTTGACTCAGGGGAGAGAATTGGGCCTTTCTGACCTGGGCTGTTCCCAGTTCTACCTAGTCCTGCTTAGGAATAAACCTGGAGGCAGTGTGGAGTAACGGGAAGAAGGGTTCAGAGTTCCATACTCCCCCAAAAGCTGGCCGGGATTCCCTACCTTTAATGTGTGGCCTTGAGTAAGTCCTCCCATGGTGCTGAGCTCCACCCCCTCCTTCCCATGATGGAGAGAATAATAATAACACACACCTCCAAGGACTTTGGGGAGACTGGGTGTAGCCAGGGTTGGCCCTAGCTCATAGTCCCTGTCCTAATCCTGCTCTCAAAGGCGACTTTGGATCTCTCTTGGGATCACAGTTTGAGAAGAGTGGAGCTCCCCCAATGACAGTCAGAAAGAGGCCCCCGCTCACTGTCTGCTCGGTGACCTTGGGCAAGCAGCTGACCATTTCTGAGCTTCTGTTTCCCCATTTGTAAACTGGGAATAACATCCATTTAGGACAAAGTGAAACAGTGTGTAAGAACCTGATATGGATGACACCCAAAGGGGGTGTTCTCAAGAGGGGGAGCAGGGTCCCACATTCATGTTCCCTCTTTGAAAACACACGGCCTTTTTCCTGTCTCCCTGTGGTGTATGGGGTTCCTCCCCTCAATATCCTTCTACAACTCCCCATTTCTTAGCAAATCCAAAACGCACTGCTACTGAGCCTCGCCATCTATATGGCTCAGCTTCCCACTCTCTTTTCTTTCTCTCTTGTGCTCCAGGAAAATTCCGTGGGCCTGTGTTCCTAGAATGTTCTTGTCCTCTGCCACATCTTTGCTCACATTCCTCCCCCACCCCCTGCCAGACAGTGGCCCCTCTGGGCTTTCCAAGTGAAGACTCCTTGGGTTCCTCCAACTGCTCCCTCTTCTTGGCCTGGAGGACATTGTCCATGTATTCTCATTGTGTACAAGTCACCTAGATCTTTGTCGTACTCCCCACAGGGTGTGAGCTTGTCAGCTTGAAGACAAGGGGTGTGTTTTTCTCAGCATTGCACTCCCCAGCCTACTACCTTTGATGTGGTGCCTGGCACATAGTAGGTTCACAATTTGGGAAACGGTAGAATTGTTTCAAAGGGTACTGTTGAAAAGTGTCAGAAGGGTGGAAGGTGGTCATTGACACTTATTAGGCCTCACCTCTGGGCCAGGTGCATTACAGGTATCTTTCCATGAATCTGACAGTGATCCTGTGAGGTGCTTGTTGTCCCCATTTTATAGGCAAGAAAAGAGGCTCAGAGAGGAGACATGCCAAAGGTCACATGCCTGAGGTCATAAAGCTGATAATCATCAGACGCAGATCCAAACCCAGCGCCTGTCTGACTTGAGAGAGGGAGCTGGGCCTGGCTCTGTTGAGGCCTGTGCGTCTGCCAGTCTGCCAGCCCCATGTCCGGCAGCACTGCCTGGAGCCTCTGCCTCCCAGCTTCCTGGAGCTCTTCTCACTGGACAGAGCGGTCCCTGGTGTCAGCCCAGCAGGGAGCCTGGAGCCTCCTAAGACTCCCAACTCAGGCCCTCATGCCCCTGCTCAAGAGACTCTGTAGCCACTCGGGCCTACCTTGAGGGACTGGCAAAGGGCTGACATCACCCTCTACACCCAGGCAGTTGGGACAGAGCTAGCTGTCATTGCACAATCCTTACAAACAGATCTCCATGCTCAGACCTGGCAGGGCCCACCAAACTGTGTCATCCTGTCTAACCTCCTCATTTGAGAGACAAGGGCCCAGAGAGGTTAGGCAATCTGTCCAAAGTCACACAGTGTTCAGAACATTCTAACCAGTCAGCATTGTGTGAGCTGTGTGTCCAAACCCTTAACAGTGTTTATCTTTGGAGGGTGGAGTTCCTCTCATTTTCTTCCTTATGACTCTGAGTGATTTGAACTTTTTAAACTTAAATGTGTAACTTTTGTAACAAAGAATAAAAGGTAAGATTAGAAGGCAACCATATGAAGGTAACAGCATTGTCCTTAAAACCAAGTTACAGAGTTAGACCTCCTGAATTAGAATCCCAGCTTGCTTACTCACCAGCTGTGTGTATTTGGGCACGTTACTTTAGCTCTGTGAGACTCAGTTTTCTCATCTTTAAAGAGGGAATAATAATCGTATCGATCTTGTAGTATTCATAGGAAGGTTATATAAGACAGTGATTGGCAAACTATAGCCTGTAAGCCAAACCTAGCTCGCTACCTCTTTTTGTACAAACCACAAACTAAGACTGGTTTTTATGTTTTAAATGGTTGGGGGGAAAAATCAAAAGAAGAATCATATTTTATGACATGTGAATGTCATATAAAATTCAAACTTCATTGTCCATAAATGAAGTTTTATTGGAACACAGCCACACCCATTCCTTTACGTGGTATCTGTGGCTGCTTTCACACTACAATGGGAGGTGTATATTGTGACAGAGACAGTATGGCTCACAAAGCCTCAAATATTTACCCTTATCCCTTTACAGGAAAAGTTTGCCAACCCCGATAGGAGCTCATGGATGAAAAGTACTTTAGAACAATGCCTGGCACAGAGTAAGTGTTTTGAAAACTTTGTTATTATTATTATATAGATATTTATAAAATCTTCTTCCCCTCGGATGTTTTTAAAAGCAGTAATTGCTTTCATCATATAATTCATTGTGTTGAAGGCACAGTTTTCATATTTTAGCATTTCTCAGGACGTAACAATTGGAAGCATGTCATCGTTAATTGACAGCATATTCCTTTCTTAATGGTGCATAAATTAATGAAAGGGCCTCAGAACTGATGACATCTTAGAGCCAGTAGATGCAGTGAAGTGTAAAAGGTTGAAGATGGAAAAGAATTGAGTGCTACAGTCATTCAGTCAACAGCCGTTCCAGTGGTGGGACAGACTTGTTAAGTGCCAGGGTAGAAACTGGGTACCCAGGAAAGATGCCCAGAGGAGAGGACGTCTACTTGGAGATGTAAAGGCTGATGTCGGATAGAAATACCTGGAGGAAATGCCTTTGAGAGGTGGGCCTCAGTTACCTACCACTTTCCCCCTGGAAGCCTCACCTCCCTGTAAAATAAGAATAGTAGTAACCCCTAAAGACCACTTTGTCGTTCATTTTCTTTTTTCTTTCTTTTTTTCTTTTTTTGAAATGGAGTCTCGCTCTGTCACCCAGGCTGGAGTGCAGTGGCACGATCTCAGCTCACTGCAAGCTCCGCCTCCAGGGTTCAAGCAATTCTGCTACCTCAGCCTCCTGAGTAGCTGGGACTACAGGCGCCCGCCACCACGCCCGGCTCATCTTTGTATTTTTATTAGAGACAGGGTTTCACCATGTTGGTCAGGCTGGTCTCAAACTCCTGACCTCATGATCTACCTGCCTTGGCTCCCAACGTGCCGGGGTTACAGGCGTGAGCCACTGCAACTGGCCTGTCGGTGATCATTTCTCTCTCTCCCACTAGCTCGGAAGCAAGGGCATGGTTTCTTGTCTCTCTTGGTCCCCAGTACAAATCTCAAAGCAAGGCTTGTTGAACAAATAAATGAAGACGAGCCCAGGAGCCCAGGAAAGGGACCAGGAACAGCAGGGCCTCCATGACTCACACAAGCCTCATCCCTGAAGCAAGGATGCAGCTGCCAACAATGGCCCCAAGCCACGCCCGCCACTGGGGGAACTGATGCTGCGGTGAGAAGTGACAGCTTTCTGTTGATTCTTTTCTTTCTTTTTCTAAAACAGAATATGAATTGAGACATAATTTCATTTTCATAATGAGAAAACACTTAGTAACTAATGTTGTTGGAAGCAAATGTGAACACAGTTTGTCTGTCCCAAACTCATCTCTGGGAAAAGGAGGAGGAAAAGTTACTGGCACTATGTTCAGAATCATAGCTGAAGATGCAGAAATTGTTCATCCCAATTTTGCCTTTGTAAGTAACGTGGGGGCAGTGCTTATTAATAATTGCCAATCTCTACTAAGACACAGTACTTACTAGGTGCTTTATATTCGTTTCCTGGTGTGATCATGACATTAACCCTGGGAAATGGGTACCCTTACTATCTCCATGTGAAGAAATGGGGAAACTGAGGACCAGAGAGGTGAACTAACTTGTCCAAAGACACACAGCAAGGGCTCTGACTCTCCGCTTTCCAAGTTTTTTGTTCTTATCTTTTCACAGCACATAGCAGGCATGGTATGAGGGTGGCGTGCTGCACAATTTTGCTGTTTGTTTCTTGGAATAATAATTTACAGGGGGCTGCTTCTAGATTCCAAAGGAAAGAGAAAAAGAAATATGCCCTAAACTCAGGCTTTCTGCCTGGCCCTGCCTGACTGTCTGAGCTGCATTGGACAAATGGTTTATTCACTGGCCTTGACCTCAGTGGGTTTGGCCACCCATTGAGAGTGAAGTCACACCTCCAGCACTGCGATGCATTCATTTGTTTTTTTTTTTGTTTTTTTTTTGAGACGGAGTCTCGCTCTGTCGCCCAGGCTGGAGTGCAGTGGCGCGATCTCGGCTCACTGCAAGCTCCGCCTCCCGGGTTCACGCCATTCTCCTGCCTCAGCCTCCCGAAGCGATGCATTCATTGATCCGCTCACCTAGCTTCATGGCAGGCAAGAAACAGGCCTATGTGAGCCTGCCCAGGATCAGGGACAGGAGAGCACACAAGTGTTTCTGGATATCCTCAAGCTGTTGCTGGGCTGCTCAGTTCTTCCCTAGGAGATCCTCCGGGGGGCCTGAATTAGTTTGCTAGGGCTTCCGCAACAAAGTGCCACAGACTGAGCAGCTTAAATAAAAATGTATCATCTCGTGGTTCTGGAGCCTGAAAGTCTGAGATCAAGGTGCTGGGCATTAGGACTTGAACATATGTTTTTTGGGGGCACACTTCAACCCATCGGAGGGCCTGTGCCCCAAAGAGAGCCTCCTTCTGTGTGCAGTGAAGGTGTGAGTTATAAACATGAGAAGAAAACACCCCTTGTTCTTGGATAGGATGACTCAATACCACAAACAGTCCAACTGGCCCAGGCAAATATATCCATTTAACGTGATCGTCACAAAAATACTGAGGGTGGGTGTTTTTTTCTGGAGTTAAACAAGTTGATTCTGGAGTTGATATGAAATAATAAACAAGCAAAAATAGCAGAATTTCTTTAAAAAAAAAAAAAGGGCAGTGGGGTGGAGGTAAGCCCTACCAGACATTAAAACACACCATAAATCTTCTGTAATTGGCAAGGCACAGTGGCTCATGCTTGTAACCCCAGCACGTTGAGATGCTGTGATGGGAGGATTGCTTGAGCCCAGGAGTTTCAGACCAACCTGAGCAACATAGCGATACTCTATCTCTACAAAAATAAAAAGTTAAAAGCTAAGTGTGGTGGTGTGCACTGGTAATCTCAGCTATTCCAGAAGCTGAGGTGGAAGGCTTGCTTAAACCAAGGAATCTGAGGCTGCAGTGAGCTATGATCACACCACTGCACTCAGCTTGGGGGACGGAGTGAGACCATGTCTCTAATTTTATTTGTTTATTTATTTTTTTGAGATGGAGTCTCACTGTGTCGCCCAAGCTGGAGTGCCGTGGTGCGATTTCGGCTCACTACAACCTCTGCCACCCAGGTTCAAGCAATTCTCCTTCCTCAGCCTCCCAAGTAGCTGGGATTATAGGCGCATGCCACTGCAGCCAGCTAATTTTTGTAGCTTTTAGTAGAGATGGGGTTTCATCATTTTGGCCAGGCCGGTCTTGAACTCCTGACCTCGTGATCCGCCCCGCCTCGGCCTCCCAAATTGCTGGGATTACAGGCGTGAGCCACCGCGCCCGGCCTCTAAAAAAAATTTTTTTTTTAATGTTTTAAAGCCTCTGTAATAAAAATGGTGTACCTGGAAACACATAGACAGACCAATGGAACACAATAGAAAGTCCAGAAATGTATCCAAGTACATGTGAAGATTTGGTGCATGGCCAAGGTGGCGTCTCAGGTCACTGGGACATAAGACTTCTTAATAAGCAGTGCTGGAACCATGACATTCCATTTGGAAAAAAGATAAAAGTGAGGCCAGGCGCGGTGGCTCAAGCCTGTAATCCCAGCACTTTGGGAGGCCAAGATGGGCGGATCATGAGGTCAGGAGATTGAGACCATCTTGGCTAACACGGTGAAACCCCGTCTCTACTACAAAAATACAAAAAACCAGCCGGGCGAGGTGGCGGGCGCCTGTAGTCCCAGCTACTCGGGAGGCTGAGGCAGGAGAATGTTGTGAACCTGGGAGGCGGAGCTTGCAGTGAGCTGAGATCCGGCCACTGCACTCCAGCCTGGGCGACAGAGCGAGACTCCATCTCAAAAAAAAAAAAAAAAAAGATAAAAGTGGATCCATACCTCACACCAAACATCAGAATAAACACCAAATGGTCCAGAGATCCAGATTTTTAAAAATGACACCTTACAACTTCTTTTTTATTTTTCTTTTTTCTTTTTTTAAGACTAGTCAACTACAGTAGTGAGAAGAGGGGAAAGGGTAGAACAAGGAGTTTGATCAGTAACTGACAGTCAACAATTCATTGAGATAACTCACTACCTTTGGACCAGCCAAGGAAAGTTTACAACTCTTTTTTTTTTTTTTTTTTTTTTTTTTGAGACAGAGTCTCACTCTGTCACCCAGGCTGGAGTGCCATGGAGCAATCTCTACTCATTGTAACCTCTACCTCCTGGGTTCAAAAGTCTCCTGCCTCAGCCTCCTGAGTAGCAGAGACTACAGACACCCGCTACCTTGCCTGGCTAATTTTTGTATTTTTAGTAGAAATGGGGTTTCACCATTGTTGGTCAGGCTGGTCTCAAACTCCTGACCTCAAGTGATCCATCTGCCTTGGCCTCCCAAAGTGCTGGGATTACAGGTGTGAGCCACCGCACTGCCCAGTGTACAACTTTTAAAATAAAACAGAGGGAAATTTATTTATAACCCAGAAGTAAGAAAATTTTTTATTTAGGACTCAAAAGACTCAAACAGTGAAAGAAAATCTTTTTTTTTTTTTTTTTTTTTGAGATGGAGTCTCGCTGTGTCTCCCAGGCTGGAGTGCAGTGGCGTGATCTCGGCTCACTGCAAGCTCCGCCTCCCGGGTTCACGCCATTCTCCCGCCTCAGCCTCCCAAGTAGCTGAGACTACAGGCGCCCACCACCACGCCCGGCTAGTTTTTTGTATTTTTAGTAGAGACGGGGTTTCACCATGTTAGCCAGGATAGTCTCGATCTCCTGACCTCGTGATCCACCCGCCTCGGCCTCCCAAAGTGCTGGGATTACAGGCTTGAGCCACCGCGCCCAGCCAGAAAATCTTGATTAAATTCAACTATATAAAAATTAAACCCGGCCAGGTGCAGTGGCTCACACCTGTAATCCCAGCACCTTGGGAGGCTGTGGAGGGCAGATCACGAGGTCAGGAGTTCAAGACCAGCCTGGCCAACATGATGAAACTCCGTCTCTACTAAAAATACAAAAATTAGCCAGGTGTGGTGGCGGGCACCTGTAATCCCAGCTACTCGGGAGGCTGAGGCAGGAGAGTCGCTTTAAATCAGAAGGTGGAAGTTGCAGTGAGCCGAGATTACACCACTGCACTCCAGCCTTGGCAACAAGAGCGAAACTCCGTCTCAAAAACAACAACAACAAACAACAACAACAACAACAAAAATCCAAATTTGTAGAAAGCTTTTTGTGCCTAAAGCTCCAGAAGCAAAGTTAAATTTTATTTTTAAAAAAGGCAAATGGGGCTGGGTGTGGTGGCTCACGCCTGTAATCCCAACACTTTAGGAGCCCGAGGTGGGCAGATCACAAGGTCAGGAGATGGAAACCATCCTGGCTAATATGGTGAAACCCCATCTCTACTAAAAATACAAAAAAAAAAAAAAAGAATTAGCTGGGCATGGTGGCGGGCATCTGTAGTCCCAGCTACTTGGGAGGCTGAGACTGGAGAATGGCGTGAACCCAGGAGCAGTGAGCCAAGATCGTGCCACGGCACTGCAGCCTGGGCAACAGAGGGAGACTCCGTCTTTAAAAAAATAAATAAATAAAAAATAAAGGCAAATGGGAAAAAAATTGTAATTTACAGATGAAGGCCAATTTCACCAATATTAAAGGAGTTCTTAAAAACAGAGATGAAAAAGCCAAAAATATGATTTTAAAATAGACAAAAACCGTGAGCAGATAGTTTATAGAAAAAGAATTACAGTCCTTCTGAACACGTAAAATGCCCATTCTTTTTTTTTTTTTTTTCCTTTTTGAGACAGAGTCTCGCTGTATCACCCAGGCTGGAGTGCAGTGGCATGATCTCAGTTCACTGCAACCTCCATCTCTCAAGTTCAAGCTATTCTCCTGTCTCAGCCTCCCTAGTAGCTGGGACTATAGGCACGTGCCACCACACCTGGCTCATTTTGTAATTTTAGTAGAGACAGGGTTTCACCAGATTTCACCATGTTGGCCATGCTGGTCTCGAACTCCTGACCTCAGGTGATCCGCCCACCTCGGCCTCCTAGAGTGCTGGGATTACAGGTGTGAGCTACCACACCTGGCCAAGATTCCCATTGTTAATCATAATAAGAGACAAGAAAATTACTTGAGAGACTGTTTCTCATCCATCATCAGATTAGCCAAAATCCAAAAACTTGACAGCACCCTCTGGGACAAGGGAAACCTGACTATGGACTGGATATTAGGTGATATTATGGAATTGTTAACTTTGGTGGGTGCCTAGAAGAACATCTTGTTCTTAAGAGATGCATGCTGAGGTATTTAGCAGAGAAGGGTCGTGATGTTGGCAACTTGGTCTCAAATGGTTTGGGGGGGAAAAATATACACACAAATAAATCAATTAAATGTGGCAAAACATTAACGATTGTTGAGTCTATGTGATGGGCATAAGGGTGTTCACGTGCAATGCTGTTGAGCCCAGAGGGCATTACGGTGAGTGAAATAAACCAGACACAGAACGTGGTCTCACTTACATGTGGAATCTTAAAAGTTGAACTCATAAAACCAAAGAATAGAATGGTGGTTGCAAAGCACTGGGAGATGTTGGTCAAAGGGTACAAACTTTCAGTTACTGAGGATGAATAAGGATTAAGGTTAGGGTTAAGATCGAGTATACCTTATATTTATATAATTTTGTTTGTCAATTATACCTCAATAAAGCTGAAGAAAGCCACCACTAAGAAAACAAAAAGAGAAGCAGCAGACTAGGAGAAAATATTTGCCAAACCAAATCTGATAACGGACTTGTGTCCAGTATTTGCAAAGAACTTCTACAACTTAATAACAACGACAACGACAACAAAGGAGCAAAATCCCTGGTGGTCTATCGGTTAGGATTAAAAAAGAAAGAGAAAAGAAGCAGATATGAACAGATAAGAAAGAGAAATGAACAGATATTTCTCCAAAGGAGATATGCCAATAGCTAATAAACATATGCACAGATGCTCAACATCATTAGTCATTAGGGAAATACAGATTAAAATCACCATGAGGTACTACTTCACACACACTAAAATGACTAATCAAAGACAGATAACAGAAGTTGGCTAGGATGTGGAGGAACAGAACTGCTATGGTTTCAATGTCCCCTCTAAAACCCATATTGAAATTTAATTGCCATTTGCAGTATTAAGTAGTGGGACCTTTATAAATTACCCAGTCTGTGGTATTCTGTTATAGCAGCAGAAAACAAACTAAGACGAGAACCCTCATACTTTGCAGGTGGGAATATAAAGTGTTGCAGCCTCTTTGGAAAACAGTTTGAAGGTTCCTCAAAAAGTTAAACATACAATTACCATATGACCCAGCAATTCCACTCCCTAGGTATCTACCCAAGAGAAATGAAAACAGGTACTATACAAAGACTTGTGAGTCACTGTTCATACAGCATAATCCATAATAGCCAAGCACTGGAAACTACCTAAATATCCATCCACTGATGAATGAATAGGCAAAATGTGCTCTATCCATGCACTGGAACGCTATTCAACAACAGAAAGGAGCAAACTGCTGACACACGCTGCTGTATGGATGAACCTCAAAGGTGGGAAAGCGAAAGAAACCAGGCACAAGAAACTGTGTATTGTATGAGTCCACTTACATGAAATGTCCAGAAAGGCAAATTTAGAGAAACAGTAAACAGATTAATGGCTGGGGCTGAGGTGGGAACATGATTATCTGTAAGTGGGCATCAGGGAGGAATCTTCCTGGGAACCATGAGAATGTTCTAGAATTTATTTATTTATTTATTTATTTTTGAGATGGAGTCTCGCTCAGTCGCCCAGGCTAGAGTGCAGTGGCACGATCTCAGCTCCCTGCAAGCTCTGCCTCCCGGGTTCACACCATTCTCCTGCCTCAGCCTCCCAAGTAGCTGGGACTACAGGCGCCCACCGCCACGCCTGGCTAATTTTTTGCATTTTTAGTAGAGATGGGGTTTCACTGTGTTAGCCAGGATGGTCTCGATCTCCTGACCTCGTGATCCGCCCACCTCAGCCTCCCAAAGTGCTGGGATTACAGGCGTGAGCCACCGCGCCCGGCCTGCAGAATTGATTTTTAATTAATTTGTTGTTGTTGTTGTTGTTGTTGTTTGAGATGGAGTCTCATGCTGTCGCCTGAGCTGGAGTGCAATGGTACGATCTCGGCGCACTCTGACCTCTATCTCCCGGGTTCAAGGGATTCTGCTGCCTCAGCCTCCTGAGTAGCTGGGATTACAGCGCACACCACCACACCCAGCTAATTTTTGTATTTTTAGTAGAAACAGTGTTTCACAATGTTGGCCAGGCTGGTATTGAACTCCTGACCTTGTGATCCTCCCGCCTCGGCCTCCCAAAGTGCTAGGATTACAGGCATGAGCCAATGAGCCCAGCCCTTTAATTAATTTTTTAAGAGATTGGATATTGCTCTGTTGCCCAGGCTGGAGTACGGTGGTGTGATCCTGGCTCACTGTAGCCTCAACCTCCCAGGCACAATCAATCCTCCCACCTTAGCTACCTGAGTAGCTGGGACTGTACGCATGAACAACTGTGCCTGATTAATGTTTAAAATTTTTTTTGTAGAGATGGGGTCTTGCCTTTTGCCTAGGCTAGTCTTAACTCCTGGGCTCAAGCAGTCCTCCAGCCTCAGCTGGGATTAAAGGCACAGGCAATTGCTCCTGGCTATAAAATTGATTTATAGTGATGGTTGCACTACTTCAAGTTACAAAAAAACATTGAATTGTATACTTGAATAGGTTGAATTTTACAATATTTAAATTGTACCTCAATATTTTTTAAAAAAGATTCAAGGTTCATTTTTTTATGGTAATCCAGTATTTTATTTGTTCTGCCCATTAATGGCTATTATTTGAGAACATTTACAATATTAATGGAACTTAATCTAAGAGAAATTCAACTTATTTTTTTAAATATCTCAATACTGGGTATTAATTTTTAAAAAGTCAAAATAATTATGGTCAAAATTATGCCAAAAACTTAAAAACAAATGCTTCATATTAGTATGTCTACACACAATTCAGCATTTGGCGTAAAGCTTTTTGGCTGCAAGAAAGGATGTTTGTTTTACTTCACTACGGGGAGTATCTCTTAATGCCTTGGATGGCCTCTTTTGGTATTCCTTTTATTGTTGGTTTTTGGCCTAGTTATCTGTGATTGTATGAATGGAGTTGAGTGGAGGGGTATCCATTGTGCTAATTCCAAGTAAGAGTGCATAACTTAAGGCCGGGCGCGGTGGCTCAAGCCTGTAATCCCAGCACTTTGGGAGGCTGAGGCGGGCGGATCACAAGGTCAGGAGATCGAGACCACAGTGAAACCCCGTCTCTACTAAAAATACAAAAAATTAGCCGGGCGCGGTGGCGGGCGCCTGTAGTCCTAGCTACTCAGGAGGCTGAGGCAGGAGAATGGCGTGAACCCAGGAGGCGGAGCTTGCAGTGAGCCGAGATCGCGCCACTGCACTCCAGCCTGGGCAACAGCGTGAGACTCCATCTCAAAAAAAAAAAAAAAGAGTGCATAACTTACATAGTTTGGATATTTGTCCCCACCCAAATCTCATGTTGAATTGTAATCCCCAGTATTGGAGGTGGGGCCTGGTGGCAGGTGTTTGGATCATGGGAGCAGATTCCTCATGGCTAGGTGCTGTGTTCATGATAGATCTGGTCACACCTGTAATCCCAGCTCTTTGGAAGGCCAAGGCGAGCAGATCACTTGAGGCCAGGAGTTCAAGACCAGTCTGGGCAACATGGCAAAATCCCATCTCTACTAAAAATACAAAAATTAGCCAGGCGTGACGGTGGGCACCTGTAATCCCAGCTACTCAAGAGACTGAGGCAGGAGAATCAGTGGAACCTGGGAGAGGAAGTCTGCAGCGAGCCAAGATTGCGCCACTGCACTCGAGCCTGGGGGACATAGTGAGATTCCATCTCAAAAAAATAAATAAAATAAAAGTATATGGCACCCCCCACACCCTGTCTCTCTTGTTCCGGCTTTCACCATGTAATGTGCCTGCTCTCCGTTGCCTTCTGCTATGATTAGAAGCTTTCTGAGACTGAGACCTCCCCAGAAACAGATGCTGGTGTCATACCTCCTGTATAGCCTGCAGAACCATTAGCCAATTAAACCTCTTTTCTTGTAAAGTTCCCAGTCTCCGATTTTTTTTTTTTTTTTTTTTTGAGACGGAGTATCACTGTGTCCCACAGGCTGGAGTGCAGTGGCTCAATCTCAGCTCACTACAACCTCTGCCACCCTGGTTCAAGCTATTCCCCTGCCTCAGCCTCCCAAGTAGCTGGGATTACAGGCTCCTGCCACTGTGCCCAGCTAATTTTTGTATTTTTAGTAGAGATGGGGTTTCATCATATTGGCCAGGCTGGTCTTAAACTCCTGACCTTGTGATCCACCTGCCTCGGCCTCCCAAAGTGCTGGGATTACAAGTATGAGCCACTGCACTCGGTCTCAGATATTTCTTTATAGCAATGCAAGAATGGCCTAACACAATAACTGATTACTAAAATAAGGAATAAGGAGGTAGACAAGTAATGTAACTGCCCAATAATTTTGAGGCCCATAAGTCAAACCTAAGGAGTTTTCTTTTTTTTTTTTTTTGAGACCGAGTCTTTTTTTTTTTTTTTTTTTTTTTGAGACGGAGTCTCGCTGTGTCTCCCAAGCTGGAGTGCAGTGGCGTGATCTCGGCTCACTGCAAGCTCCGCCTCCCGGGTTCACGCCATTCTCCCGCCTCAGCCTCCCAAGTAGCTGAGACTACAGGCGCCCGCCACCACGCCCGGCTAGTTTTTTGTATTTTTAGTAGAGACGGGGTTTCACCGTGTTAGCCAGGATGGTCTCGATCTCCTGACCTCGTGATCCACCCGCCTCGGCCTCCCAAAGTGCTGGGATTACAGGCTTGAGCCACCGCGCCCGGCCGAGACCGAGTCTTGCTCTGTCGCCCAGGCTGGAGTGCAGTGGCCGGATCTCAGCTCACTGCAAGCTCCGCCTCCCGGGCCCATGCTATTCTCCTGCCTCAGCCTCCCGAATAGCTGGGACTACAGGCGCCTGCCACCTTGCCCGGCTAGTTTTTTGTATTTTTTTTAGTAGAGACGGGGTTTCACCGCGTTAGCCAAGATGGTCTCAATCTCCTGACCGCGTGATCCACCCGTCTCGGCCTCCCAAAGTGCTGGGATTACGGGCTTGAGCCACCGCGCCCGGCCAAGCCTAAGGAGTTTAACCACGATTCAGGAATAAAGGCCCACACAATATACAGTATGAAGTTAAACTGGAAACAAGAAAAAAAACAAGGCTGGGAACTGTGGCCACACCTGTAATCCCAGCACTTTGGGAGGCTGAGGTGGAAGGATCACTTGAGTCCAGGATTTAAAGACCAGCCTGGGCCACAAGGCGAAACCCCGTCTCTACAAAAAATACAAAACTTAGCTGAGTGTTGTGACACACGCCTCTAGTCCCAGCTACTCAGGAGGCTGAGGTGGGAGGATCGCTTGAGCCCAGGAGGTCAAGGCTGCAGTGAGGCAAGATTGTGCCACTGCACTCCAGCCTGGATGACAGAGCAAGACCCTGTCAAAAGAGAAAGAAAAGGAAAGAAAATCCATAAATGCCTCTTTCTGGCAATAGCAAGGGTGAACCTTCCGCCATTTTCCCTGTGACTTTGGACAATCTCAGCACGTTGTTCACATTGTTCTCAGCACAGCTCTGGCCAGGGAACCACAGGGTCCAGATACCAAGGTTCAAGTTCAAGGATTCAGTGTTGAACACCTGACCCAGAAGGCTTTCTGACTGTGTTAGGCAAGGATAGGACCCACTCCTTTTGCCATGGAACCCTCGCTGTGCGTGGTAGCATTATAGACACCTCCCCACCCCATGTAGGGTGGGGTGGTTTATATTCATTTATATAGTCAGCTCTCCACTTCGGTATAAATTTCTGAAGACAAATGGGACTTAATAAAGGCTTACAAAGTTAATAAGCATGATTTGGAAAGCCAGAGTCAAGCAGAAAGAGAATGCCACTTCTGAATTTTATTTCATCAAGGAAGTCTTTGATTGAGATTTAGTGTGAGAATAATAAAAAAGGGCCGGGCGCGGTGGCTCAAGCCTGTAATCCCAGCACTTTGGGAGGCCGAGACGGGCGGATCACGAGGTCAGGAGATCGAGACCATCCTGGCTAACACGGTGAAACCCCGTCTCTACTAAAAAATACAAAAAAAACTAGCCGGGCGAGGTGGCGGGTGCCTGTAGTCCCAGCTACTCGGGAGGCTGAGGCAGGAGAATGGCATAAACTCGGGAGGCGGAGCTTGCAGTGAGCTGAGATCAGGCCACTGCACTCCAGCCTGGGTGACAGAGCGAGACTCCGTCTCAAAAAAAAAAAAAAAAAAAAAAAAAAAAAGAGAATAATAAAAAAGAAAAAATTAGCATGGTAAAAGTACAATATATTTAACCTAATGTGATTTTATCCTAGATATAAGAGAATGCTGGGCAAAAGGAAAAATAGCCCACTTAAGGTGAACAAAGTGAGCAAACAACCTACTGTTTCCCTAAAACAGGTAGGCAGAGAATGGAAAGTAAGAAAAAAAAATAGGTAAATGAAAACTTTGGTTGGAGAAGCTGAAGTATCCAGATGATAAAAACATGTTATATGAAAGAAACAGAGACAGGAAGAATGAATGAAGAGTGTGCAGGAGAGAAGAGAGGAGGCCAGTGTAGGGGGACAGCACGAGTGAGGGGGAGAAAGGGAGAGAAAGGAGGAAAGAGGTAGGGGACCAGACTCTGCAGGGCCTCTCAGGCCATCAAAAGGATGGGGAGCTTCTCCCCTGAGTGAAGCAGGAACCCTGGGCACAGTGGGCAGAGCAAGGACAGGATGGACGTGTGTGGTACCGGGACAGTGGGACACACTTCATTTGGGAGGTTGAGGAGGAGATGGGTTCACAGGAAAGTCCTCAGCACAGTGACACACAGTAAGCACCAAGCCCACCACTTATATCATGAGCCCTATTCTATCCCCCAATACCAGCAGGCCTAGAGAGTTAAAACGCCTGCTCAAGGTCACAGCCACAGAGACACACAGACACACACAGAGACATTTGTCCAGAGGACCGTGGGGATCTGGGCTAAGCGAGCGGGAAGTCCAGAGGGAGATTGGCTGCTGGGCAGGAAAGGGCAGAGTGCATGGTGACCGTGCCACCATTGGCCTCTAAATCTGTTCCTTACCTAGGGCATGGGGGAGTAGCAGTGACACCTCCTACATGAGTCATTTAGGTGGCACACACACACACACACAAAGAAACAAACACACAGACACACACAGAGACATGCATACAAACACACACAGACACACACACAGACATACAGAGACATGCATACATAC